>NW_027315790.1:19261088-19603588 GCF_026437365.1 Eucyclogobius newberryi | reverse complement strand
TGCAGAGAGACATCAAAGACAAATGGGACTATGTGAATATTCTTGTATTTAGAATAACCATTCTGTTTCACAATATGTGATTTTTCTTTTTGTATTCATATCAAGATGTATTTATTTTTGTGAAAGTGTGCGTGCGCGGAATTGTAACAAATGGAGAGTCATTGCCCAATTCAAGTCACTTATCAAAATGTGCGGCAATCACACTGGTCTGACTATAAAATTGCGTCATTGTACTCAACAGAAAGATATATTTTGCTTTACTTTTTAGGATGTTTTTTGGACTTTTCTTGTTCGTTTTAAGCTGGACCGTTCCAGGTTTTCAAGTATCGAACTATAACATTGTAAACTTTTTAAACGGTAATATTGATAAACTAAAATGGCTTAATTATAGAAACGGGTCCATTGACTTCCAGTTCAAAACTGCAGCACAGATAAGCCCCGCCTCTTCATATTAACATTTCACTGTAACAAGCAGCAGATTGTCATTTTAATGTTTTTATTTATGAAAAGTGGCTACGTGACATTTTAGAACCCAACATGAATCACTCGGAGTTTGAATTTTTCTAATAATTTCAAGTGCAGGGGGGGATAAGGGGAAGATGAAAACTGTAATTTTCTGAGCACTCAAGCTTCCGTTGCAGGTCAAAACTCAAATATTAATTAATCAATCAAAATACAACTTTGAGCAAACTAATGATGAAGAAACTGCTGTAAATAATTGAGAGCACATTAAAGTTGATTTAGCATTTTTAAATTACGCTTCAACTTCTTACTTGCCCAGTATTTTCCCTGATATGTTACAAAATGGATCAGACAGAGTTGGAGCTGGAGACATGGATATAAGTGATGTCAGAAGGGTTAGCGCTTCTCTGTGGAAGTTAAGCGTTGACACAGTTGGCCCGTACCCACGGCTCTTCACACTCTGAGCCTCCCAAAGCTGTTTCTGACTCCAGCGGATCACACAGCTTCAGTGCTGAAACTCAGATATGTGCTAAGACAGTTGTGGGCTCCAAAAACTCAATCTGAGTGCGTATAGCAGCTTGACGATAGTTATTTAAGAATTTAACGTATTTAAAGTAATAGTCGGCTTGTCAGAGTGCTGAAATGATCAGAATACAGTTAGTGAAGATGAATGGACCAAAGTCGCAATGTCACATGACGCAATCTAGTGCGTCAAAAATGTCTGAATTGAATTGTTTAAAGTTTTGTCTCCTATTTTTACCATGTCTACAGATTTTTTTCGAGCAACAAATTGTCTGTACCTCTGATTACACTTACAATTTCAACCATTTTTGTCTAATTATTCCAAACTGTGTAACTGTATTTATCTATTCATTGCTTTGACAGGGACAGTGCAATAGAAAGGGCCATTATCCGATTTTAAATTAAAATAAAATCAGTCTTTTGTATTCTAGTCGATTGTAAAAACGGCTCAGAATCAGAGCGCTGTGTGCTGCCGGCTTCTAATTATCAAGCGTTTTATTCTCCGTGAAACAGGAGGTACGCTGTTAGCATGCTCGTAGTTGTTAGCTTTACTGTGATGGTTTACTCTGCTTTGAATGTTACGAGAAGCATTTATAAACTCATCGCAGTGAATAGTAAAGTTGCTCTGAATGCACTAGGTAGGAACTAGTTTAAAATGCACTGTTTGTAGTGCATTTTAGTGTAGTGTCCTGTTTTGTACATATGCAGAGGCTTCCGAGCACAGGCTTGTTTGCAGCCTGTTTAGACTTTCTCTTGTTGTCCCTTTGTGAGCTCTTTGTGAGCTCTCTGATACGCCAAGCATGGACCTTTGTGTTAGAAAAGAGCCCTCCAGTCGAGTGGTGACAAGAGACAAACTGCACACACTCTCGTCATGTTAGAAACTCCAGCCCTTCAACTATTATGCCGACAAAAGGAGATTCAACTCCACAGAGAGCAGCAGATGTAATACAATGTGCGTAGTTCAGTAGGTAAGAGGCATTCACCTCGGTTACCACTGGAAATTCAGGCTTTTTTAGTGTCTGTTAGCGAGACATCTCATCTTTCAAGTGTAAGAATGTGTGAGGAAGGCATGGCAAGTTTATCTGTAGAGCACAATTCATACTCAGCCTCGACAGACTCAAATGAAGACAGTAAATGATAGAATATAATGACTGATAATGAAGTAAGAACTATATATATAATATGTATAATAGATTTGGTGCATTGATCCTGTCAGGGAATGATGATCGATTCGCAGCAGGTGCAGACAAGATATGATAGGAACCTTCCCCCCGGAGCCAAGACACTGGCGATGGTGAAAACAAAAGCCTTGAAGAAAGTGAAACTAATGGTTCTTTCATGTGGTGTCATTCGGAGAAATGGGAATTCTGGTAACAGCACGAAACGACCCGACTTGTGACGCCCACTGCTCGAGCGTCACAACTGCCTGGAGCCAAATCTCCCATCCGAATTGCCTGACAAGCACATGAAAGCGGCATAAACAGAGGGCTGAGTTTTGGTAGTAGGCTGAGCAGCAATAGGCTTGGTTCGGCCTATCAGAGCACGGCAGTAAAAACGGGTTACCCGGGTGAGGCAGCAGGGGTGGTTCTGGGGCTGAAACTCTGCTATAGCGTCTCTTTACAGCAGTGGTTCTCAACCTTTATTAGTCGTTAACAACTGTTGGCATTTGCAGCCCCAAAAAACAAAAATTAGACTACCCAAAAGTGATAAAGTCTTATTTCTATTGATTAGTTTAATTTTCAGATGAATTCGGAAGGGCAGGCAAACAGGAATCTACATTTACTACTGCAGGTGTGGTCCTCCATAAATATCTATCAATAACCTTTATTTACTACCATTAAGAAAAGATCTTGAAAAATGTATTCATCCCATACTTAAGTCAAATTGAGATTCAAATTGAGATTGAAAACTATAAAAATTAAAGTTTTGTCCAGATTTCTCTATTTCTTTCATACGCTTCCAATTTCTACCCCCAACCGGCTGTTTGATGAGTGGAATAAAACAATCTCAAGACTTGTATGGCAAGGCAAGAAACTTCACATCCAGTTCAGAACTACATTTATCAAAAGAAAAAGGTTTACTTTGTTTCAGCTCCATGGGAAAATGTCTTGCCGGGGGGTCCTGCACAGTCCTTGCTGGAAGACATTTGTAGGAGCTGGAAAACCCTTGGGTAAAATCTGTGCTTACAACTTTGAAAGAACCTATATAACTAATGTAATAATAATAATAATAATAATAATAATAATAATATAAATATATCAAAATATATAACCTAAAGAAAGATGTGAAGATGGTTGGATTATGGTCAAAGTGTTGCTCCTAACAGCACAGATATGAGATTTAAAGTTTGGATAACAAAAGGTAAACAGTTTTTTTTTTAGAATTGTATAAGAAAAAAAAATCATGAAAAGCTTTTATATATTTTCAAAGAATCCTTTAGCTTGGAGAAACAGGACTTATATATAAATAAGGAGTTATTATAATGTTGCACACTTCAAATATGAGGTTCAAAGTGTATTTTCATTGTTGTTTATTTCTGTAACAAAGACAAACATTTGTCAATGTCCATGTCATGCTCTCTGTTGTTACAGGAAACAGTTTTACTTTTACAATGTACAATAGCTCAAAATAATCATAAAATAACAAAATATCATATACATAAACAAATTTGTGACAGACATGTGTGTTTGTTCTCTTAGAACGTTTTTAGATTAAGCAAAAGTGTCATTCTTAACTCTCCTGGTGATCCCCTTTGTTTAGATTAGCATATTAGCATACTAATGTTAGCATAGCACAAAGTTACAATAAAACAACAACTAGGCTTCAACTTCATAATCTTACAGACAATTTCGGCCTAAACTGTCCCTCTATTGCCTTATTCATGTTCACAGTTCTCATATAAACATTTGTTTTACCACTTTACCTGTAACAAAGACAAACATTTGTCAATGTCCATGTCATGCTCTCCGTTGTTACAGGAAACAGTTTTACTTTGAGCAGACGCCCCAGATACGGAGATAATAGAGCTCCCCTTGTGGTGTGGCATAGGAACTACACTAATGCAAATCAAAGCGAATTGAACACAGTCTGTCTTTCTAAAACAAACAAAAATGATATTAACTCAATTATAACATGAAATAAAATACATTTCGGGGGGTGCCCTATTTGCTAGTCCCACAATAATCAAGAAATAAAACAAAGTAATGACCATTATAAATCAAGGCTTATAAATCAGAACTTTCAAGGAGAATAAAATCTAAACTATACCAATGCATTGCTCTGGATATCTACTCTACTAAATATATTAAAAAAACAAATGGAAAAGAGAAGGTAATCTCAGACTGTCTCAAGGGAATTTAGTTGGAAAAATGTGTCACATTTTTTTGTAACACCATCTCAAAGTGCCCATTATCCACAAAGAATTGATAACTGTTGGAGAAAGTGTGGCAGTCAGGAGGCAAACCACTATCACGTGTTTTGGGACTGTCCTGTGTTATCGGGCTGAACAAGGCACTGCAGACATCACAAAGAAACGGACGACCCAAACCACACCAACAAGCAAAGACTGGATTGACATAGTAACAGAAGGAAAAAAGAAACATTTGGTTTTAATTTGACAGACTTTGGGACTCTTATTTCCATTTGAATGTGCTGTGATTTTGTTTCTTTGAATGTTTAGTTTAGCTTGTTTTTTTTTGCTCTCTGGTCACGTTCTGTATCGTTCTGTCTTCTAGGTAAAATTTCCTTAAAAAAAAGAATATAAAATTTCCTTAAAAAATAATATAATAAATGAATAAATAAAAAATCTCATAATTGTCATTTTAAGAAGAAAACAGCAACATTATAATATTTTTCGGGCCAAAATTAACTTGAAATTTCTTACATTCTCACCACAAAAACCTTACCTTTTCATAAATTCCAATAATGCCCATACTTTGAAACAGCAGATCTCCATTTCACAAATGTAAATCCTCTCTTTTGAAATATGGTCCTGGCTCAACCTCCAGTGAAAAGCCAGTTCTGATGCAAATTCAGCAGAAATGACTTCTCTTACTTCTCTCCTCTTTTTCTTCCTGTACTGAGGGAGTAAATTACTTCTCTCCTCCTTCCTCCCCTTCTTCCTCCTCCTCTCCTTCATCACCTGCGGAGTATGGCAGGCCCTTATACCCACAGAGATGGACCGCTTTGGGCTCAGTCAGTCTCAGTCACTCTCTTCAGCTCATCTCACTGCTGCTGGAAGATTATTTCCGCTAAGATTCCTCCAGACGGACCACAGAAATCCACTTAGTATTTTCAAACCCATCCTCACACCATCGCATTCTGTTTGAAAGGAGACGCATTACGCAGAACCATTTTTGTGTCTAACTGTGGAATCATTTTTACCCCAAAATGCTGTGCGCCTGAAGCTGTATTTAGATTAGTGCATATTATGAAGTATGTAATAATAATAGTAGGGATATAACAAAATGCAAATCTCATGGTACAATTTTATCACAATATTAATCTCACTTTAAGATATTTAGAATTTCTCTTTTTGTTCTAAGTTTTTGATGCAAATCACTATTATTCCAAATACTTCAGACATACATTTGCTTAGTAACAGTTGTTTCTTCATGGTGCCTGTACTGAAATGGAGCAAAGATTGGAGCAAAAAAAGCTTATCATTTGATATATTGTGACAGCCCACACTATTAATGTGAGACTTGTGATGGATTGATATCACAATATTTCAGTTATTGTTTCATACCTATTTAAGAGTAGGGCTGGGTACCAAAACACGGGAAGTACTGATACAAAAAAAAAAAGGTTCTTTTGATGCAAATTTTCAGTGACTTCGATTTAAATATTTGCGTTAATGGGAAAACACAGCACTGGTATAAAACACAACTGCACCCTTCACAAACAAATGGCACTCATGTTACATTGTCCTACACGTCCCAAACAAAGCACAATGTATCATCTTACTATTAAACAGAAGAGTTTAAGAAACAGCGGAAACAAATATCTGCCCATAAACACAGTTTCCAGTGCAGGGCCTTGTGTGTAATGTCTGCAGTGTTCGCGTGAAGTTGAAGCCAAACTGCTAATATGATCCGATTTTTGTCATAATAATCCTGCTCCTTTGTCCAGGTAAAGAGTAATCCAACAGTTAAATGTGGCGTCGTTAAAATCCAGTGTGAACGTGCAGACTACGTAATGATGTAGCCAGTATAACTTTGCTGCTAAAACAAAAATATGATCCAGTGAGTCTTTGCCATAGTCCTCTGCCTCCACCCAAGTAAACCTGTATGTAAAGGTGTCAAAAGGATGTGCTGTGCAAAGCTCCCTTTGATATCAAGTGCAGTATAAGAGAAAGTGAAACTCAAGCACGTGTTGGTTTATTTCTTTGGGACATTAGTTTATTTTATTTAATATGGGACAGTTCACATTAATCAACATATGTGTTATAACTGAACAGACGTCATACAAGTATGTTCTAAATCAGGATTCAACATACAGTATCAATAGCGTGAATAAATGCGTGAAAAATAGTTTTTTTTGCATAATACTGGCCGTTAATTGTTGTGTTCTTAGAGATTGGTGGTGTTTAGGTGATCCGTCAGTCTGCCCCAGGGCGACTGTGGTTACAGAAGAGTGTATAACCTGCTGTGTGGAGTGACTAATAATGTTAAACAAACAAGGCATTAGTGTTGCTTTCGGACTTGTGTGCATTATTATTACGATTGCAGTCAGTGGATGATAGTCTCATGAATGCCTGAACAAAAATCCCATTTAGAGGGGCTGTACCCAAGTGTTTAATCCTCCATAAAGCAGTCAAGTTCACTGTTAGCATTATAATATAGCATTATAACATTGTTTCCTCGTAAAAAACATATCTGGATATATCTTGCGGAGACCAGAAATCGTCTATTCACGTGTTTTGAGTTATTTGATGTCACCACTCTTTTGAAGATGTCACCACATGCTGTTGTCTATCTCCGCTGTTAAATAGCCATGATAAACGGTGCATCAATTTGAAAATGAAAAGGGCAAAACCCTGTCTCACCCGTCTTACCAAAGTCAGTGGATCTGTCAAGTGACTGTTGATTTTAATTCTGGATGTTAGAGTGAACTGTCTGTAATGTCTATGTCTCTGTGTTGGCCAGTCACCCGCGACCCCAAAAGGGAACAAGCGGTAGAAAATGGATGGATGGATGTTGGACCATCATAAAGAGCCCCAATAGTTTTTTTCTAATTAAATTTGTTTAGTACTTTAAATAAACATGGCCAGCTAATAGAATGAGGTTTCATTAAGAAACTTCATTATCAGGCCTTGCAAATTATCAGCTGGTTTGTCTTAATCGCCGATTTGAGAACTCAGGCGGAAGTGCGCATGTGCACTCCCCCGTGTGGACTGACACAACACACACGTGCGTTTGTTTATTAGCGCAACGGATCGCATCGCATCTCTCGTCTCCCGTAGATTTCCGTCTCTTCTGAGCCAGCTCGAACAGTCTTTCTCCATCTTAATTTTGTCCCGTACACTGAGAGAACTATATTATGATAGATCAATGCGCTTAGACACGTGGAAATGTGCTGCTCTCCTGGGGACGAGCCACACGCGGCTGCAGGTGAACGGTAGGTGCGTTCTATGATTGATACGTAGCAAGACTAATCGGCAGTCCACGCCACGAGGAAATGAGACTCAGATTTGGGCCAAGAAATTGTCCATTACGCCTTTAAGCGATGTGTTCTTTCTTTAAAAAAAAAATAAAAAATAATATATATATATATATATATATATATATATATATATATATATATATATATATATATTAAAGGTTGTATGGATGATTTTTTTGGCACAAATCTAAGTCTTATTTCCTCGTGGCGTGGACTGCCGATTAGTCCTGCCACGTATCAATCATAAAACGCACCTACCGCTCACCTGCAGCCGCGTGTGGCTCGTCCCCACGTTTCCGCGTGTCTAAGCACATGGATCTATCATAATATAGTTCCCTCAGTGTGTGGTACAAAATGAAGACAGAGAAGGACTGTTTGAGCTGACGCAGAAGTGGACAGAAATCTACCGGAGACGAGAGATGAGATGCGATCCGTCGCGCTAATAAACAAATGCACGTGTGTGTTGTATCAGTCCGCACGGGGGAGTGCGCATGCACACTTCCGCCTGCGTTCTCAAATCAACGAAAAATCGTCCATTGCGCCTTTAAGTCCGAATGTAATCTTTTCCATTTTACGAAGGTCCAATATAATGTTAGTTTGTGTTTATTTTGTGGGCTTTTTTCACCACCGCCAGGAGGATGCCCCAGAAATATCTGCCGGTTACTCTTTCTATAGTGATCACCTTCTCAAGGAAACTTTCAGTGTTGTCTCCTTCCTCTCCTCCATGGAACTCCAAGTCTGAGATTCTTCCTATTTAATCTGAACTCCAAAATCCAGGATCTTATTTTTCATATTCTTGACTTCCTCAGCACCACGACCTTGGCCCACAACACATGTAGCTCATGCATATTGTCTGAAATAGGTTGCTCCACCTCACAAATGCATGCTCTGGACCCTTCTCCCGCTTTCAGCTCCTTTATGTCGGCTTCATTTGAGTTGAATCAGGCTTTGCCGTGCCCCGCCCTCATTTACACCTTCGGACAAGGACGAGCCTGGAGACCCTACGTCGGGGACGGAGCTTGGTTTAGCGGCAGAGGGAGGACTGTCGGCAGCCGTGTCTGTTAGCCATGCTAGCCTCGTTAGCTTGTGAGGCGGGCTTTTTTCCACCGTGGCCACGGTCTGTCAGCTTTGATAGTTTCTCTCTTGTAGAATTACCGTATTTTCCGCACTATAAGGCGCACGTAAAAGTCTTGAACGTCCTCAAAAGCCGTCCGTGCGTTTAATAGTCCGGTGCGCTTAATATATGGTTTATTTCTGGTTGTGCTTACTGACCGCGAAGATATTTTGTGTGGTACACGGTGTATAAAGAAGATTTGGGACACGAGACGCCGATGCACGTCTAGCTTTACAGTATTCCGGAACCGGAAGTCCCAACAACATGTATGCAAAGCATTCTGGGAACAGTAGTCTATCTACACGCGGTGCTCTGTCAAAATGTAAAACAAATTTTCAGTCAGGCACAACGCAGACACCTACCGGTAAATAAAGGAGCCCAAGAATCTTGGCCCAAGATGGCTCCTGCCGAGAGACCATTGGATCTGTTATATTATCGCAAGAAATGCACTTACGGTCTAAATTATCAGTCAACTGTGGTCAGAGGCCGGAAGGCGCGAAGGCCGGAATCATCACTGAACTGCCCCGTGGATCCGAGATGCGGGATCACACTGACCAAAGAGTTTTAGCACGGAGCACTATCTGCGCTTTGGCTGCTTTTACCATTTGCGCTCCAGCAGACATTAAACCGGGACACACGGGACGAAGTCTGTGCAAGACGTGTTTACAAGTGATCTTGACTGAGAATTGATTTGGATATGCTAACATGTCTGTTAGCGGTAGCAGAGTGTGTTTTGATGTTGAACAATGTTGATCTGAATGAGTTGAACGCGTTTAATAAAGCTCAACTGACTCGGACTTATCCGTCTGTTTTGTTTATCTTATGCTCTTTATCGTTCGGTGCACTTTATGTATGGACCAGTACACATTGTAAACAAATAGCTGATGGTGCGCTTAATAATCCGGTGCGCCTTTTCATGCACAAAATACGGTACCTGTCTTGTGTTTTCTGTGTTCATCTCTCATCTCTTCCTCATCATTTCTGGCAGTGAAAAAGTGATTTGTAAGGCAAATTTCAGCATCAGCATCAAGAGTGAATGGGTGTCTCTACCTCAACGTCATAACTGGAAGTCCGCCCTCAAAACTTTCAAGAGCACTGAGTTTGTGTGCTGGTCAGTGACTGTCTGATCCTGAAATATAACATCCGAGGGTCTTTGGGGATGTTACAGAAGAGACAGAAACCTTTTGAGGTATCTTAACTGTGCAGGTATGTCAACATAACAGGATGGGCTCCTTTGCCAATAACAGGATATGTTTTTCTGCCATAATCTGTGGAAGAAGGGCCTCTTATTCCATCATGAGGGGTAAGGGGATTTCCATAAGAAGCGCTGTGTTATGTTAAAGGTAACATAAGTTCTATTTCCAGCTAGGTATGGCTTTAAGACATTAACCACCACCTCCCATCCATTGTGTTCAGCTTATACTGAAGGGGTGTTTCTTCAATGTGAAAGGTCTATAAAGGACCTGCTAAAAGCGTGGTCGGGGTCTTCTTCTCCCGGCTGCAAGAGACCCAGACACAGGTCGACTGTCTGTATTGATGATGCTTTTCTGTGATTAAAACACCTTCTAAAATACAGAGCAAGTGTCAGCAAGTTTTCCTTCTTCTCCAACTCGGCGCACCTCAAGAATCAACTTCCGGCACCACACCTTCACTGTGGTCCCACAGACATTTTAGCGCTTCAATACCTTTCACTACAATCAATCAATACAAATCTTTCTGTTTTTCGTTTCAACTTGGTTCATTCCCACTGTTACCAATATACTCTAATTCAGCATATCACAGCACTCAAACTTGAGGTTGACATAAAATTGGCCGGCTAAATAGCCCATGTCTCCTTCATGGCCAATTGGAGTCCATTCCTCATCTTACACAATTCAGTTGAGCTGAGATTGAACGTTCTCACGGGTTTTAACATGCAAGAGGTGTGCGTGCGCTGGACTTGTGATGCAGCGCCTGAGTGGTGTTAAAGCATGGCCTTGAATCAGTCTCACTCATTAGCATTGCATAAGCTGCTCTGTATGGGTGCTAATGCTGCTAACGCAGACACATATCCACACGATCACATATCAGAAGAATTGACAGGTGTGTGTTCTCAAAGCTCAGTGTATAAAGCAGTATGTTAGTAGTGTTACAACGGCAAAGGATAACCCAGAGGTTTGCAGTTTAATCCTATAATACAACATTCCCCATATATATATATATATATATTTTTTTTTGCTACTATTATATATTGTTGTATTCCACATTGGGTTGGATTCTGATTCCAACATCCTTTCACACCAAATATTGTCCATCCATCTCTCTTTCCACATTTTCAATGTCATTTTTTAGCGCAAGTCATTTCTGAGCCACTAGTACAGTACTTATTACTTGGAACACAGGTTTGCTAAAAAAAAAAAAACTTGCCCCTTGCACCCCAGCAGACAGGCTGGGTTACACATGGTAACCAGGACTGCACTTTCCTCCAGATCGGAGAGACTAAATTTTCCATGTGGCTGTTTGTATCACAAGGACTTTATTTTGGATTCAGAAAGCTATATTTCATAAAGTTGGGTCACATTGGAACAGTAATGTAGTATTATAATGAAAGAAAAAATGATCACTCTGTTTTCTCTTGTGTCAATAATGAATCATTTCAAGTTTCTTCTCACTCATAATACTAAACTTGTATATGATGACATCCCAAATTCCAACATAAATAATTTCTGCCAATAGCCGTTTTATAAACAAAGCCTTGATGGGGTATAGTAATACCTATTAAGAATGTTGTATTTAATTAATTTACCCTAGACCAAACCCCATTAGCGCAACAATAGAGCTACATGTGTGGTTTTCCGATATAGTTTCCAGTTATACAGTTACAGTTATACAGTAATATACAGTTACTTTAGTTTTCTTTTCCACATAGTTTTTATTTCATTTCTGTGCACATATCTAGGGTACATTATGTTTGAAAACACAAAAAGGTTCAGTATAAAATTGGACATTTAAACTATAGTACGAGAATAATCCTTCCTCCTTTTTCTTTTCCCATCATGCCTGTCTCCCTGTCCTCCCACAGATCTGTCTCATCTTTGTCTTGTGACTGATGGAGTGTTCCCAGTGTTAATAGAGCTCTACCTTGCTGTACATTGCCAGTCTCCTCCTCTAGATCTCTCCTCTCTCTCTTTCTGATCTCACCTTTCTCTCTCCCTCCCCCCCACCTTTCCAGCATCTCCCTGGCTCTCTCTTCCTGTCTTCCCTCTCTCCCCTCATTTGCATAACTCTGTAGCGGAGGACTTCTTTCGTCTCTTTGCGATCAGATTGGACGAGTGCACAATTACATTTGCTCCCCTGTCGAATTACAACGAGCCCCTTCGTCTGGATCAGAAGCCAGCTCCTGTCAAACGCTGCTGGAATTGGAGTCCAGTCAAGACGCCAATGTCCACATCAATGCCGATTTTTTCCTTTGTAATTTTTCTTCTTCTATTTCCTCTTTTAAAGTTCATTGCTTTTATGTGTATTTTAAGCAGAACTTTTTCAAGTCATGTCACAACTGAATTGTAATGAACGTTTTTAGTAATGTCATTACGTCTGAAAATCAAAACGATTATTCTGTAGGCTTAAAATACAGCAGGTTAGGTTGGTATCATAGACTAGTATGGCAGGAATGAGTGAATATTTGTTTCCCTCCTGGAGGTTTCCTCGCATACTGAGAGTAGGTGTCATGCGCAGAATTTACTCTTGGCCTCATGGATGATCACGCGCTGGCTTTGTTTGGATTTTGGTTCTAGCTGTGACTTTGCAATAGGTGGTGGAGGGCGGATTGGTGCGTACTGGGCTTCAAACATAAATACCATAATTTTCAAGCAATAGTGCGGACCTGAATAAAAGCCGCTCCAACGAAATTTACAAAGAATTCTTTTTTTGTACATATAAGGGCCGCACCTGTCAATAAGCCGCAGGTGCCCACGTTGTAACATGAGATATTTACACATATTGTACACGGTATTACTATAGGTATGCCGGGGTCCTCGCGGCGCAGGTGCACATGGGCGCACATGCGGCGTACATGCAGCGCACGTGCGGCGCAGCAGGCCTAATTAGACTAATTTCTCAGTGAATATAAGTTGGATTGTAATAAACCACACAGCATTTTGAAGCTTAACAAACAGAAAACACATCACAGCTGTCCCTACTCTGACCCCTCTGTCCTTGATGACTCTGTGATTTACCTGTGTCTGTGTCTTCACATCTGGATCATCTGCTTCTGAGCTCGTGCTTAGCGAGTGAGATATTTACACAGAAATATGGCCCATGGTTGTGATAATAGATACTCTCATATTCATATGCAATACTGTCATATTCATGTACAATACTTTGACATAATGTCAATCATATTGGTGCAATATTCTCTTTCCATATAACAGCTGTAAATAAGAGTGTTGTTGAGTATTGTTATTATTATTATTTTCAAACGTTTCATTAAGAATATAAGAGGAGTTTTATAAGAGCTTTTCTATTAAGAGAGTTTTTCTCTGTAGTTATCTGTTCTTTGTTGTTTACTTCTATACCTACTTTGGGTTGCAACATTGGAATTTCCAAATTGTGGGACAAATAAAGGCTTATCTTATCTTACTTGCTAATTACTTGTGAATATTAGTCTGAAAACACACAGCGTTTTGAAGCGTAAAATATAGAGAATACGGCGTGTCCCTTGGACAATGAGTGACCACTGTCCACTGACTTCTTCTTCAACAGTGTATCAAAAGCTTGTGCTTCCTGCTAAAGTGCCCCCCGGTGGCTGTTTGCCAGTAAAACTCTATAAATTAGACGCATGGTTGTATACGCCACAGGGTTCAAAGCGTGGGAAAAAAGAAGTGGCTTAAAGTCCGAAAAGTACGGTATATCTTAAAGGACTAAACCAATATTAGGACTTCTATATTAGGACTACACCAAGTCAAAATCAGTACTATCAGTAACCTGGACTACACTATGACTATATTCAATTCATTGTAGAAAAAGTTTTTGTCATCCTGACTGTTTTTTAGGAAAAAACAAAACGTTTCGACACTCATCCGAGGGTCATTCTCAATCTGCGAATCAAGACCGATAACTCTGATATTTAGCCTACTCTGTGTGGGCCCTGCCCACCTAGCGGGACCTCCTGATACAGGGTGTATTTGGTTTAACCAGAAACTAAACCCCTTCGTTTTCTTTCAAACGTAACCTCTTTGTTTACTATCAGCCCTTTAATGGACTATCAGCCTCCTATTGTTACCTGGCTTACACTCTCTCCTCCCTGTGTAACTGAATAGCATACAAATGCCCTGGGCGTCTACCTCTCCAGGGATTCAAAATTCCATTATAAACGACCGGAACGTTAAATCTTAAACCACCATTTCTATTTAAGGACGGATTTTTTTTTTTTTTTTTTTTTTTAACAAAGATTGCCTCTTTAAATCTCTTTCATACATTTTTTTTCCCTGCTTAGAATCTCCACCTCACTGTCTTCAATAGAGTGTTTTGTGGCTTTAAGATGAAGATGCACAGTGCTTTGGGGTCCTGAATTTGCGTTGATAAAGCCTCTTGTGAAGTGGCTGTTTATTCTCTCCTATGTACCGCTCTTTACAATTTTCTTCACTGCAATGGATAGAGTAAACTACATTGCTCTGTTTTTGTGTTGGCAACTTGTCCTTAGAGTGAACCAGTTTTTGTCTTAAAGTGTTGCCTGCTTTAAAATAAACAGGGATTTTGTATTGTCTAAAAAAATCTTTGCAATTTTTCCGACAGTCCCGAGACATAAGGGATATTCAATTCAATTTCTCTGTAATGCCCAAAACCACAACAGCAAGTGCCTCGAAGGTGACACTGAAAAACAGATTAAACAATGTTTATGGGAAATTAACAAATGGATAATGTCCCAACATCCCCTTTCCTTAGACGGTCTTTCTCTCCAAGGAAAAACTACCAAACCTCTTTGGGAGAAAGTAGAAACCTCGGCGAGAACCACAGTGAAGAATCCTACAGGCTTTAATTTGCAGATAGACTGTGGAGCAAGAGCCGTTTATCTAGAGTAGAGAGCGTTCCTCCAGGCAGTTGAGGAGGATTCAGATCCACAGGTCAGCATTGGCAGTGTCTGAAACAGTATCACTGCCCAAAGGGAGAGGAAGACAGAGTGTGAACAGCGATGAACAATTTGGTACCTATCTGACAAAGCTGAGGGCTGTCCCTATGACACCTACATCACATTCTAACCTCTGCAGTATGTTCTGGTTGATGGTGTCAAACGCTGAGCTGAGGTCCAACAGATCCAGGATTGAGACAAATCCATCGTCAGCAGCTAATAGCAAATCATTTGTGACTAACTAGTGCTGTGCTGTGGTAAGTTTTGAACCCTGACTAAAACTTCAAATAAGTGATTCTGCTGAAGGCGGTGTAGGGGATTCTTACTAGTACAAGTACTGTAATGTTACATTTTTTACAACGTTTCTGCTCCTACAGAGACATCATAAATCTCCACGTGGGGGTTGTACGTGGTACCATGCCCTGCATTCCTGTCACCATGGCAACGTTCGGAGGTTGTCTGTGGTCCGCTACAGTGGCGACAAAGTTATTTAACTACAACTCTTTTAAGGATTTTGCAGACAAAAGGAAGATTTGAAATAGGTCTATATTTTACCTACAGGTTATGATCAAAATTAGGCTTTTTCATAAGTGGTTTAATGACTGCATGTCAGGACCACCCCAAAATTACACCTGAACTACTCCATATAACCTAGATTAACAAGGTCTAACCAGGTCCGAACTAGGACTATACCAGGACTAATACCAAATTAACACCAATACTAATATGGGTTCATATACTGTAGGCCTTACCTCAGTATAAAACCAGGACTACACCACAAATACACTAGAACTAGACCAGGTTCACACTAGAAATACATCAGGACAGGAACAAGTCAAAACTGAGTGTCCAGCATGTCTTTAGCCTGTCTAATCCAGTACTAAACCAGGACTTTCTGCAGCCGCACACACAGGTCCCTGGCGTCCCATAGGTCCTTGCTCACTGTGCTGTTGCGTCTCTACAGTGTGAGTGGGAGGACAGTGTTATCAGCATGTGAGTGTGGGGACAGGACATTTCACTCCTGTTGCCTCATGTGTGCTCTTTTCAACAGCTGCCATGTTGGATTCCTAAACCTGGCCTAACCCCTCCGCAAATGTATGTCCTAAAAGATGAAAGCGGAGCTGATAGGAAGAGGAGGTGTTGCTTGGGTGTGAATATTTTAAGGCAGTCATATAATTTTATAATCTATTATGCGTTATTAAAGTACATTTGGAATCTATAATGTTGTATAACTATAAACTATTGTAAAAGACAGAACAAAATCAGGTCAAATTTTTCAAGCTAAATATCTTGAAAAACATGCATTCTTACATTTAATGCCATACTGTGGAACATGTCAGAAGAAGCAATAACAGGCAAGTGGACTCTAAACACATACGAAAAGACCTTTATATAACAAAGACAAGCATCATTAAATCACAATTTCTGATTTTCTTTCAATACATTCATACAATAATGTGCTTTATTCGTAAATATTCTTTGTCTAGAAGTCTTCAGTCGCCATTATTGAACCTTTATTTAACTGATAACGTTTTTAAAATGTCTCAATGTACAATAGAAATCATCGTTTGACTAGTTTTTTGCAGCTATAACACAGTGCACTTTTAAATAAGGCTCAAAATAATGGCCTTTGTATATTTAGTACACTTTTATTTTACATTTAATTTACTTATATTGTATTACAGTTTACAAATTTGCATATTGGTTCTGTGTAAGCTTTTGCACCCTGATACAACCTTGATACTTCCCAAAGACACTGTCCCACTGGAGTCTGTGACCACGGGCTTCACCTCGTTCACTGTGGAGATCCATAACTTTGCCTACAACACTACGCTTTTTAAAAATCAGTTTAAGGCAAGGCAAGGCAAGTTTATTTGTAGAGCACATTTCATACACAAGGCAATTCAAAGTGCTTCACACAACAGGAAAAATACATTAAAATCACCAAAAAATTACAGAAACAGAAATACAATAAAATTAACTTATTCGTTAATTAAAAATAAAAATAAAAAAACACCTAGCCACAGAGGGTAACGTGTTTCGGAGTTCAACTCCCTTTTAAATCAGTCCAACTGATTGTCTAAACTAATGAAATCACAAAACAATTTAAGACATGAAAGAGAAGAGTGCAAAGAAGAATCCTTTCAGTCATATGCGCAGCTAAAGAAAACAGTTTTTAGCTTAGATTTGAACATTGTCAGAGTAGAAGCCTGTCTCACATCTTCAGGAAGACTGTTCCCGATTTTAGCTGCATAAAACTGAAATGCAGATTCCCCATGTTTTGTCCTGACTCTGGCACCAGCAGGAGGCCGGTCCCTGAGGTCCTCAGAGTCCGAGATGGTTCATATGGCACTAACATGTCCAAGATGTACTTTGGTGCTAGGCCATGGAGAGACTTGTACACCAGCAGAGCTGCTTTAAAGTCTATTCTCTGAGCCACAGGAGCCAGTGCAGCGACCTGAGAACAGGACTAATGTGATGGTACTTCCTGGTTCTAGTCAGGACCCGAGCAGCAGCGTTCTGGATGTACTGCAGCTGTTTTACAGCTGGTTTGGAGAGGCCAGTGAGCAGGCCGTTACAGTAGTCTAATCTACTGGAGACAAACGCATGGATAAGTCTCTGGTTTTGACACTATATATTTGATTTTGGCAATGTATTTTAGATGGTAAAAAGCCATCATGTTATTGATTTGATGTGGCTGTTAAAGTTCAAGTCTGAGTCCATTATTACCCCCAGATTTGTAGGTTTTAGAGTGAGACTCTGGAGGTGACCGCTAACACTTTCTCTTTGTTTCTGTGGGCCAAAAACGATTATTTCAGTCTTTGTCTGAGTTCAGCTGGAGAAAGTTGTTGTAGATTGTAGAGGTTGAACAGAAGGGGTCTCAGGACTGACCCTTGGGGCACGCCACAGGTCATGGGCCTGAGACACAGCTACCAATTTCAACAAAATATTTCCTGTCTTCCAGATAGGACCTTAACCAGTTTAGGGCAGTGCCAGTGATGCCCACCCAGTCCTCTAGTCTCTGTAAGAGGATCCCATTATCAAAAGTGTCAAAAGCAGCACTCAGATCTAACATAATTAAGACTGAGGCTTTGCCCGTGTCAGTGTTCAGGCGGATGTCATTTGTCACCTTGACAAGAGCAGTCTCAGTGCTGTGATGAGGTCTAAAACCTGACAGAAAAAAACATCAAATGAGTTGTTTATTAAGAGGAAATCTATGAGCTGTTGGTAAACAATCTTTTCAAGGACTTTGCCCCAAAATGGCAGATTAGAGATGGGCCGGTAATTACTCAGTACTGCGGCATCAAGACTGCTCTTCTTTAGTTTACCATATTTCACAACCTTAAAGGAAGATAGTATGGAATATTTTACAGGTCTAGTAGTGAACTGTATTATGTATAGCTCATCATTTTACATTTTCATTGTAGATATCAATATTAATCCAAAACGGCTTAGTATTCGAAACATGTCCACTAACTTCCTGTTCAAAACTGCAGAACTGATAAGCCCTGTCTCTTCACATTGGCATTAACAAGCAGCAGATTGTCATATTTGTGGGCAGGGATAGGGGGTAGGTGAAAAAAACACTGTTGTAACAAGATTAAAAGCTCATTAAAGTTGATTTAGCATAATATGTCCCTGTCTCACATGACTGCCCTCCATGGGGGGGCAGCACTGGCTGACGGGGTCGAACGGGAATTAAAAAAAACATCACAAGGCACTATATAACCTGCTGATCTGGTTGAGGGTCTGCCACCTGCTTGTCTCCATGGAGATATTGTTCCTTTACATGGAATGATATACAACAGTGAAATAAAAGTGAGGAATATTTTTGGAGCGCTCAGAAGGCACTCTCGCACTTAAACCCCAGTACACGCCACAAAGCACAGGCTGCTCCTTAAGGCACATGGAAAGGGAAGGAAGCCATGTAAATGCTGCACAGAAAAGGAGGGCGTTATTGAGGGGAGTGTATAGTGGCCAAAACATGGGACCTATTTCAAAGAATAACCAAAGGGAAATGAATAGGAAGACAGAAAAGCATGTTTCCTCTGCACAGTTCTCTCCTTTCGATAGGCTTCATACGTGAAACACCCATTCAAGGTTTGTTGCTGCCATTTATTCATAGGATAAACTGACAAACCTGACTTTGGTAAGTAGCTTGCATATTTTGTGGGTGGCAGTTTTTAGGACTTTCTTCTGAGAATGTGTCATTTTTGTTCTTCTTCATTTTCTAATAAAGAATTCTAAAAGGCGGAGGGGTTCCAGGTTCCGTTCGCCATGTATCAGAATCCTGGATGAGGCGTGGTGTCTCTCGCTACATGTCTTGCAGTATTGCAGTGATTCGTCGTCCCACATCAAAGTTCAAAGCAACTTTTTTCACTAATTCACCAGTGCTGGTTGAATCTGGTGTCTAATATGTGCATTTTCCAGTAGTAAATCAGGAGCAACATGACCACAAATAGCACATGCTATTTTTCAGTTAATACTCACATTTTAGCACCCGGGTTGATAAATTAAGTCCTATCTGTATAAAACGTTTAAAACCTTTTTTAAACTATTCTGATTTTGTCTTTTATATAGTTCTAATCTACAACACCCGTGGATCATTATGTTGTATATTTGACACCTTGAATTGCAATATTGATCTAAAAAGTTCGAAAAACAAATCTGCTTACTTCCGTGTTGAAAACTGCAACTTTCAACTTGCATACCATGCTTACAAACTCCCTTTTTCTTCCTTTTAAAGTCTAATCCTACAAAAATTACTATGCTGAGTCAACCGAAAGCCCATTCAATGACACAGTTTCTGGATAATGACGAGGCAGTGAGGACAATGGTGCATCCACAGTGTAGTAGCAGTAACGTGACGGCTCCGATCTCAAGTCCACAAATGGCTGCGTGCGGAGCTACCATCGGCCAACATTCACCCTACGCTGTCACTCACTGTTTGAAAGAAGGAGCAATGTCACCTTCAGAAAGCCAGCACAGATGGAACGGGTGGGTTTGAAAAGCGATAAAGCCTCGTAGGTAATTAGATATTCTACGATTGTAATGCCAAGGCTGGGAGGAGCAAATACAAATGTTAACTAGGAGGAACCAAAAGCACAGTAGATCCATAGTTCTTGGCATTATTGACGAAAGTACAATAATATTAGGGAATTTGTCAATAACAATCTAATTATATGATTCGCATCTATCAGAAATGTGTAAATATATGCCTAAAACATTTTAGGCGAAGTTCAAATGTCCTGGAAAGTCACACCCTTTATACTGCTGTCCGAATGTCCATCAGGTGGAAATTAGTGCACTCAACATTTTACACAATGTACCTTGAAATGTACAGTCTCCAGCGCTGGTAACTAGAAAACTCATTATAGACCACAATGCATTGCAAGAGTTGGAAAAACAACAGCAAACAGTGGCCGGTCTTTAACTGGACACAAAACTGAAATAAATCAAATACAAGGGCTGTTTAAACAAAGCCCTGTCGATCTGTGGTTATGAATGATGTGTAAAGTCGCTACCGTTAGCTTGAGATGTAAAAAGATCACCATTACAGGCAAACATTTGATTAATCCAGTCTGATTGAGGTTAGATCCATGTTAAATAGAACTTTTGCTGCTAATTATTAGTCAATAGATACAGAACATGAGTAACATAATTTTTACCTAAATGTATTGCAGAATTTTTTTTTTATGGCAAACTTTGGCTTGGTTTAGGCTAAGGTGGACATTCCTTAGATAGATACATAATTCCCTTCATGTTTATTTATTTTTTTTTACAGTATTTATCCACTGCCCTGCTTAACAATATAATTAGATTTTTCCTCTGCATCATCCTTTGTGCATTGTGGTAAAAGTATCCCGTTTCGCGTATTCATTAGGGTAAATATGGCCCTTTTTTTTGCGTTTATGAGAGACACAAATCTCCAATGCAAAGTGTTTTCTCCACTTAAGCATGCACCGTCCGGTTTGTACCTGTGAAAAATTGGCTTGTTTTTTCTCCCCTCCATATGAAAGGCTGTGTTGCGTTAAGGTCTGTCTGTGATATCTTCTTTCAAAGCCGTCCCCTCTTGTCTACTGTGCTGATTGCATTAGAATACATGCACTGACTGATTGTAGCCCACTGATCAGCCTGTCCTCTGATTGGTCATCTGATTGGTCATCTGATTGGTCATTAGTACAAGTGGAGATCTGAGGAGGACTACAGGGACATATCAGCGAGGTGTAGGTTTGCCCTTGTTAAATATACCTTATTAAGTATTCATTTGTATTGTTTAGTTTATGTACAGTGTAACCATCAGTTTGAAGAGCTTTTCTTTTTCTGTCTGTTTATCTTGTATTAGTGGATGTGTGTAGACCTTTAACATATAAATGCAATATAAAAAATGATGCATTACTCACCATAAACCAAAACAAGAGATTATGACTTATAAATGTCATTATGATGCGTAGGATTATTTAAACATACATGAATGAAATAAATCAAAACTCCGTAGTTAAATTATTAATAAAGATTCAATTTGCAGCATATATTTTATTGGACAAAAGATACAGTTAGCATATGCATGAAACTAACCTGCTAATACAAGAATCCTATGTATTTCAGAACACATTGTATTTCGGATTAGAAAAGGTCTAAAGGTTTCATATTAAGACCCAAGAGAGACAAAGGAACAGTTAGTTTTCTGCAGAGGACAGAATAATTGCGGCCATTGTAGTTTGCTAATCGTATTCATTTTGGGGGGAAAATAAAACAAAAAATAAACAATTATGAGAGATCAACGTCAGTATATGGTTTTAAACGTTTTGACAAAAAAATGTGACTCAAGCGACAAGCAATTGCTGTACAAAAAATGTGAATAAAAAATGTTTTCCACAGTATAATAAACTTCTATCTCCATGGAGGCAACCAGGCCAGGATACAGGTCAGAGGCAAAAATGCATGTATTTCAAGGTAATTTTGAGAAATAAAAAACATTTGAGAGGCTGTTTAATGCCAAATTGCAGGACATTTCAGACCGAGCAAAAATCTCTCCATGGCGACTAGCTGCCGCCAGAAAAGTCTGTGCAGTACATCTTGAAAAAAAGAGAGTACCGTATTTTGCGCACGAAAAGGCGCACCGGATTACTAAACGCACCATCAGCTATTTGTGTACCATGTGTACTGGTCCATACATAAAGCGCACCGAACGATAAAGCGCATAAGAAAAAATAAACAGACGGATAAGTCAGTTGAGCTTTATGAAACGCGTTCATTCAGATCAACATTGTTCAACATCAAAACACACTTTGCTACCGCTAACAGACACGTTAGCATATCCAAATCAATTCTCAGTCAAGATCACTTGTAAACACGTAAAATACAAACACAGAACACACTCTGCTACCGCTAAAAGACACGTTAGCATATTCACAACAACTCCAGGCCTCGTTCAGTTGCAACAGGTAAAATACAACACAATACACTCACTTTTTCAGTTAATTCTTCATCCTCAAATCCTTCAAATGCCGCCAAAGTACATCCCGCATAGCTATGACCAGACGTCCTGATTTACCTGGGACAGCCCCTTTTTACGTCCCGTGTTCCGGTGCATTTGTCCTGGTCTTGCACAGACTTCGTCCCGTGTGTCCCGGTTTAATGTCTGCTGGGGCGCATAATGGTAAAAGCAGCCAAAGCGCCGATAGTGCTCCGTGCTAAAACTCTTTGGTCATGTGATCCCGCATCTCGGATCCACGCGGCAGTTCAGTGATGATTCCGGCCTTCGCACCTTCCGGCCTCTGACCACAGTTGACTGATAATTTAGACCGTAAGTGCATTTCTTGCGATAATATAACAGATCCAATGGTCTCTCGGCAGGAGCCATCTTGGGCCAAGATTCTTGGGCTCCTTTATTTACCGGTAGGTGTCTGCGTTGTGCCTGACTGAAAATGTTGTGTACATTTTGACAGAGCACCACTTGCGCCACGTGTAGGTAGACTACTGTTCCCAGAATGCTTTGCATACATGTTGTTGGGACTTCCGGTTTCTGGAATACTGTAAAACTGTAGACGTGCATCGGCGTCTCGTGTCCCAAATCTTCTTTATACACCGTGTACCACACAAAATATCTTTGCGGTCAGTAAGTACAACCAGAAATAAACCATAAATTAAGGGCACCGGACTATTAAACGCACGGACGGCTTTTGAAGACGTTAAAGACTTTTACGTTTAACAGCATTGATGTCTGTCCCTCCATTGTGGTGACGTGTGTTGTCACTACGTCAGAGGCAGTTTGACTGGAAGCTTCACACTCGGCCCATCTGCACCTGTTATGTGGACTCCCTCTCTCCCTCAATAACTCACACTGCACTTATTGTAGAAAATATGTGAAGTACTAACAGGCCCGTGCTATCTTTAAACTCCTTCATCACCAAAGTGTTCCTGTGTCTGAGCTCTGGGGGAGAAGCTGCTGCTGCTCTGTGGGAGCTGTAAGCTCGTTAGTTAACACTTTTACCATAAACAAGTACACACAAAGTAGTCATGTGGGTGCCATTCAAGCTCTTTGAAATATGTGTGGATACCAATATGTCATAATAACTAAATCTGAATTGTATTTCTATTCAACTAGAGGTGCGCAATATAACAAAACCCTAAACCTAATAATATAGAGAATTATTTTTTAAGACAAGCAACATTATAATCTCAAACATTTTGCTTTATTTACAATAAAAAAAGTGATGTTGTAAACTTTCAGACAAGGGTATAAGGTATATTTCTGCATGCGTGTGCTTCATTTTCTGTTGGGCAAGAGCCTTCAAAGGAGTAATTAGTTATTCACTTTATTCCAGAAGCCTGTCTGGGCGCTGCCATCCAACTTAATCCTTCATCCGGTTGTGTTAGTGAACACAGGGCTGCCGACCTCCAGAGAAAATACATTCTACACACACTAAAAAGCCATTTTCGAGCCGTCCAGGAAATCGGTGCATGACTTGTTTGTCACGTGAACATTAGACATTTTACACTAATGAATTTTCTACTTTATAGCATATTTTACGAGACTTTTCTCTCGTTCTCTGTTCACTAAGTTTCCTGTTACCTGTTCTTCCAAAATGTAAATCAGAATCAGAATCAGAAAATGTTTATTGCCAAAATTCACACACAACTTGCTTTGGTGTTTCGTGAAATGTGTCACTAACTGCTCTTTTGAGTGAAGTTACTAATTACCAAATAAAGTAACTACTAAATTACAAAAAAATCTCCCTAAATAAACGTAAAAACGCTCAGCCTTATTTTGCCTGCAAATCACTAAATGCACCAGAACCAGCTCCAAGCCTTCAAAACACTCATGTACCATACAGCCAACAACAACCAAAACTGTCACTTTTCCACAGCAGGCTCAGGTCAAACAGCACATCTACAAAATGTACTCTAATATCAGAACGTAACACATTATGCTTGCTGAATGACAGCGCTTTTGCACTTGTAAAACCAGAGGAGAACAGCCAAGTAGATATTAAAGGAGCTGCAGTTACAAGTAATCGGCTGCATTCACACTTGTCTGGCTCACGTCGTTTTAGCAATCTGTAAACTCCAAACGCACGTGGCACTCCAGCTGTTCTCGTCTGTTTTCACTTCACAATCGCCATGTGTTCACAGCCACTTCAAAGCTGAGCAGAGCGAGTAAGTAAGAAAACCCTGAGCCCTAGAAGTGACAACCTGTTGAGTTCTGGTGAGTGTTCAACATGTTCACCGTTAGTTTGAAACTAATATTGTTGTATGAGCTGAAAATGCATTTTTACAAAGTCAGAGATCATTCTTTAAAATCCAGTCTGTAAATACATGATTTTATGTTAATGTTGTACCTGCTTTGGTGCGTTTTGTATCTTTGCACATTGTATTTTAACACTAGAATAAATGCGCGCGCTAATGCTTGCGCCCGCTTTTATGCTAATTGATAACGTGGTTAATGGGTTAGCATTACTTTCGGGCAGTATTGGACATCTTACTTTTAAAAAGTAATTGAGTTACTTCATCTTAAAAGTAATTACATACCTGGCAAAGTAACTCGTTTTAAATTTGCGTTCTAATATGGCAGTAATAATGGTGTCTTTTCTCAACATGTTGATGTGCATTAATTTATTATAAAACACTTAACAAGAAGATGATTATGGTTTAGGTATTTATGCTGATGTATTTCCACCAATGCAACGATGTTGTTTGCAAAAGAATATATAAGAATAGAATTTAGAAGGTTAATTTTTCGCACAAATATACTGCAACTATCCATTCTATCTATAAAACAAGCACTATGTAAATATCAACATTATAAAAATAGAAGTCAAGGTTTCATGTATCGACAATACTGAAAAAAACGTAAAAACCAGAATAAATAACAATAAAATAACAATATCTCTCTGCGCTTAAGCAATTCACTCTGATGCACGTTAACCTGAAGTATCACTATTCTAACTTCTGAACCACTGATTATAATGCAGAAGCAGCAGCTTTTCCAATCTTTTGTCTGAGAGTCTCTTCCTCTTTGATGAAAAGACCAGCTTTCCAACACTTTCCACACAAACAGACTGAAAAGTGTCTCTACAGGCGCACTAAAGGGAGTGGCCAACATTGTAACATAGTGAAATGCTCTTGACAATGAAAAGCCTCTCAAGGAGTCCAGTCCTTGTGAGGCAGATCTGAAATGATCTGCCACTTGGCCTCATGCCCCTCAAAACAATAGAAATCATCCTCTTTGTCTGAACTGTTCTGCTTAGGTTTGTGAGGAACGCCTGGCTGTTGGTCATCCTCCAGTCCAGAACCATTTTCTGTCACTCCTCCAACAGTCATGCCTCGGCTTTGAACAGCTTCTTCACTTTCCAGCACCTCCACAAATCTTGTATTAATTGATGACTGAAATGAATGATACAGAATGAACATATGCATCAACACACAACTTTCCCCTAAACCCTTTCCAAATTAATTTGAAATAATAAAAAATGCTTACAATAATTATGGCATCAAGAGGTCTTATGGGATTTGGAGGCCACTTTTGAGGTCCAGTTTCTTGAACTAAGAGTTGGTATTAAAGTTCCATGAAAGCAGTTGTTACAGGCAATTGTCAAAGGCTTCATCACAGTGCAGTACCCTTTTATGAACATGATGTTCTCTTCTGTTATGGCTGATAGGGAAAACGTTGCTGAAATAGTGTTAAGCTCGAAAAGGGGAATCTCACAAATTTGAACCAGGGCATTGTAAAAGGAGTTCCATCTTGTAGAGCAGTGCTCAAGAAGTTTTCTGGAAATAATTTCATCCATTGTCTCAGCAGGCACAGTGGAACTTTTTGCATTGTTCCACAGTGTTGTGGGTTTTGCAGTGTGTGGCACATATTCAGTGCGGAGAAAAAGGGATGACAACATCCTCATCCTCATTTGCTTGCAAAGCTACAATAATAGTGAAAATCATCTCATCCTCATCTGCTCATCTGACTCACTGTCTTCCACAGGCTGGTGCAGTATCTTTTAAATGCCTTTACAAATTTTGAACCATTGTCTGTAACTGTAGCTGTTATCTTGTGTAAAATGCCATAGGAAGAGTACATATACTGTCTCCTTAGTAAACCATTTCCCTTGCGGTAACTTTGTGTGCCTCAGCAGTTAATTTAATACATCCATGGGTATGAGCCAAACACCCATAATAATGGATTAAAATTAAGATTGATCTTGAATAATAGCAACAAAAAATAACAGCAGGTATGTACATTAATGGCCAGAATTATGCAAAAAAAGGCTTCAGCTCACAGCTGATTTCAACTGAAGTTTCACTTTTGTTTTTACATATACAGCACAGATGCTCTTGATTATGGCAGGGTTATGGCAGATTGGATAGTATTGTAGCGTTCTAACTTGGCTGCAATGGTTCGTGGGAAGTTTTGGGGAGGTGGTCTCAGTTGTACCACGAGGAAGTTGCTGTTGAAGTCACAGTATTTTTCTTTTGACTGAACTTTACACAGACTCTGTTTGGCTGCATCTTCTCACTAGAGTTTAACCACGCCACATTTGCTTGGGTTTTACGTCTTTTCCTGGATCGAGGAGGATTACAGCCAAGTGTGGATCATCGGGAGGATATAAGGGCCACTCTGGCCCTTCAGTTCTTTATTGATAAGCTGATACACCGTGCTTTGTTCGAGTCATTATAGGCTTATGTTAAACATGGTGCTGTTTGTGCAGAATGCTCAGTCGTGCACATCTGCACTGTCACATCTGTGCTGTGTATTTATCGACTCATTGACGAGATTCATTTAAAGCCAAGACAAAACTCCCGTCTGCTCGAGACTCTGATGGCAGAACACGAGGAACGCTTTCTTAAAAGGAGGAGGGTGTGAAAACATGAAATTGTAGGGTATGAATGTCCTCCCACTTGTGAAAGAGGGGGGCATTCAAGGTTATTATCGATTAACGAACTGTTCAAGAATTCAAACATGACACACTGCATAAGAGTGGGTATGTTTGGTATCATATTTTAAGAGTAGATTGGGGCACCAGCCGTATCATCAGCATTTAACAATTCTATAATCAAATATCTAAGTTGATTAATTAATTGTGATAAAATGTAAATATATGATTATATTTCTGTGATGTATTTTATCTGCATAATAGTGTATATAGTGACTATACTTGTATATTATCTGCATCATTAGTCTGAGAGAAAAACGGCATGTGTGACAAACTGCATTTGTGAAGGTATCGTAAAGATGGAGCAAAGAATGTTTATCCTAGAGAGGGGGTAACAACCCAGGGGAGAATGGGTAAAACATTCACCAAGGCTTTATCTCTAAGGAAAAATACCAGACTGTTATAAAAGACAAGTGCCTTGATGTGAAGCTGACCAATGAGAAATGTGACCCGCCTATTCCATGATTTCTAATAAAACCAACCTGCATGAGAAAAACAGCGGTTTCTCCCATGCATGCTACACAAACGTCTGATGTTTCTGTATCGTTTCCTATTCTAAGTTGAATTGTGTTCTCTGTGTGTTAAGGAATAGCATTGGTGTATGTCTAATTTCCTGACATTAATTAGAAATGAATTTGCTCGTTGATCTGAAGGTTTGTGAGAATGTAACTAAATGAATGAACACTTAACCAAATGTGGTGTATGAAGATTTAATGACCAAATAATTAAACATAAATATAAATTAGGAATATGTAAGTGAGTCGATAACAGATGGAAACACTTTCCAGATCCATCTAGTTGTGTGTTGGAGTTAATTCTGAGATGATATTATCAGCCAGCCTGTGAAGTGCATTTATACGAACGAAACCAGAAGCTGTGATCCTGAGGAGATGGGCCTGCGCTGAGTCCAAAAGCATGCGTGTCCTTGGCTCTGAGGCACTCCTCGGAAAAGGGCCGTTACGCTGATTCACAGGTGAGGCTGGTCCGATAAGGCTGTTGTGGACTTGGACTGTGGAATCAATTACGTTTAAAAACGGGCACAGAATTCTTAGTTCTGGGAGAAGAAGTTAGCTTGTAGCGCTGGAATGTCTTGGTCCCGTAGCTTAGCTTAGCTTAGCCTAGCTAGGCCAGAGGCCTTCTCCCCGGGTCCGATCTCATGGACCTCAGATGGAACTCCCCTGGAGCTCCCGATGGAAAACTCGAATCAAACTGAATGAAATGGCTCATGAACGCTGGGGTCAGAGCTTGATAAGGTAATGCAGCCATTGTTCAGAATTAACCACAATATTTATAAAGGTAAAATTATTCACAAGACAAGTTATAAAACAGTTCAATGAACATTTAACACACAATAACGTTATGTACAGTAAATACATCTCGTGGACAATGTCACTAACCAGATGGTTGTTTACTAAAACCACTAAAACCGCATAGTCTGTTTAGCGTTTTAGCTTTTGTCTTGGAGGCAAATGACTCTCTGAGTCCATTTTAATCCGAAAGAAGTAATTTGATGGAAACGTTATGTTCAACGTTCAAAGCGTCTCTGTTCGTTCGTTCACGTTTTTAGCTCCTACAGAGAACAATAAAACTCCACACGGACAGCTGATAACGCTCTAGCCCGCATTCCTGTCTCCATGGCAACATGGCCTCATCTGCATATCCTACAAAATAGTTCATCATTAAACAGTTAACTCAGGCCGGGCATTATTTTGCGCAAAACTACATTAAAATTATTGTTGTCACTTGTGCCCTTTTGCGTACTGCAATATTGTTCTTACCGCGACAGCCCTAATCGCGCCATGCGTGTGTAGGCTGTGTAGGCTGCTTTCCTCCTTTGCATATTATTTAGATTTATCCAGTGGCCTGTCACGCCCATAGCTTTTGTTATGTGAAGTTCAGATGTCAACAGTACATGTGCTTTAAAAAAAAAAAAAAAAGTGGCTTATTTTTTGTAGAATTTTGAGGCAAATAACTAAATTAATCGATTTTGAAATAAGGCTGTAACAAAGCACAATGTGGAAAAAGTGAAGTGCTGTGAATACTTTCAGGATGCAGTGTATCTTATGAATACTCGGAACAAAAATATAAACGCATCACTTGCTCCAGTATTTCAAGAGCTGAACTTAAAGATAGGAAACCTACAGTCTACAGTGTTCCTCGACCATTGGTGAAGCGAATGCATTGTAAACGGCACTCCGGTTATGCTGAGGGAACAATGTTACAACATGGTTCAAAACTATCAATTCCTGGCTCTGAAAATTTGCTGAATGTCCTCCCTGCTCTTCTCACACTATACTTTCCTATCCCATAAAACCTACAGGCTAAAAAATAGTTTTGTTTGTCCAGTTGGAGACGATTTCCCCCGTTACTGTAAGACAGAGTGAAGGATGAAGAAAATTAAGGTTATACAACGGAAACAAAAACTCAATGATTATAGAGTTTGAGTCATTAATTTTTCCGTAAGTCACATCGTTTTAAGTCATTTATAAAATTGAGGTGCTGAGCTAGTTACAGAATTCTTCTAATAGAATTGTAGAAATGCAGATTTGTCACATGGTTTATTTCTGTATTTGCTGGATCTAAATAAAACAAATCAACATGAACTTTAACCTCTTCTCTAAGACCATAACATTTAATCATTTTATAGTGCCTCTGTACAAATCATATCTATAAAATGCAAATGTTTGATATGTTTTAAGTCATATTTGAATTGTTCTCTTTCCTACCCTAGGCACAGACAAAGCTCATCTGAATGTTCCATTACTGTTGGAAGCGGTGATAATCGCATTAGTGCAAGAAAAGAGAATTGGTGCAGAATTAGGTCGCCACAATAAAGACGTAACAATTTCAACTCAGACTCCACTTTGCTTTCCCTGTCTGACAACTTAAAGAAGACATATTGTGCTTTTGTCTGCTATAGAGGTAATGTATGACACCCGTGGATCATTATTTCTACTTAAATGATCTAAAAAAAAAAGGGTTCAAAACTGTGGCGCTGTGGCAACGTGTCACTGTAAACATCATCACAACAAAGAGACGGTTCACGCTGTCAGCCCGACTATTAGAGCTCCAGATCATGATAGTAGGATGAGATAAGTGAAGCTTTATTTGTCACACAATAGGGAACAAAACACAGATTAGGCACAGAAGAGGAATAATAAAAAGAGATAACTTGCTTTAAAATATACTTAAATCTGGTATAAATATATTTCAATCTAGTATAAATGTAGGTAGAGCAAAAAAAAATAATAAAAATAGTTACACACTCTTATTTACAGCAAGTGACTGTTATATGGACAGAAAATATAGCACCAGGGATGATTTGTATTATGTCAGAGTATTGCACATGATTATAACAGTATTACACATGATTATGTTCAGGGCTAGGTGTTTATTGTAAACTCCACTGGCTTCCCATAACCACAGAATCCAGTTAAAGTCCTCTTCCTAATGTTCAAGGCGCTCCACAGTCTGGAGTGGGACCTGCTCCATCCACACGCCCCTCTCCCGCTCCTCTCAGGCCCCTCTCCGTTAAAATGGTCACTGTAGGGGCCAGAGCCTTCAGTAACTCCGCCCCCAAACTCTGGAACAATTGACCAATTCATCAGCATCAGCTCTTTGGACGTTTTAAGATCACAACACAAGATAAGATAAGATAAGATGGGGACAATGGGGAAATTTAGATGTTGCAACGTAGATACAGGAGTAAAAGTACAGATAACTTATAGGAAGCTTTAAAAAAACACTCTTAATAGAAAAACTTATAAACAAAACTCTTAAAGACAAAACCTCTCATATTCTTAATAAAGAATAGAAAGAAAAAATACAAATAAAAAATAAAATTACATAGGATAAAAATTATAATAATAATAGTGGCAAAAGTAAACACTCATTTATAGCAGCTATATGCGCATGAATGGCATTATTGCGTTTGAGTATTGGACATGAATATGACATTATTGCGTATGAATATGACAGTATTGCACACGATTAAGTCAGTATTGCACATGATTAAGTCAGTATTGCACATGGGTATGACAGTATTGCAGGTGTTCAGGGCTAGCAGTGTTTGTTGTAAAGTCTGACAGCAGCAGAAGGAAAGACCTGTGAAACGTCTCCTTCACACAGCGAGGGTGGATCAGTCTGTCACTGAAGCTGCTCTCCAGAGCGGACAGAGTGTCCAGGACGGAGCTGGACTTCTTGATGACCTTGTCCAGCTTCTTCCTCTCCTCTTCTCTTCTGACATACCTCTTCTGCATATTCAGTGAATAATGCACATTTGAGTATGAGATGGTTATACTATAACCAATGTGTTTTAATACTGCTTGTTTGATTGTGAGGTGTCCTAGGGTGTCCTGAAATAAATAGCCAAATACTATGGCTTAGTATTAATATTAACTGTGTAATAATGCAGGGTTGTAAAAGTAACTAGTTACCAGGTAAAGTAACAATTAAATGACACCCACTGCTGCGTATTCATATAAAACATTTGCTCTGTTCTGCCTCATTTTGACTGCAAATCACCAAATACACCACAGCCAGTGTTTTCTAAGCGATTCTCCTCCAGAATCTGTCCTGTCACAATAGTACAGGACAAACAACTGTTCCGTTTACACAGCAGACACTGTTCAAACAACATGTAACAAACGCATGTGATATCAGAACATAACAAAAATATGCTTTCAACAAGACGTGACATTTACACTTGTAAACCAGAACATCATTATGAAAGTAACTGCACTTAGGAGAAAGCAGACTGTATCCACACCCTAACACCTAACGACTTTTTAGCATTCTGTAAACTCTGAATGCACGAGGGACGGATGCTGTTGTCCTCTGTTTTTACTTTGACTACTATAAATGCTATATGACCATAAAAGCCATGCTTATGCTGCATATTTCCTTGTTTCTATGTTTTGGATCGTTTATCGTGATGACAACCAATGACATGTCTTAACACCCGACTACCACTTGCTTCGATTGGTCACAGTCAATAAATCTCTTTTTTTTAGCCAATCAAAGTCTCCAATTCTTCATTGTGCCTGTGTTTACGTCCCCAAACAAACAACAAATAAAACTTCAGCTTCTCTGAATGGGAGAGAGAGTCTGATCAATCACAATCACGATCCGTGCTACATTGACAGTAACTATAGCAACGTTATGGCAGAGGAAAGAGTAATGTGTTAAAAATAACATCGCTATTTCCTACAATGATAATAGTAGATATCTTTTCATCTCTACAAAGTGGCTAAGCGATGTGACTGAATCCTGTGTATCATTGAAAACCTTTTATTTTAGTTTTTAATGGTGAACAAAGTTAGTACAGAGCAGGGGGCGTGTACCGGGGTTGATGAAAAAGGGCCTTTTTTGAGCACCTTGAATGCAGCTGAATAAACATGACTCAAATGTGCATGAATCACTAAGTAGTAGTGGTGATACCTGTGATTTTTGCTTCAATCCAATAACAAGTAATACAATATATCAATAGCTCAGTTTGTGACCAGACAAAGTAAATCACCTGAATCAGTGACACTCCTACAGTTTTCATAATTTTCGTGATTCAGCGACATCAGCCAAGGCAATTCTTAAAAAAACATTGTCAAAGTTATAATTTATGTAGCCTTCCTGCAATTATTCATTCTCTCATTCTCTCTCCTGATTGAGAATGAGAGAGAATGGGAGAGAGAGAACTGGGCTTTATCCATAGATACTGTAATAAGTTTGGGGATGTTTATGTGTTATGTAATGTAGCTACAGTCCTCTTGAGTAACACCTTCAACATGTGTCGGTGTAATCCCTCATTCGTCCAGGCGTGTTCCATAGTAGAAAAAGCTTCAGTTGTAGTCATCTGGACTCAGTTTGAAAAAATAGACGTTTCGACTCTCATCCAAGAGTCATTGTCAATAACAGAATTTAGGTCGAGAACTCCGATATTAATACTGTTCTGTGGTAAGACCCGCCCATTGGGAGGAGCCTTCCTGAAGTAGAAAGAGTTGTTTGTTTCAACAGAAACTCCCCCTTGTATCTACCGAGCTAGCCTATTCAGAATCTTAATGGGCTATTAGAAACCTCTTTGTCTTTGTGAGACCCTGGCTCAACCACCCTGAGTACCTGATTAGCATCTACATGTCCTGGTCCTGGTCCTGGTCCTCTACCTTTCCAGGGGTTCAGTATCCCATTATAAATAACAGGAAGATTAAATCTTAGCCCTCCATTTCTGTTTAAAGAAGGTCTTTCTTTTTTAACAAAAATAGCTTCCTTGACTCCTCTTTCAAACCATCTTTTCTCCCTGCTTAAAACCTTCACCTCACCGTCTTCAAACGAGTGATTAGAGGCTTCAAGATGGAGATGCACGGCGCTCTGAGGTCCTGAACTAGTATTTCTTCTGTGCTGATAAAGCCTCTTGTGTAGAGGCTGTTTCGTCTCACCTATGTAACGTTCTTTACAACTTTCTTCACTGCATTGGATCGAATAAACTACATTGCTCTGTTTTTGAGTCGGCAACTTGTCCTTAGGGTGAACCAGTTTTTGTCTTAAAGTGTTTCCTGGTTTAAAATAAACAGGGACTTCGTGTTGTCTAAAAATTCTCTGCAGTTTTTCCGACAGGCCAGACACATAAGGGATAGAAACACCCTTCCTTCTCTGTTCAGTTTCCCTTTTGTCCTGCTTCTTGGTTCTCTTCACTCTGTTGAGAGCCCAAGCGGGGTAACCACAGGCTGAGAGGGCATTTCGGACATGTTTTTACTCTTTCTTCTTGCCCTCTGAGCTGGTGGGCACACCTTGAGCTCTGTGTTGTAAGGTTCTGATCACCCCCAGCTTGTGCTGTAGTGGGTGGTTGGAACCAAAGAGCAGATACTGGTCCGTGTGTGTCGGTTTCCTATATACTTCTATTTGGAGTTTCCCGTCCTCTCCTCTGATCGTGGAACAATCAAGAAAGGCCAAGCGATTCTCCTTAGCGTCTTCTCTTGTAAACCTAATATGTGGGTCCACAGCATTGATGTGATCAGAGAAGGTTTCCACCTCTTGTTTCTTAATTGTTACAAAAGTATCATCGACATAGCGGAGCCACAGTTTTGGGGCTATGCCTGAGAAAGAGGCCAGTGCCTTCTTCTCAAAGTGCTCCATGTACAGGTTGGCCACTATGGGAGAGACGGGCGAGCCCATGGCACAGCCATGAATCTGTCTGTAAAATTGTCCCCGGAATTGAAAGTAAGTGGTGTTCAGACAGATGTCCAACAGTTTACATATGTGTTCAGGTGTCAGTTTGGTCCTTTCCTGTAGGGTGGTGTCTTCCTGCAGTCTGATCCTCACTGCTGCTACTGCATCAGTGGTCGGGATGCAGGTGAACAGGGACACCACATCATATGAAACCATGAGGTCATCTGGGTCCAGTTGGAGATGTTTCACTCTTGATTGTTCCACGATCAGAGGAGAGGACGGGAAACTCCAAATAGAAGTATATAGGAAACCTACACACACGGACCAGTATTTGCTCTTTGGTTCCAACCACCCACTACAGCACAAGCTGGGGGTGATCAGAACCTTACAACACAGAGCTCAAGGTGTGCCCACCAGCTCAGAGGGCAAGAAGAAAGAGGAAAAACATGTCCGAAATGCCCTCTCAGCCTGTGGTTACCCCGCTTGGGCTCTCAACAGAGTGAAGAGAACCAAGAAGCAGGACAAAAGGGAAAGTGAACAGAGAAGGAAGGGTGTTTCTATCCCTTATGTGTCTGGCCTGTCGGAAAAACTGCAGAGAATTTTTAGACAACACGAAGTCCCTGTTTATTTTAAACCAGGAAACACTTTAAGACAAAAACTGGTTCACCCAAAGGACAAGTTGCCGACTCAAAAACAGAGCAATGTAGTTTATTCGATCCAATGCAGTGAAGAAAGTTGTAAAGAACGTTACATAGGTGAGACAAAACAGCCTCTACACAAGAGGCTTTATCAGCACAGAAGAAATACAAGTTCAGGACCTCAGAGCGCCGTGCATCTCCATCTTGAAGCCTCTAATCACTCGTTTGAAGACGGTGAGGTGAAGGTTTTAAGCAGGGAGAAAAGATGGTTTGAAAGAGGAGTCAAGGAAGCTATTTTTGTTAAAAAAGAAAGACCTTCTTTAAACAGAAATGGAGGGCTTAGGTTTCATCTTCCTGTTATTTATAATGGGATTCTGAACCCCTGGAAAGGTAAAGGACATTCAGATGCTAATCAGGTACTCAGGGTGGTTGAGCCAGGGTCTCACAAAGACAAAGAGGTTTCTAATAGCCCATTAAGATTCTGAATAGGCTAGCTCGGTAGATACAAGGGGGAGTTTCTGTTGAAACAAACAACTCTTTCTACTTCAGGAAGGCTCCTCCCAATGGGCGGGTCTTACCACAGAACAGTATTAATATCGGAGTTCTCGACCTAAATTCTGTTATTGACAATGACTCTTGGATGAGAGTCGAAACGTCTATTTTTTCAAACTGAGTCCAGATGACTACAACTGAAGCTTTTTCTACCTTCAACATGTGCAAAATGTCATTAATGAAGCGGTTTAAATTTGGTTTTACGCTCCTAAACTTTTGTCTATGCTGCAAACTTTAGACATTTGGGCTTGATGTGCCAAGTAAAAGTTAATTTCGAGCCTTGCTATGGGAAGTACTGTAGGTTTGGACTGTGGGTGTCTCACGATTCGATTTGATTAGGCACATGAGCTGATGTGTGAACGATGCCTCAATGCATTTTTATGCTATACATTTTTTCGTATAAAATTTTCAGAAGTAAATCTTGGAGCAATGACAACATTATTACTTAGTTTAAATGACAAATGTGTTTTTCTCTGTCTGTGTCAGGGGTTGTACTGAACACACAGCTTTGTGTTATCCTGGGGGCACACTACACAACTCACTCTCAGTCTCTCTCAGTCTCTCGGTCTCCCTTGGTCACTCTCGGTCACTCTCTGTCTCTCTCTGTCACTCTCGGTCTCTCGGTCACTCTCGGTCACTCTTGTTCTCTCTCGTTCTCACTCTCTCGTTCTCTCTCGTTCTCTCTCATTCTCTCTCAGTCTCTCTCAGTGTCTAGAATCACACTCAGTCTACTCGTATCTAGAATCACACTCAGTCCAGTCGTGTCTAGAACCACACTTAGTCCAGTCGTGTCTAGAATCACACTCAGTCCTGTCGTGTCTAGAATCACACTCAGTCCAGTCGTGTCTAGAACCACACTCAGTCCAGTCGTGTCTAGAACCACACTTAGTCCAGTCGTGTCTAGAATCACACTCAGTCCAGTCGTGTCTAGAACCACACTCAGTCCAGTCGTGTCTAGAATCACACTTAGTCCAGTCGTGTCTAGAATCACACTCAGTCCAGTCGTGTCTAGAACCACACTCAGTCCAGTCATGTCTAGAACCACACTCAGTCCAGTCGTGTCTAGAACCACACTCAGTCCAGTCGTGTCTAGAACCACACTCAGTCCAGTCGTGTCTAGAACCACACTCAGTCCAGTCGTGTCTAGAATCACACTTAGTCCAGTCGTGTCTAGAATCACACTTAGTCCAGTCGTGTCTAGAACCACACTCAGTCCAGTCGTGTCTAGAACCACACTCAGTCCTGTCGTATCTAGAACCACACTCAGTCCTGTCGTGTCTAGAACCACACTCAGTCCAGTCGTGTCTAGAATCACACTTAGTCCTGTCGTGTCTAGAATCACACTCAGTCCAGTCGTGTCTAGAACCACACTCAGTCCAGTCGTGTCTAGAACCACACTCAGTCCTGTCGTGTCTAGAATCACACTCAGTCCAGTCGTGTCTAGAATCACACTTAGTCCAGTCGTGTCTAGAACCACACTCAGTCCAGTCGTGTCTAGAACCACACTCAGTCCAGTCGTGTCTAGAATCACACTCAGTCCAGTCGTGTCTAGAACCACACTCAGTCCAGTTGTGTCTAGAACCACACTCAGTCCAGTCGTGTCTAGAACCACACTCAGTCCAGTCGTGTCTAGAATCACACTCAGTCCAGTCGTGTCTAGAACCACACTCAGTCCAGTTGTGTCTAGAACCACACTCAGTCCAGTCGTGTCTAGAACCACACTCAGTCCAGTCGTATCTAGAACCACACTCAGTCCTGTCGTGTCTAGAACCACACTCAGTCCAGTCGTGTCTAGAATCACACTTAGTCCAGTCGTGTCTAGAATCACACTCAGTCCAGTCGTGTCTAGAACCACACTCAGTCCAGTCGTGTCTAGAACCACACTCAGTCCTGTCGTGTCTAGAATCACACTCAGTCCAGTCGTGTCTAGAATCACACTTAGTCCAGTCGTGTCTAGAACCACACTCAGTCCAGTCGTGTCTAGAACCACACTCAGTCCAGTCGTGTCTAGAATCACACTTAGTCCAGTCGTGTCTAGAACCACACTCAGTCCTGTCGTGTCTAGAATCACACTCAGTCCAGTCGTGTCTAGAATCACACTTAGTTTAGTCGTGTCTAGAACCACACTCAGTCCTGTCTTACAGGTCAGATCTGTAGAGCGTTGACCTTGCTCACAGTAGAGTGCATGCTTTTCAAGATATTATTTTGAAATAATCACCTCTAATTGAGTCCATGCAAAGTAGATACATTTGGTGCCATACTTTCAAACATTCCAAACAATAACTCTGCATTGTGCACATTAAATATAGGATTTAAATATAGGATTACTGTGCTTTTAAGAATGTAGGACATGCTTAACTTTAGGTGCATGGATGAATAGAGTTTGCAATTTAGGTTTGGTTCAAAAGACTAGTGTACCAAAAGCCATGATGTTACTCAGTGTTCATCCAGCTATAGGAAACCTGTAAAAATGCCCCAATAAGAAGGAAAAATGACCATACAAAAATAATCTGTGTTAGAACTCCAACATTTAGATCATTTACATTGCAATTAGTTAAACTCTTCTTTCTAGTTTTTCTTTCCTTTCCTACAAGGGATAACATTGCAGCATTCCCCTTTCCGTGATCATAAAAGTATAATACTGTGGCTGACATCGCAATTTTAATCCAATTTATGTTTTTCCTGAACTTCCTGTAGCGGGGATGAGCTATGGAAGCCCCAAGGAATGTGCTACGTGGAAGTGGGGCAAATACAATTGATTTTCTTCCAGACAAATCGAGATTAATGGTAAATGGTCACATTATATATATATAGCGCTTTTCTACCATCAAGGTACTCAAAGCACTTACACTTAACCCTAACCCTAACCCTAACCCTACACTTACATCAAGGAACCAGCCACCCATTTACTCACCCATTCACACACCGGTATTCGAGTCAGGTTAAGTGCCTTGCCCAAGGGCACAACGGCAGTATTCACATGAGGCAGCTGCAATCGCACCGCCAACCTGCGGGCCAGTGGATCTGACCACTCTTCCTGAGCGGGTGTTGAACCGAGCACTCTACCACTGAACTACTGCCGCCCAAAAAATTTAGTTATTGCCCAGCCCTAGAATGCAGTAGTTTAGAAGCGTTTTAGAGCGTTTTGTGCTGCATATCAAATGAGTAAGTAGTGTGCAAAAGACTTTGAAAAGTTTTGGAAATAGCTGAGATTGTGCTGCCTGTCTTGCCTGTAATGCCTTTCCTAAAAACTCAAATATTAAAGGAATAAAGCTTTAGATAAGTCCTGGATAAATAGATATTCCCGTGGGTCACGGATGTAGACTGCTCTGGTCCAGTGAACAGGCAGAACACGGAGCAGCAGCCGATCTTGCACAAGCTGCCTTGTACGCTCGTTTACCGTGTGCGCCGTGGTCGTCCCTGCACTCAAAAATGCCCGTCCACATTTTGAAATACCCTGTCCAAAATATGGGAAGACGGGCGTCTATCTAAAAGCCTGGCTTTGATATTTGTCCAGGAGGCATCCAGAACAGATGCCCGAGTCAGCTCAGCTGGCGGAGGAGCATTGGCTCTACTCCGAGCTCCTCCCGTGTGACTGAATTCCTCACCCTATCTCTAAGGGAGCGCCATCCTGTGGAGGAAACTCATTTCGACCACTTGTATCCTTGATCTTGTCCTTTTGGTCATTACCCAAAGCTCATGACCATAGGTGAGGGCAGGAACATAGATTGACCGGTAAATCGAGAGTTTTGTCTTTCGACTCAGCTCCCTCTTTACCACAACGGTCCGATGCAGCGACTGCATCACTGCAGCCGCTGCACCGATCCGCCTGTCGATCTCACGCTCAATCCTTCCCTCACTCGTGAACAAGACCGAGATACTTGAACTCCTCCACTTGGGGCAAGGACTCCCCACCCACCTGGAGAGGGCAAGCCACCTTTTTCCTTTTTTCCTTTAGAATAAATTGCTGAATGAATTACGACTGTTTTCTATCAAAAATAACTTGAATAGCATTCTATTGATTACTTGTTTACAATGATGATTACTTCATGAATCAATGTTCAGTTGTCTACATTCTAAAGAATTGATCAAATTCAAAACATTGTGCTGAAAATATAATATTTTTGGTCTTGATGCAAATGTCATGCTTTGATAAACAAGAAACAGCTATTCCTAATGTGCGCTAGCTTTGTTTTACTAAGGAAGTTTCCGTCACTGGATAAATCACAAGATCAATTCAGATTTAGAGAGAAATTTTTATTTTCTGTTTGTGAATGCTTTTTGATGCTTTGTTTTTGCAGAGTATGGGTTTTCGTTAATTCAATCTTCTCGCACTAAAGGGTTCTGGGAGTCAAAAATGAGCCACGACCCACTGTGTTACTTAAATAGACCAGTATGGTTTGTTTATCGCGATGACAACCAATGACATGTCTTAACACCCGACTACCACTTGCTTCGATTGGTCACAGTCAATCAATCTCTTTTTTTTAGCCAATCAAAGTCTCCAATTCTTCATTGTGCCTGTGTTTACGTCCCCAAACAAATGGGTTCACTTAAGAAAATGGCAACAGAAATGCAACATTTTGGTCTTGGTTTATTCATGATTTAGTCCGGGTTTAATTGGAATTAGTCCAAACAGGAATGTTCTTGTGGAGTAGTATGTGCACTCCCCAAAATTGCAGATTTAGTCCTGGGCCAGTCCTCGTTGAATCCTGGCTTGGATTTATTCCTGGTTTAGTCCTAGTTTAGTCCAGGCAGAGAATGCTCATAGAAGGGTTCACTAAGGAGAGCCCAGTCCTGGTTTATTCCTATTTAGTCCAGGTTTATCCCTGGTTTAGTCTCGGCAGAGGGTATTCAAATGTAGCACTCAGAAGAGCCCGGTCCTGGTGTAGTTCTGTTTAGTCCTGGTTAATCCCGGTTAAGTCGAGACGGAGGAGGTTCATGTGCACTCAGGAGAGCCCAGTCCTGGTTTAGATAAGTTTAGCCCTGGTTTTGTCTGAGTTTATTCTGATTAAGTCTAGACAGACTAAATTCATGTGTAGTATGCCCAGTGCAGTGTGTGAATAGTTACTATGGCAACAGCATCATGCTCCCAGTGTTATGAAGGAGCCGGCCTTCTGCGTGTCACCTGTCACTAATGTGCATGTCATCAACGTAGTAGACACAATATGTATGTAAGGATCAACGTAATGTGACATATATAAAGCAATATCCCAAGTAAAATACATTTACACTTCAATCTACACTTCTTGTCAGAAAATAGATGAAAAAGCATATGATTGTATAATCACATACAAAAACATTTCACAGTGCCACTTTAAGAAAACAAAAAATTGAAATTATCATCGTAGGTGCATTTCCACCGTGAGAGACGGTTTAAGTGTGTAAAAAAAAAAATCACATTGTATGATTTTTTTCCATAATTTATTTGCATGTTGTTTGCAAATAAGTATTTCAACACCTGAATTTTTTTAATGTTTTGGTACAGAAGCATTTGTTTACAATTACAGAAGTCAAAGGTTTCCTGTAGTTCTTGACCAGGTTTGCACACTCTGCAGCAGGGATTTTGGCCACTCCTCCACCCAGATCTTCTCTAAATCGGTCAGGTTTCAGGGCTGTCTCTGAGCAACAGAGTTTTAGCTCCCTCCAAAGATTTTATATTGGATTTAGGTCTGGAGACTGGCTAGGCCACTCCAGAACCTTGATATATTTCTTACAGAGCCACTCCTTGGTTCTCTTGGCTGTGTGATTCGGGTCATTGTCATGTTAGAAGACCCAACCACATCACATCTTCAATGCTCTGACTGAGGGAAGGAGGTTGTTGCCCAAAATCTCGCAATACATGACCCCATTCATTCTCTCCTTAATACAGAGTAGTTGTACATAGTTCTTGGGCTGGTAGTCATCCTCCTTCTTCCTCCAAACACGGAGTGGAGTATATACCAAAATGTTCCACATTGGTCTCATCTGACTACTTTCTCAGATGACTTCTCTGGATCATCTGGATGGTTATTGGAAAACTTCAGACAGGCTTCGACGTGTGCTGACTAAAGCAGGGGAACCTTCTGTGCGATGCATGATTTTCAACCATGAGGGCGTTGTGTACTACTGATAGTAACCTTTGAAACTGTGTCCCAGCTTCAGGTCATTGACCAGATCCTCCTGTGTAGTTCTGGGCTGATTCCGCTCCTTTCTTATCATCATTGATATCCCACAAGGTGAGATCTTGCATGGATCCCTAGTCTGAGGGAGATTGAAAGTCATCTTTATAACTGTTGCTTAGAGATGCACCGATTCCAAAATTCTTGGCCAATACCGATTTCCGTTTTTTAAGGAGGTTGGACCTGCCAAAACCGTTTTTTTCCGATACCGATTTTCTATCTAAGAAATAATTCTAATCATATAATAGACACCATATTTGTTTGGCTGAGTACCCTTCTCCCATACAACATTTTGCTTATATAACTGCAATTAAAACCACAACTAGTGGTAGGTTATATGCTATCATAATCATAACTCCCCTTTTCAAGAATAAAACATCACAAATAAGAAATAGAGTGAGAGTTTCAACAGTGCCTCCTGAGCAGATTTATTTTCAACACTGACCATAACATTCAGTCCAGTTTACAGGTCAATAACTAACTTACAATCAAACAAGAACCTTCAAAAACATCCCAGCAGTTGTCTGGTACAATGTAATTTATAGATTACCCCTCCAGTACCTCTGGGTACCACTCGGGGGACTCGTACCCCCCATTTGAGGCTTTCAACAACACCTCAACACAAGCAGCTGATAAGACAAAAGAAAACTAAGTCCATCTAAAAAAAATAAAGTGCAATGAAATCTTTGTTCTTGAAAATTAAAGCTAATGCTCAAAGTAAATTGCACCACCTGTTTTAATATTTAAAAATAAAGGTGCAGCATATACTGTAATATAAAATATTAATACAAACAAAAGATAAAGTGTATCTGCACTATATGTACTGAAAATGAAAACTGGTTCTCAAAGTAAATTGCACCACATTTCAGGCCTTTGACTTCTTGACATCTCTAAATAAAAAGTATATCTTAATATGGGATAAAAAAACAAAACATCAAAACAAACAGGTAGCTTTAGGTTGTGAACAAAGTACTCCATCCCACTCCCAATGCAATCACTTAACCATCAATAGCTGGTTCTTCTTCACAAACAGAAGCATCTCTGCCTTCTCACCAGAAAGCCTGTTTCTTTTCTCATCTATGACATTACTAGCCAAGCTAAACAAGCGCTCGCTATCAACGCTTGTACATGGAGCAGAGAGGTAGGCTTGGGCAAGCGGGGCAAGTGCAGGGTACTGTGTTTTGTTTTCATGCCAGTATTTCAGTACATCATTTACAGTTTCATCTTCAGATCTCTTGATGGGCAACTCGGACAGGTAACGATGTAACTGCACAGATGAGGGGGTTCCCAACAGTCGCTCGTCCTCATTGCTTGCACTCTCCTTCAGTATCTCAGCATGCACCAAATGCAGTGGACTTGGCCTTTTGGCTGCAGGTTCCTCAGAAGGCTGATCAGGTGTGGGTTTGCTGGCAGTGGTGTCTACTGTGTCCAGCATGTTCAGAAGCACACTTTTCACCTCATCCTTTACTTCTGCTGAGAAGTAGCAGGTTTTGTATCTGTATCAAAAGACAAAAGGAATTTTATTTTTATTATATAGCCACATTAGCCAGGCAATACATAATTGTTGTGCACTCTGAACATACAAAAGCAGGCACTAAAAGGCCAACAAAAAATACCTTTTTTGTTTTAATTAATTTTATGTTTTGATGTACCCATGCAAACACTTTAGCCTATAGCTTAGTAGCAAATGCTTATTCATTTAAGAATATTAGTGGGCCAATTAACATTATTAGCAGTAAGTTGTAACTTGCCTGGGATCCATAGCAGTGGCCACAGCGTACAGTGGATTCTTCTCGATGTCTTTAAACCTTCTCTGGACTGCTTCCAACAGCGTGGCTTTGGCAGTGCCCACACCACGGTCTGTGTCTGTTGCTCTCCCCAAAAGGCCCTTCAGTGCCGTGATTTCAGGGATGACAACTGCGGCGGTGGCTGACGAGGATCTAATTGTCTTAGTGAGTTCCTCAAATGGTTCAAGGATGCTCAACACATTCTCAATTAACCCCCACTGATTTGTGGTGGGTACAGCCGGGAGCTCGTGTTAGCCCAGGGCACGTTTCTGTTCCAACAGCGACTGCAACATGTAAAATGTGCTGTTCCACCTCGTGGGGACATCCTGTTGCAAGCGCTTCATGGGTTGACCCAACTCCTCCTGGATAGCGTGGAGTGCGTAACTATTCTCCTGCCTGTTGCCACAGCGTCAGTGATAGTGCGTTGAGAATGCAGTCCCTCATTTACCGCTAACTGTAGTGTATGTGCCATACACGGGAGACTGGGGAGGTTGCCATCATCCAGTGCTTTGGCCATATTCCGAGCGTTGTCACGCAACACGTCATGAACCCTCTTCTTGTCGATTTTCCACTCCGCCAACATTTTGTCAAATTTGGCTCTTAGATTGTCGGTGGTGTGGGACCCGGGGCATTCCTCACAGTGTAGAAGGACTTGATGTAGCTCAAATTCATCATCCAGCCACTGAGCAGTCAGGCTCAACATTGACATTAAGCTCACGTTGGAGGTCCAAATGTCCGTTGTGAAACTGGCCGGGGATTTAGTGCCGTCCAGCAGTTTGTGTATCTGGCTTGAAACTCTCTCAAACAACTCTGGCGGCGCTGTGTCAGAAAAGTACCGCCTACTTGGTAATTTGTACCGTGGACTCAGGTGTTTCATCAGGTTTACGAAGCCTTTATCCTGTACTACGCTAAACGGCTGGTCGTCCAGAGCCATGAACTCCATTATGTTCCTGGTGGCGTTGGACTTTTCAGTGTTGATGTCGAACATAGCAGCCACGGTGGAGGGTTGTTGTGGTTGCTACGAATCGCTCTTCTTAGCGGCAGTGTCCTTATATTTGCTAAACAAACTTGGGTGCTTCTTTTCCAGGTGGCGTATTAAGTTTGTTGTTCCAAATAAGTAGGCGTTGACCCTCCACGGCTTACTTTTGACATGCAAGCATTACAAACAGCGTGTTTTGGGTCGTCCGGGCACAAAGTGAAATAAGTCCAAATCAGCGACATGTTTTCTTCCCAAGTCTTGCTAGTTTTTAGCTGTTTTGCTCTGGGCGCGTCAAGCTGCTACGCACCGCATGCGCGCATGCGGGTCAGTTTGATCGGCCGAAAACCGGCAATTACGACAGTGACCGGCCGGTCACCGATCTTGGCCGATTCGACATAAAACCAGCTTTTTAAATCGGCGGCCGATTGATCGGTGCATCTCTACTGTTGCTCCAACAGTTGATATTTTTTTCGCCAAGCTTCTTTCCAATTGCCCAGTAGCCCTTTCCAGCCTTGTGGAGGTCTACAATTTTGTCTCTGGTATTTTTGGACAGCTCTTTGGCCTTGCCCATGGTAGTAGTTGGAGTCTGACTGGTCGTGGGGTGAACAGGTGTCTTTATGCAGCTAATGAGCTGAACAGGTGCTACTCAGTTAGATTAATAAGTGGAATAGGATAGTTCAGTAAGGTGAAAATGCTACTTAGTTCTGCTTTAACTGAAAAGTGTTTTTTCTTTGGCTGTTTATAGAGGTGCTCCGATTGATCACGGCAAAAATTGGTGATCTGCAAAATGGGCCGATCAGAAGCACATTTTATATCGTCATCACATTTACCTTCAGGTAGATGATCTGTTAATTGTTATTAAGTTATTGCAATACTATAATTTCAGCTCCTTATAAACCCTCTTTGTTAAAACGCACTCTGATGTGGTCCCTAAAGTCCCGATGTATTCGCCGTCTGCTCCCGCTCACACCTTGCCTGCTCCCAGAGCGGACAACAGCTCGGAACAGCCACGTGTCATCTATCAGCCATATATAGTGACGCGCTCAGACTGAGCAAACTTGTTTTTCCATGCCATCCACAGAAGGCATACGCTGGTGGTGCCTGCCTTAAATGTAAAAAGTCCCATGCAAGCCCACCGCCTCCATTTTTGGACTTTGTAAAGTTAATACACCAAAGCCACTTTCTCCACCTGTTCTGCCATCGCACAGCTACAGAGGGAAACACAACAACCCCTCCACTGCGCATGTGCACTGGAAGTCTCGGACGCGCGTCTGCTGTTTATGGACGCGCCTCTGAGGCGTTACTCTCTTCTGCACGTTTTCTTTCCTCAAACTGTTCAATCTGCTCAGAGGCTGAAAGCTTGCTCATATATCCACTCTGTTTGGTTGCTATAGATGTGCACCACTGCACGATACAGACATGAACGGCACAAGTATTCATTTAACCCATGCGGTTTATTGTTGGGCTAGTGCCTAAAATTGTCAGGAAACTTTGTCGATCCTATAAACTAGATAGATTTGGTCACACTTTGTAGTATCAAAAGCCTTTTTAATTATAAATTATGTATATTTGATATAAACATATATTTATTATTATTAGACAACAAAGGTTTTTGATACACAGTCAAAGTGATCGGTATCGGTTGTGATCGGTATCGACAGATCAAGATTTCAGATGATTGGTATCGGTGATCGGACTCAGATATCCTGATTGGAGCCACTCGAGTGGTTTATGTCACAAAATGGCTATGGTGTAAAAACAAAAATGGGAAGGTGAGCGTTTCTTGGGCTCTGACTGTGTAAAGGTATTATGCCATGGTATGATGGCTTACATTTTTCACAACACGCAGAGTGCCACTCTTCCTCCTGATTTAATAACTAACTACACTTTCACAGGACTAATTTGGGTTATTTAATTCCCTTCACTACAGTTTAAGTTAAGTTAGTTTATTTATATGAGACAGGGAAAGTGTACAATATACATTAACCTTATCAGGAGAGATGCATTGTACCAGGTTGGGGCTAATTTCCACCTGTTGTCTCTGGGAAGACTGATGTTATTAAGTCCCACTGAGGGGAGGAGCCTATTGTACATGTTTTTAGTGGTAGAGGAAACTGAGTACACAGAGGAGGGAGAACTATAACCACTGCAAGCCTTGAAATAATTATTTTTACGTCCCTGTCAACATGACAGGTACCAATCATTTGGTACCTGTCATGGCTAATTCTGAATCGGTCACAAGGAAAGGAAAACAGAATAACATAATTAATGAAAAATTAACTTTTACTAACATGTCTCTATCATTTACAGGCTGAGAAATAGATTTTCAAAGTTAGGGGCCAGGGGGGCCCCTACCTAAAAAAGTTAGGGCCCCCCCAGCAATTTCAGGGGCCCACAAGCGCGCACGGCATCGTGGCGTCATAAGAACAAGATAAATGTGTTGTTTTAAACCTGGTTATTAGCATGTAAAACAATTTAAAGTACTTTTATCTGTTATTTGATATGAAGAGCACAAATACTGAATTCACATAAACCAGAGATCATGATCTTTAATACTGTTTAATTTAATATAATAATGTTTCTTAGATACAAAATAAATACTGTTTACAGCATTTGACACAAGGAGATCTTGTAGAATATATAAAATCACAGCCAACAAAATAAACTACTAACATAATATACATTGCCCCGATGCTAACAACTCCAAAGGGGGCGGGGCCCTTGGGGCCCTTGGATACTTCCACATTGACATTGTCCCTAATGTGCAAAATTACAGCTTTTGTTGCAAACAACTTTAAAAAGACTGAATTGCGAACTGAGGAGATTGACGCCCGCCAACCTCGATATCACTTGTGGCGCAAAATTAGACCGGGCATTTCCGAGTACAACCGAACGCAACCGAACGCAGCGGCCAATCAGATGCCCGCTTTCATCAACATTAGATCACGGACACCGCTCGGCCAATGAGAAGCGAGAAGACTGCGAAGTGGCATGTCTGTCAAAACGAAACTTAAGCGATGGAAATGCTCGCGCTAACTACAGCAATAATCGTGGTCTGTAGTATAGCGCGCCAGAGTTTGTGCAGAGGAATCGCTTTGGGCATGTTCACCGCGTTGTTTTTGCCTATTAAATATATATATTACGGCGAAAAATTTGCGTCTGTCAAATGTCCGGAGCCTTGATTTTGGAGTCGGTCAAAACTGATTTTTGCGCCGGTCATTGACCGTGTCCGGCCCGTTATTTCGAGGCTTGCACTGTGCTACTGTCCTGTTCTCAGGTCTCTGCACTGGCTCCTGTGGCTCAGAGAATAGACTTTAAAGCAGCTCTGCTTGTGTACAAGTCTCTCCATGGCCTAGCACCAAAGTACATCTTGGCCATGTTAGTGCCATATGAACCATCTCGGACTCTGAGGACCTCAGGGACCGACCTCCTGCTGGTGCCAGAGTCAGGACTAAACATGGACCGGCCTCCTGCTGGTGCCAGAGTCAGGACTAAACATGGGGAATCTGTATTTCAGTTTTATGCAGCTAAAATCGGGAACAGTCTTCCTGACAATGTTCAAATCTAAGCTAAAAACAGGATTCTTCTTTGCACTCTTTTATGACTGAAATTGTTTTTAATTAGTTAATTTTATTGTATTTCTGATTCTGTAATTTCTTTGTGATTTTAATACATTTTTCCTGCTGTGTGAAGCACTTTGTATATTGTGTATGTAATGGGCTCTACAAATAAACTTGCCTTGCCTTACTGTGTTTGAGTGATTTTGACAGATATTGAGATATTAATTTGAAATATGCAAGCATGTTATTTTTTTCCATTCAACTAACTCTTTTTGATGCATTTTGAGGGTTTAAATTATATGCAAACTTTGTAATATTTCTTCATAATATATTTTTTACCAATAAGGGAATGTCTCATTTGTAGAAAGTAACTTTGAATACATTATTTTATTTCTAAAACATAAGATGCCAAAATAAAGGTACTCAAGGCCATGTATTGGCCAATAAACATAATGTATAAATAATGCATAATATGTGTCCTTCCAGTACATTGATTAGCATTTATAAAACATGATATTCCAAGGCTGAAGTGTCCAAAAGTTCTTTCAATTTTTTATATATTTTTATCTTTTAAAGATTTTGTTGCCCGTAGGCTTTATTGGACAGGAGAGGAGAGTGTGAAATGGGGAATGAGAGGGAAGGGAGGACATGCAGTAAATTGTCGGAGTTGGGACGTGAACTCATGACACTGCAGCTGGCTGGACTTGGAGCCTGGCATATGTGCTGTGCCTTAACCTCTCGACCACTGGGCAGCACCCAAAAGTCCTTTCAAAAGACTGAATATTTGTAAGACCTTGCTCTATTCCACCTCACATAAATAGGACCAAAAATCTTCCCTCCTTTCATTCCCTTCCTCTTCCCTCTGGTCTATTACTGCTCCCGTTCTGTAATTGGAAATCATTCGGACTGAGGGTCTAGAAAATGGGCTTTTTTGTGGTGCATCCAGCTCTGAGGGTGGTATGAGCTGATGTGAAGAGCCAGGTTCAGACACAAAGCTGAGGGCAGGATAGTGTGGTGATGCCTCAGTGCTGCAGGAGAATAACACAAGCAGAGGAGTGTGACTACATAATTAAATATGACAATATGCAGATATGAATATGTGTCCACCGCTCAAAAGGGGAAAACATGGCTGCGCTGATGAGATAAACATAAGCATTGGTAATGGGCTGGAGCAGTTCTTTTGCAAAGCTATTGTCATGGTAATATTAAACAATGCAATAATAAGTTCAATATTAATGCTGGGTTATTGTGAGAAAATAGTACATTTAAAGGTTGGGAGAATATGTCATACATTTTGTTAACAGTGACTGACAGGTTTTGGTGTCATCCATCTAAATAATTTGTTTGGAGAACAGCGCCATCTGCGGTCAAACAAGGACCAGGACAGTTTTCCATGTCCTTGAAACCTGACCTTGAAATCTGGGTAAATCAACTGGCAAGACACGATGCTACATAACATCACGTGAGCCTTCTGAGGAAGGATACAGAAAACATCAAAAACATGTCAAAAAAACAGCTGCAAAAATCATTGGACCCTCATTAACAACCAGATCACTGGATGCATTGTACCTAGAACACTCTTCCTAGAACTCATCAATTACATGAACACCTCGCCCCTCTGACCTAAGGACGGAGGTTCAGGGCACTCAGGCGCAGGACAGCCTGATTCCCTCGGCTCTCACTTTCCTGAGTGAACTTTATTGTAAAGTCTGTTGTTGTAATTCCTTCCATTGAATATCCAGACAGACTCTAAAGTTATTGCACGTCAAATTAGTCAAATTATTTTGAAGTATCAAAACTCTTTCCCTCAGATTTCTAACAGAAGTTGCTTATAATGAATAACGTTACAAAAATAAATTGAATTGAATTGAAACAAGTAAAACCTGATGACCTGAACATATGAAAAGTGGACCCATGACCATCATTTTTTTTCAAACATAATGTCTGAGGTGCAAAATGGATTAGTTAGCCACAGGGAATGAACACAAGTTATGTTCTCTGAATTTCTCTTTCTGTTCTAAACTTTTCAAATTCTACACTTGAATGTGGGTTTGTAACTGCAATGGAATGGAACTCTTTTAATTAAGCTGGGGGAAAACGTCACAACTTTTCCTTTTGTGAGAGATTTAGAATTTTGAGAAGGGTGAGTGATTACAGTGTTTGAGATCCACACTTAACAACTCTAACTAACAACGGAAGACGCATTTATTCTACAAAATACAATCACTAATCCACAAAAAAATACTTTATACTTTATGATAATTATACAGCGCAATTACTCTATTGATTAAACAGTGTCATGTGACCGTTGGCCAACTAAAATGATTAAAAGAAAAAGAAAAAAGTCTAGTTTAGTTTTAGTCCTAGTTTTAGTCCTGGCAGTGATTCCAACTTACTTTGGATACTCTAAAATTTACATTAAAAGTGACATGAGAAGTAAATAAGTTGGACATGTTCCCTGTGGATTGTATCAGAGGAATACTTTGGATGAAACAGACATGAGCCTAATTAAATATATATGTATAACTAATTAAGTTTGTCCATCTATCCGTCTGTATTAACTGTCCTAACGGCAGCATGTAGAGTTTGAAGAGAAGGGGTCCCAGGATTGACCCTTGGGGCACCCCACAGGTCAGGGGCATGTGGTCCGATACAGTTACCAATTTCAAAAAAGTACTTCCTGTTTTCCAGATAGGACCTTAACCAATATAGGGCAGTGCCAGTGATGCCCACCCAGTCCTCTAGTCTCTGTAAGAGGATCTCATGATCGACAGTGTCAAAAAGCAGCACTCAGATCTAACAGAATTAAGACTGAGTCTTTGCCCGTGTCAGTGTTCAGGCGGATGTCATTTGTCACCTTGACAAGAGCAGTTTGTGCTGTGATGAGGTCTAAATACCTGACTCTGGTATGTGATTGGGTGTGCGGATGGGTGACTGGTTCCTTGATGTAAAGCGCTTTGAGTGCCTTAAAGGTAGAAAAGCGCTACATCAATTTGACCATTTTTACCTTTTTTTTTTGTATGTACTGTGTATCAAGCTGCTTGGGCCAAAGCAAGGGGAACTAAGGCGGAGGGTGACTGGCTTCTTTTTTGCCAACTGTGGAACAAATATACCTTTACTATTAATAAAGCTGATAAAGTCTGACTTATCTATCAGAAAGGACAAAAATTGTAAATGATCCGAAGAAGTTCTGGGAAATAGTAAATTCAAAAAGCGATGCGATGACAGGCAAAAATCTGTCAAGCTTATTGAACATTTTATATCGTCTGGTTTGCTTTATGACTCTTTACTGCCTGGTCCATCAGCTGTTGTTTCTTAAATTCCTTTTGGAGGGAAACGTTTGGGATTGTTGCTCTTTTAATTCGACCTGGTCCATCTATGACATTTTCAGTGAGCCTAGACACAATACAGGAAGCCGGTCTAGATGACCTGGAACCATTCTGTTTGAAACTGTCTGCAGACTATATAGCAGAACCTCTAACTCACATTTTTAATTTAAACCTAAAAAGTAGATCTAAGATCTGCAAAACTGCATTTTACTCACTTTGTTAAAAGTGATAATTACAGGCCTATTTCGCGGTCAAAATTCTTGAAAAGTTGATCACCATCCAGTTGAAAGACTTTTAGACGCTAATGATATTTCATCTAACTTTCAATCTGGTTTTAGAAAGACAAATAGCATGGTCACATCTGCTCTTAAAATTCTAGATGATTGCATGCAAGCTCTGGATTAAAATAAATAAATATTGAATTGCACTTTTCATCAAATGATTGAAGGCTTTTGACACTGTTGATCCTCAGCTTTTGATTAAAATCCTTAAGCAAACCCAGATTTAGGTCAGTGCAACTGAATACAAATATTTAGTATCATGTGTGCGGCAGATTGTAATTGTCAACAGAGCAGTGAACAGCAGTGAAGAAGTTACTTACTTTCCACAGAGCTAAAAGCCAGTTGCATAAGGCCAGGCTCAGTTTTCTGATCAGACCAAGTTAATCACCAAAATCAGTGATGGTCTTACTTTTGTGACTATGAGCACATCAGTGTAGCAGTGCTTGTGTTAACGGCTGCAGCAGCTAACACCACACAGTAGTGCTGGCAATTCTTATGATTGAAAAACATGTCATCAAATAAAACATTTATGGATACACTGTAACTGTGGAAATGGCGTTTCGAAATCTTCAGGACATGGTTTCAAAGAGTTTTGTTTTTAGACTCCTGAAACTCCACGCCGTGTGGATAAAACGGTTTTAGACTAAGTTTACTTTTGTGTGGACGGGGACTAAAGCTATACTATTTTCTCATGGACACTCAATTCTCAAATTATAAATACCATGGTTTTATTCTAGATCTTTTAAGGATCATCTACATAAATTGACCCATCAACTGAAGATAGACTTGGGTTCTTTTATTGTAATAAACCCTGTTTTACCCTTGAAACTTGTAAATGTCTGGTATTGGCAACTTCATTCCCCAATTGAATTATGGTGATGCTCTGTGTATAATGCAACAGCAAAATGTCTGAAATTGTTGGATAGTGAATATCACTGTGCATTGGGGTTGTGACAGGCTCTTCCACCGCTGTGAACTCTATACCAAGGCTGGGTGGCTTCCTTCGGGAGCAAGGAGGTTGTATAAGTAATATGTAAATGTGCTCCTTCCTACTTGTGTGGCCTTATGCAAATAGCAGAGTACTGGGAGACAAGGGAAAGAGTGCTTTTTCTTAAACTGCTCCTGCAGCTTGGAATTCCCTTTTAAGTGGTCTTTAGGTTGTGAGAAGTGGTCTCAATTTGGGGGTTTCAAGCAAGTAAATAAATAATGATCAGTTGAAATCTATGTACATTTTGCATTACATAAGCCCAGTTAATAAAATTGCATTTTTCTGCTTGTGCAACATTATTTGAAGTAGAGATCAATCTAGAGCTTGATTGTACTTTGTTGACTTTTCAGAGTAAACCCTGAGCTTTTAAAGCCACAGCATGTGACGGAGCAGACTTTTAGTGCCTCCATCAGCACACTTGTGTTTTTACTTCTGTAACTTTCAGACTGTGTGAATGAAGAGCTTTTACTATCAACTCCCAGACAAACATGCTTTTGGAAATGTCAAGAAATATCAAAAACCCTGCTTCAATTGGGACACAAGGCTGGGAATGACATTTTACTGCTTTTATTTTATATGCTTATCTTATTTTGTCTTTTATTTGCAATGTGTACACTTATGTAAAGAGTAAATAGCTCCACATTACACTATGACTTTTTTCAAGACGTTTTAAAAATGTTACGTTCACATAGTAATGGATTTCAGACCATTTCTGTTAAAGTATTGCAAGCGCATAATAGTGCATAGCATGGTGGTTGGAGTTTAAAATGCTAGACACTGATAAATGTGGCTCAGTGTGGAGTGCATCCGTGTCAAGGATTTAGTAATACATTGCCAAATTCATATTTTAAGTATCCTTGCTTTTTTCTTGTTTTAAAGTTTTACAAATAAATAATATAAAAATAACACAATGAAACGATACAGGATCAGAGTGAGAACAGAGGACAACAACCAATACAAGCAGACATTCAATGAAAATTAATGGCTATGTGCACGCGCTCCCTCCACTGCTGCAAAAACTAGCATAAAAATTCTAGTTTGACACACATAGTCCTAGAAAAGACGTACAAGAAATGAGTGGACGAGGAAAACACAAGCCTGGTAAAGCTATGGGACCAAAACAAACAAAGCTGCCGACCCACTGCCCCATTAAAAAACGGTAGCCTTGTTAGCTTGCGAGGGCTAGCGGTTCTGACCGCAACTCTGCCGGCCTGGATAAAGAATCACACGGCGTAATACTGCTGGAGGGGGGATAAGGGGTAACGCTCATGATGTGTGAAATAAAATGCGAAATGTAGCGTGATATGGCGAACAAAATGAGAGCTGATTGGATCGACCCGAATTGAGCAGTTTGAAAGTGACTTAAATAAGTTATTTGTAATTGTGCTTTCAAGTCGGCCGTTAGTATCCAAGTCTTAATATATTCAGATACTATTGATAAAAGAATAAACTATTATTTAAAAGAATTACGCTCTTTTGCTGCTGCCGTCTTTTTGCCTTCACCTAACCTGGAAATGTGTTGTCACACCGGGACCTTGTCTAGCCAACACTGAAGTGGACAGCGATAGTGACCAAAATACGAGTGAATCCTCGTCAAGTGAGCGGATTTCAACGGATGATGAACAGCATCCAGTTGAAGAACAGGTCCTGCTGCTTCTGCCTCATATATTTGAGCCTGACGCCTCGTGAAAATGGAGCAAATGAGAATGATTATGAGGAGACAAGAATGAGATGGCGACTGGACATCAATGGACTTTCTGAATGGTGCGTGTTAAACTGGAATATTTCCCATGAAATGATGTGAAATACAATGTTGACGAGGTTCCTTACTTTATTAGTTCGAAACTGCAAATTACTAGACAAACGGTTCCACCCCACAAGTCCAAAAGTTCACTAGTCCGATAGTCGCATTCTCTAAAGTGCCCGTGCGTGCTGCTGCTCACCCGCGCTTGCCGTGGTGTTGCACCGGAATATCCACAGCGCGGCGAACACCGGAATCAGCGTTTCCATCTCGGGTCGGAACCAGAATGCGCATCTAGACCGGCGGTGTCGCCTTTCACCGCCGCTAGAATCCACAGACGCTGCGGGCGAGGCAAATCCCAAAGTCGCGGACGAAAAGTACGTATTCCAGGCGGCACAGTGAGCCTGGGGAATGTGTGGCTGGAGGCGGGGAAAGAACCCGGTGTGAGTCCGCTGCGCTGGAGGAGAGGTCCATTCAACTTCCTGGTATAATTATTACAACCGGTAATATGCATAAAGTGAGTACTCTCGCCGTGAACAGCAACAGCCATCATGCACACGGTGTCAGTCAGACAGCCGCATACGGCGACTACAAAAGCACAGACAACTGCCATGTGAAAATATCTTGCAACTTACTTTTTCCAATATCCAAGTCGATACTTCGCGAGGTTTTGGAAATTGTCTTCTGTGAAACGTCGGTAGCATAGCACTGGACCAGACTTGCCATACATCGCCGAGCTGGGATTCCAAAACATTCTTTTGGTACGGACGAATCGTTTCCAAAGACGTGCTCTAACCTTCCGTTTTGGTCACTCAAAGAGCCCGCTTCCCTCCTGAGAGCAGTACATCACTACATAATACAGAATAAACATTATCTCTGTGTCATTGCAAGATTCGTCGTGTAAAACGTAAAATCCCGCTCTGTTTAGCACATGTCCGACCAGAACAATGAGGGTCCGGCTACAGCAAGTTCCCCGTGTGACGTCACTGATTTTGCGACCGCGGTTGAAGCATTCGGTTACCAAAGCGGTTGCTATGGCGCGTTCTCGGGTTTTGGCGGAATTAACTCGTGAATTGTTTTTGTCATTGGTTAAAACTAACGGTCTGTGGCAAAATAAGCTGTGACTATGTTTGTATTTGTGTTTAGTTGATGTCCACTTGTGTGTTTTTTCTCAGTCTCTCTGGTCGTTCCGTTTTGTTTTGTTTATTTACTTACTTACTATCTACTTAGATGTTTCACATAATAAAAATAAAGTCACATCTACTAAAATTAAAATGACTTCACTTGTATGTCTTCTTTTATTTTAATTTTACATTTTATAACTACTGCACTGTAATATCCGATAAATTACAAAGCATCTTCCCCCCTAAATTCCTTAGCCCTATTCTAATTGGTTTGGCAGCTTATTTTTAAGCTTATATCACAAAAAATAGAAAAGTCCCTTACCTACGTTTTTGCAACTAAGAATTTAATTTAACTTAAAGGCGCAATGGACGATTTTTCGGCGATTTGAGAACACACATGTGCGTTTGTTTATTAGCGTGACGGAGCGCATCGCATCTCTCGTCTCCCGTAGATTTCTGTCGCAGGTCGAATTGTCTTTCTCCGTCTTCATTTTGCCCCGTACACTGAGGGAACTATATTATGATGGATCCATGCCCTTAGGCACGCGGAAACGTGGGGACGAACCGCACGCGGCTGCAGGTGAGCGGTAGGTGCATTTTATGATTGATACGTGGCAGAAATAATGATTTATCCCCGCCACGAGGAAATATAATACAAAATTTGCTGGAAAAATCGTCCATCCCACCTTTAAGTTTTAATAATCTTGTTCTCTCTTTTCCTCTCTTGTTGGTCCTTTTTTTTAAAACATCTGTGTTTGTCTTTCAGGTGGAGGAATGGAGCGGTGGTACATGGTTTTTCTCTGCAGCGTTTGGTCCTTCATCAGAGCCAATGCCTCCAACACCTCAGCAGGTTATGACTGTACTATGTGTGTGTGTGTGTGTGTGTCTGTGTGTGTGTGTGTGTGTGTGTCTGTGTGTCTGTGTGTATCTGTGTGTGTGTGTGTGTGTGTGTCTGTGTGGTGTGTGTCTGTGTGTATCTGTGTGTCTGTGTGTGTGTGTGTCTGTGTGGTGTGTGTCTGTGTGTCTGTGTGTATCTGTGTGTGTGTGTGTCTGTGTGGTGTGTGTCTGTGTGTCTGTGTGTATCTGTGTGTCTGTGTGTATCTGTGTGTGTCAGTGTGTGTCTGTGTCCTCCTGTGTGAAAATAGTAGAAATTGTGCTGCCCGAAAGTCAAGTGGTTGGGGCAGTGATGCACGTGCCAGGCTTTGTGTGCAGCCGGCCACAGTGTTCGCGTGTCCTCTCTTCTCTCATCCCCATTTCGTGCTGAGCTAAAATTACTTTTTAAATAAAAGAACATTGTAGCAATAGTATATTATGGATACAGTGTTGGTGGGGCTCTTCGGTTATATAAATTACAATGAGATGTGACAAAATGTTATCAGTTTTACGGAGTTGTGGCTGACGTTGCAGCAGTTTGTGTACAGAGAGAAGAGCAGGGGAGAAAGTACACAGCCCTGTGGAGATGCTGTGCTTATATTCTGGGGAGTGTCTACAGAGCCGCGGGCTATTAGACCGCGCCGGGTTAAGGTTAGGGTTAGGGTTAGGGTTAGGGTTAAGGTTAGGGTTAACCATGTGGCTATATGGCCGTGCCGCGGCTCCTGAAACTGCTGGGTTATTTGACCGTGCCGCGGCTCTGCAGCCACGGCCTATATTCTGTGTGTCAGACAATCTTCCCCAGCCGCAAGCACTGCCTCCAATCTGTCAGAAAGTCAGTGATCCACCTGCAGATGCAGTCAGGCACCATTTTCAGAGTGTTTTTCATTTGTTGGTGATTTATTGAGCATTTTAGCACTGAAGTGTACGGATAATACAACTGCAATAATTCAATTGTCCCCAAAAAGCCACTATTACATGCAATAGGTCATTAATAACCCTACATATATGATTAAATATTTCTCATTTTGTCCTTATTTTTGAAAATGGGAATTACACTTATGTCAAGCTATAAATCAAATGTAACATCCAAATTGATCCAGAGAAATATGATTATCTCTTGAGAATATATTTGTGTTGTTTTTTGGCCTAACATTGTAAAACTTTGAGGTGTTTTCGGTGTGACCTCAAATAACTTTCTGCCTATACCTCCAGGCTCTGTGCTCCTGTGGCTGATGAAGCAGGAATAAGTCCCGCTATTGAAGGAGTAAACTTGCCAAGAGTAGTTAGCGCAACATTAGCCCCGTGCACATCAAGGTGACACTGCAAGAAAGGCAAGAAAGCTGGCTCTGAATTTTAAAGGATATTATTTTTGGACATTTCAATGTTTGTATCATGTTGAAAATAACATAAAGTATGTAAAAAAAAAATGCTTAAAGTAACTCCACCCTGCTTTCTGCATGCAAATCACTCACTGACACACAAGAAACTTAAACATTTAGGCAGAACAATCAATCTCCCAACAATACAAACATTTGTTGGAGTGGTTAGTTACAACACATAGGTTAGTTCACTTTATGCTCACAAGTCTGATTGTCAAAAGCCACTGTTTTATACATCTACTAAAGGCAGACAATTATGCCATGTTCCTCAGTTCAGTAGGGACCAAATTCCAAGAGTGTGCGGGGTTAACTTTCTAAATGGGATTGTGCCATATCCTCTGAGTATTTGTATTTCAGTTTTACTGTATGAACGCCTTCATCAAGTTGACCTTACCTGAACTGTTGGATAGGTCTCTCAGCTTGTAGACTTTGAACATGCACATGGTTTAAATAACATTGAGATGCAAATATTAATATTAAAAACATTACAGATGATAGCTTCTTGGCGGCCTGCTGATTTGTTTTTTATTTTGGACATAGACTAAGGGGTCATCAGCGTATAATTGACATGACACAGCAGAGCACACGTCTGGCAAATCATTGACAAATACACTAAACAACACGAGTTGAGCCCTCATTATAGTCATTGCGTGAAAGATTTTATTTTTGACCCTAACATACTGTTTTCTGTCTTTTGCCCTGTTGTCATACTTTTTTATTAGAACAGATTAAAAGTAACCATAAGCAACCTGCATCTGACCTCAGAACATTAACAGCATTCCTCCTCCTATTAAACACACACAAGGTCAGGTCTAATGAAACTCATGAAAAGTGAAATCACTCTGTATTGAGTTCTACACATTATCATTCCAGACAAATTCTCGTCAAAAGCAGTCGGTAAAAGGTGTAACTTCATGACGATAATTTGAATCTTATTGGTCAAAGCATCACAACCGCGGAACAAGCCAAGAAATCAGAATCAGAATCAGACCAGAATCAATAAATCAAACTGTTGTTAAATCCAGTCAGAGAAAATACTTCTTTCCTGCCCTTAAATACACAAAGTGCTTCTATGTGCATGTTTTGAAAAACAAAATAGTCTGTAAATGTGCTAAAATAGGCCAAAATACATTTGTAACGTGTTGTTTAGTGCCAGCTCGACCACATGCATTTTCAAGAGTTCATCAAACAAAATTGTAAAAATTCCTTAGTTTAAACACAACTCCAGGTATGTTTTGGCAAGGAAGCAACTTTATAACAATTTGAATTTGAATTGGCAGAGAGAAGAGAGAGAGAGGAGGAGAAGAGGAGGAGACAAGTAGTGCCAGAGCCTAATCCTACCTGTTTTAATTCTTCACAAAGCTGTTTGTTACTGACGTGAGCCAAAGGAGATCTGTCTTTCTCAAAGCCCTGAACATTACTATGGAGCTCATCTCACTTATAACTGATTAAAAGAGCTGGTGTCAACACGCCTAAATGTATACTATTTCAATTATATTAGTTTAACTAAATCCATTTGTGGCCATTATATTCCATTTTCAAATAAATTCTGAAATAAATGGTAGGCAGGTTTATTGTTATAATGAACACCCTTTCCACTCACAGGAATATTTGCCAGTGGATACAAGTGCAGACAGATGCCTGAGAACAAAAAAGGAAAAAAAATAATTAAAAAAAAATAAAAATTATATATATATATATATATATATATATATTTTTTTTTTTTACATTACTTGGCATGTTTGGCGGGCCGGATTATATAGACAAATGGGCCACATGTGGCCCGCGGGCCGTAGTTTGTCCACCCCTGGTCTAATCAAATCAAATCAAATCAATTTATTTTTGTAAGGCCCAAAATCACAACAACAGTTGCCTCTGAGGGCCACAGGGAGAAATTAATCAACAATGTCTGTGGTGGCGATGAAGTCAGACAATGTCTGTGGTGGCGATGAAGTCAGACAATGTCTGTGGTGGCGATGAAGTCAGACAATGTCTGTGGTGGCGAGGGACGATGTCCCAGGGTCCTCTGTCCTTAGACTCTCCTTCTCGGTCAGGAAAAACTACAAAAAAACCTCTTTGGGAAAAAAGCGTAGAAACCTGGAGGAGTTCCAGTGAAGGAGAGATCCGACTCTCACAGACGGACAGACGGACACGAGGGAGACTGGAGCTGGACCCACTCTTCAGGCAGATGAGGGACCGTCTGAGTCGAGCTGGACCCACTCTTCAGGCAGAAGAGGGACCGTCTGAGTCGAGCTGGACCCACTCTTCAGGCAGATGAGGGACCGTCTGAGGCGAACTGGAGCCACTCTTCAGGCAGATGAGGGACCGTCCACACAGGGCAGGGACCACTTCACCAGGGGAGGGGCATCTGGGTCCACAGGTCCTCAGGAGTGAGAGAAAGAAAAGAAGGCGGTGAACAGTTTGCAAGTGGAATCAAAAAATAAATATTGTTTGATAGCATAAGTAGTCAGAAGAAGAAGAGGATAGTGCTCAAGCTGTCATACTTCCCCCAGTCTAGGCTAACATCTTTGCAAAGTATTGGAGTAGTCCTTGACCAGTTCTTTAAAATCATTAAAAGGCATAAAAATATTTAATTTTAATAAAAGTTTTGTTCCACAGGAGGGAGAAAAATTGTTGAAAGCTTTTTTCCTGTCTCTGTGTTGACTCGATGGGATTGTAAGATAAAAGTTTCCTGAGACCTCAAACGATGAATACCTGAACTGATGTGCAATAAACTTGATACATAATCAGGCAAAATGCCAACTAGAGCCTTATAACAAAGAAAAGACAGTGCTGTTCTCGTCTTGCATCCAGTGATTGCCATTCTACTTCAGAGTATAACTGACAGTGGTGAGTTCTGTTTCCTTCTCCTGTAATGACCCTTAGAGCTGAATGATAAACTGAGTTCAGAGGTTTTAACACTGTTGCTGTAGAATGCATATATATATATATATATATATATATATATATATATATATATATATATATATATATATATATATATATATATATATATATATATATATATATATATATAATATCACCATAATCTAGAACTGAAAGAAATGTAGCCTGGATCAACTGTTTTCTACAATTAAGAGGAACACACATTTTATTTCTAAAGAAGAATGACAAACAAGTGGATGCTACTGTGTATTAGATTTTGCCCAATTGAGTTTATGTAAATTTTAAATAACAACTTTTAAAATACATAAGCATGTTTTATCCTGTAAATAAGATGCCTGGTTTTCACCAAATATTTTCTTAGGTGAGATACAATATCTAACAGTTGGCTAACCCAGAAAAGTTCCATGGTGCACTTTTAGGGTATAAAACGTGAAATACAGACAGAATCGGTCATAAGGTGTTACTCATAAATCCATACCATAATTCCTTTTAGTTTTGCATAAGTCCTTCCATATGCAAATATTTTATGGATGCATTTTAAAAGACATATTTCCTAAGATTGGAGCGGGCTGATATTGCCAGAGAGATTTGTAGCGGTTCCATGGAGCAGGAAGACTAATATCTCCTTGAGCGCGATGTGAGAGCAGAGGAATGCCGCACACAGAGGGGAACCGTGTTCCTGGGAGGCCACTTAGATTCACGAAGCCTGCGGTTAATAATCAATGAGATGTAAGGTCTTCTCCGGAGCATTTAACCACATCTGAAGCGCAGGCGGCTAGAACCAAAAATGAAGTACTTTGTCCCAAAATTTGGTGTTCACTCTTAACTTCATATTTGGTATCGTGATATCTAGTAATGCCTTTTGTAGTGCATTGATCCTTCTAGCTGCCTGTTAACATGCTTCAGATGTGGTTAAATGCAAAACATCAGCTCCTGGTAGACGGGACAGTAGAACCCGACACACCAACCTGAGCACTGCCTGGATTGATTACAAGAAAGCATATGACTCAATGCTACATTCTTGGATCATTGAATGCTTGGAGTTGTACATCTCTAAGAGCCTTCATAGGGAACTCGATGAGGTTGTGGAAAACCATCCTTGAGGCCAATGGCAAGCCACTTACACAAGTGTCAGTCTTGGTATAAGCCAAATGTGGCATATATCAAGGTGATGGGCTGTCCCCATTACTGTTCTGCATAGGGCTGAACCCCCTCAGCCAAATAATCAACAATACACCCCCTCAGTCACCTCCTCTACATGGATGATAGCAAGCTGTATGTTAAGAGCGAGCGGGACACACACACAAATACAGTATATATATATATATATATATATATATATATATATATATATAAGGGGAATGGTCAAATCATTGACCAACAATTATAACTATTTTGAATCTTTTTGGGCTCAATTTAGGATGAAACGCAGGTATTGAAAAGTAACTTTTTTATCAGTTCTTGAATAATCAAACGGAAACCTCACTGCTTTGTGTCCGGGGGAAGGCTCAGATGTGGATCAAGGCCTCATCTGAGCTCTTTGGGTCCTTAGGGCCGTCTTTGGCACTGATCTCTGCGCAGAGATTTTTTTAGTCCAGCAATGCAGTATGGTGCTGAGAAGGTGCAGATCTTAACAGCTGACTATCCGCTTCAGCCATTGCCTGAATGCAGAAGTGGGAGACAGAGGAACAAAGGGGGCCCACTCTGATGGGGGGAGGGGCAGAAAAAAGTTGCATCTCTCAAAGAGGATAAGAGCATTCTTTCAGATGACCTGAAATTCATGCAATCAAAACATGGAGAGGTCAAGCTAGAGCTGAATTCTACATATTCAGATCTCGACAAAGCAGGAGAAAAAAAATGACCAAGCCGCAACACGAGACAGCTTAAACCTAAAAGGGTGCGAGTACGGACAATTTAAAATGTTTGAAATCAGATATGTCAACTCCAAAAGAAAATAGTGGTGATAATGACACTAATTACAGCATTCCATTCAAAGATCTTAGTGTGAATCGGTCAGAGAATGTCTTGCTTTAAGTCCAAGTTTGATGGGACGCTGACACCTATTTGGAAGAGCTTTAAGACACAGGTCCTATTTGCAGCATGATTCTCCACAAGCGTACTACTGCAGACTGCATGAATTTTTTTTGGTTCTAAAAATGAGTTTGATCCATAAATCTCGGATTGAAAAACTTGATCCCACCACAAACGATCATCTTGGTCTTGCTGCATGTCCTTGTACACAAACAAGTCGCCACCTGCCTGAATTAGCAAACAATGCTTTTAAAAAAAAACACAAACCAATGATAAATCACAGAGCGCAGACTGAGGACTCTAAACTCGAGTCAAACAGTCAAAAACAGGTTAAGACCCCAGACTGTAAAACTGTCCAAATGTAACTTCTCGCCCAACAAAGAAGCAACGAAATGAACTAAAACAAGTCAGTAAGAGCACAGAAAATAAAGCACGCTGTACAAACTTGAGACAGTTTATATCAATGAGCTTTAACCAGACCCTAATCATGCAAAGAGATGCAAAACGAAACATAATTCCCAACCGGGGGGGTGAATTCACTAACCATGATAAGAGTAAATCAAAGTATGACCATCTTTGAAACAATCTTACCAGAAGGACACGGGCGACAAAGCAGTGATTCTGAAAGTGAAGGCACAAAAGAGAATCTTCTTTACAGCAGCCGGAACAGCTGATTAAAGATGGTGAACTTGGCCCGGGCGTCCCAGAGCCCACGCTAAGCCCAATCAGTCAAAGGAGATTTTAAAGGCAAATATCGGCAGCAGGGCAAAGCAATGCGACTAGCAGTCTGCGCCATACTTAGATGGTCACAAATAATTCAACAAAGAGGTAGATGTGCCACAGAATCAGAGAGAAAATGTGTGGTAAGAGAGTTCCATAATTTGGATGTATAGAAACAAATGAGGCTTCGTCATGGTTGGTCAGAACAGCCAAGGAAAGTACCAGCTGATCTCAGAGGCCGAAAATAGTAGTTAAAAGCTCTGTCAAAATCTTTGGACCACCTAGGCAGGGGTCTCCTTCCTTTTCCTCTCTGAGAGCTACTTTTACCAAATGAAAGGGCAGAGAGCTACTTCTGTTTGTGGTCTCAATAAACAGCAACTGCAAGTCTTAGATGGCTACAGTTCGATGCCAATAATACATAGAAAATGGTTTGTTTTATAGGCATCTAACTTTAGCCATCTAAGTAAATAATGTTTAATTTAATTCTATGACGGATTCGAAGCCAATATAATGTTTGTAATGTGGTGTAATTTGTTGTCTTTGTTGAGATAAACCGTTATAAAATGCCTTAGCATCTCGGCATGTTAATCGGCTCTGACACACACACACGCACACGCACACGCACACACACACACACACACACACACACACACACACACACACACACGTCTCTGTCTCTGTTGCTACTGTACATAGCTCCTTACACAGTTGTGGATTGCTTTTGGATTCCACTTGTGTGTCACATCAGTGAGATCTGAGAGCGTGAAATTGGCTTTCTCTGGAGATTGTAGTGGACAAGGCTCATTTACTCTGCACTACAGCCCAGCCTCACCACCACCTCACACAAATCCCACCAACCACTCTTCTGTTTAAAGAGTCCCCCAGCCCGCAGGTATTAGCTGTAGCGTTGTGTACAAGCTCATTGTACATCTGCTTCCACGCCAAAATGTCAAATCTCCCCAGGCGAACTCGTAATATAGACGGATAAATCAAACGGATTCAACTGCAGCCTGACAGAGCCGATCTGAGCCAGACAGCCGTCATTCGGGAAGTCATCAACTTAAATTTCACCCTTCATTCATTCATCCATTGTCCAGGATGACACTGCGTCACATAATGTTCTGTTCTCAGCCCTTGGACACTGCCCTGAGAGGACCACGGCCTTATCACAATGACAAATGACTCATGTGAAAGAAAATGGAATATTATTTTATCATCAACCTCGCTGACTACACCAAAACATGGGCAGAATGACTGCAGCAAACTCTAAATGTACAACCACTTTCGGGCAACCACTTTCGGGCATAACTGAAATGCGATTTCTTTGCCATGTTTTGAGTGGGAATTCTGATGGCTTCATAAAGACAGTTTATTATGCCTATAAATGTCCTGGCCTCGCTGAGCACCGCTGTTTTTGACAATGACTTGGGACTTGTGCCCTGGGTGACACTGGGATAGTCCCTAGGCAGTAATAGCTCTACAAGTGTGCACATTCAATAAAGAGTTCATATCTCTGGCCCTCCTCTCTCTCTCTCAGCCCAACGTTGACCTGTTACTCATCGCGGTCACTAATGGGGCAAGTGCAGGTTGTTCTGACATAATGAAATATTTGAATGGCATACACGTTTGTGCGCTAAACAAATGCAGGACATTATATATATAATGTGAGAAGGTGATATTAACTTCAGAGAATGAACACAAGGGAAAAGAGAGCAAATTGCCTTAAATGAGAAGCGCATGAGGGGAAAGCGTGGAGGAGACATGAGCACTGAGCAAGAGCAGCAAATCCAAGTACGAGGGTAAATAATACCCTTAGAAATATTTAGGCCTATTACAAATGTACTCATATTTTTGGGTGTGCCAGCTTTCTGTTTGGTCAGCCCTGGCACACCCATAGCGGCGCCAGTACAGATTTAAACAACGTAATCCGGCTTTAAACTCTTTAATTAATCGCATTTTGTAGAACAGATTTGGCAATAGCATTTGTACTTGTAATTAGTGGTGCACAGATATGGCAATTTTAGGTTGATACCAATACCGATGTAATACGGAAATATTTTCTTCATACGTTGTTTGGCCATTTTAAACACTCCGGAGGAACTGGAGAAATACCAAGGGCCAAATAGATGTAAAAATGTAAAAATAGTACAATCGGGCGGTTGCAGCAGTGTGCTATTCCCCCTCCAGGCACTCAAACACATTCATATGCATCCAGTGTACGCACACATTGGAGGCGAGGTGTGTAAAGTGCCTTGCCCATGGACTCAATGGCAGTTTGCACCTGTGGGAGCTGGAATTGAACAAGCAATCTATGGATCATTATTATCTCATTTTACATGCCATATTGTTCACCAAATGTCTGTTTTCTCTTGAACTCTGCTGCAACATCGTATAGTTCACGTTTAGTCTGACATTTTAGCCAGTCATTCTAGTCACACATAATACACACATTTCATATTTTTGACCTTTTTTTTGTTCATTCGGCTCCACTCCATACACGCCTGCGCATTACCCAAGCCCTCTAACGCCTCTGTACCTAAAGGCAGGCAGTTAATTGAGGTGAACATAATTCTTTTTGTCACTTCCCCCAAACCCGTGCTATGTTGTGGCGTTCGCAGAGACAGGCCTTGTCTCGTGCCTCCGATTAGACCCCAACTGACCCCATTACACGCACTGAACCCCCAATTCTTTTCATTTGCACTGACAAATAAGTCACGCGGCCAGCAACAAGCTCCAGCTCATATGGAAGAGCTGTTAGAGAGGGGGAATCACTATGCACTCTGCACACTGACTGCTGCTGCTGGTCATTTAGCTGGACTGGGATATGATGGCAGAGGGCTCCATCTAGTGGCAAGGGAAGGAAGTAGTCATAGAGTTTTAATTCATTTGCGTTAAATGGGAAAGCACACTTCATGTGAATGTTTGAAGAATAATAATAACAAATGATAATAAAAGTAAAAGTATGGTATTCGTCAGTGCAAATCTAGTTTTTAAATTATTTTGTAAATCCTGTTTAAAAGAAACATTTTGATTTTATTTTGCTTTCAATGGTTAATTTGCTGTGGTAACGGTCCTAATTCTTCATCATTCTGAAATCTGTGGATGCAATTTATGAGTTTTACGACTACCCCAGTGAAAATAATGTAACAATATGCAAATCTCACGGTACAATATTATTGCGGTACGAACCATGATATTTATTGCGACATTGTGGGGAGGCTCACAGTATAATCAAAAGGCCACGATACTGAGGTTTTGTTTACAATAATAGGCATAAGCCACATTATCCAGTTATTCTTCTTACTTTGGCTTTGTAATTGGAAATAGTGAAAGTAGCGCGCTAAGTTAGCTTAATTTGTTGTTTCGCTGTAAGCTAGTGCTCTAGTGCTCGTAAAGCTTGTGCGACAGCTTGCTCAGGTTAAACGTGTCTAAAGCTTCCATGGAGGGAGCGACTGGGATACTTAAAAGGTTCTGTGAGTTTACTATCACATTAGCAAAATAATGCTAATTTATGTGTTTTTGAGTTTGTTTGTTTGTTTGTTTGTTTGTTTTTTTGGCCCGTAGACTTTATTCAACTGTACAGTGTAGTGTGAAATGAGGATGAGACTATGTATTCGAACTCACAACACTGCGGATTAGTGCTAGCAATGCTATATTAATCATTTAAAAACCCTCCAGTGGTCAGGTGTTGTAAATGACCACTTGTACTATAACACTTAAAACAATGCATGTGGTCTCAATCAATATAAATGTTAAATTCATATCAAATAAAAAATAAAAACTGAGAATGTCACAAGGATATTCATGAACTGAATTAGTTTATTCCATCAGTTTACACTCAAAAAACATTAAACAGTATTGTTTCCTCCCTAAAAGTCCGTGGATAATCTCTTTAGTGTTACGTGAAAGAGCCTTTAAAGCCCCTCGTCTGACATGTTGTGGATGTATTACTGACTGTGTCTCTTTCTTTCAGGCTGTGCCATCATCCGTCCCCCCAGGGAAGGAGGCATTCGCTATAGGGGTCTGACCCAGGAGCAGGTGAGCACACCTCTGCATCGCCAAGAACCTCATATATACTTATTTGAGCACTTGCCAACACATAACATCTTCTTAGTAATTGAGTGAAATATAACATTGTTGATAAATTATGCAATGTTTTTTGTTTTCCATATTTAATAATCCACAGTGTTAAAATGTTCTCAATAATATTATTCTACTGTTGGAAAATAGCTCAGGCTATTGTCTCGCCAAAAGTATTCACAGCGCTTCGCTTTTTCCACATTTTGTTATGTTACAGCCTTATTCCAAAATGCATTGAATTCATTACATAAATCATAATCATAATTATGTTTTATTTTATTTAACACATGGATATAAGTTCACGGTGTTTGCCATGACACTCGACATTGAGCTCAAATGTATTTTTCCACTGATCATCCTAGCGATGCTTCTATAACTTGTTTGGAGTCCACATGTGGTAAATGCAGTTGATTGGACATGATTTGAAAAACTGTCTGTGGACCTCAGAGACAGGATTGTCAGATCTGGGGAAAGGTACAGAAACATTTCTGCAGCATTGAAGGTTCCTCTGAGCACAGTGGCCTCCATCATCCGTAAATGGAAACAGTTTGGAACCACCAAGACTCTTCCTAGAGCTGGGCCTGACCAAACTGAGCAATCATGGGAAAAGGGACTTAGACAGGGAGGTGACCAAGAACCCGATGGTCACTCGGACAGATCTCTGTCGTCTGTGGAGAGAGAAGAACCTTCCATCGACCCTAAGCACACAGCCAGGAGAACAAAGGAGGCTACAGGACAACTCTGTGAATGTTCCTGAGTGGCCCAAAGGCCAGACTTGAACCCAACTGAACATTTCTGGAGAGATCTGAAAATGGCTGTGAACCGACGCTCACTAAACATCTTGAGAGCTTCTGAAAAAGAAGAATGGGAGGAACTGCCCATGAATACTTGTGCCAAGCTTGTAGCATTAAACACAAAAAGAGGCTGTGATCAGGGCCAAAGCTGCTTCAACAAAGTATTGAGCAAAGGCTCTGAATACTTTTGTGTACAAGTGTGTACACGAGAATCAAGTTATCATTATGGGATATTGTTTGTTGAAAATAATGAATTAAATCCATTTTGGAAAAAGGCAACAAAGTGTGGAAAATGTGAAGCGCTATGAATACTTCCCTGATGCACTTTATGTTGTATCAGTCCTGATGACACAGTAGCAATACTCTTACTTCACTAATTTGCAAGTCTTTCCAGTAAGAAAAGTCAGTTAAGTAATTCTCTGGAAATATCATATTTTGTATGTTATTATAATAGGTTGTATTTATGACCACTATGTTTGCCACAATAATCATTAAAATAAATAAAAAGCAGAATTTAATAACCTAAGTTGTTTGTCTTTAATGAGTTATAAAGTTATTTATTTGACCCTCTACTTCTCAAATATCACCGTAGGGTTAGGACTACTGACCACATCAATACTAGATCAGTTCCACTCGTGATACGCAGTACTTTATTCTGTGTTGTGTCCAGATCCGCAGTGTGCAGGTGCTGCCGGTGGATTACGAGATCGAGTACATCTGCAGAGGAAACCGGGTCATCGTGGGGCCAAAGGTCAGGAAGTGTCTGCTCAATGGCACTTGGACCGACATGGGCCACAAGAGCCAGTGCTGTAAGTACTACTCTGATTAAGGGAAGCAACTATGTTATTCGTATTAGATTGCAAAAGGAGTAAATATGAAACGTTTACTAAATTAGATTGAAGCAAAAGTGATTCCACGTGAGGACTCGGGCTCAACATCAGAGGCGATTGTTCCCCTGCGTTGCTTAATTGATTACCTGGTCATTCGCCATCAGTACTCTCAGATATTTATATATTTTCTGGACAATGAGGGTGACCTGGTGCCTCCGTGGAAATGTACAGATACTACATTTATGTGTTAAGAACTTTGGTTGACTTTTTTGTTTTTAAGGTGTTCTATAAATAAGGTGATTACAGTAAACAGGAATGTTGGTAACACTTGATGAATAAATATGTTCATGTATGATCTTGAGAATGGGCAATTACCGTATTTTCCGGACTATAAGTCAAAAAATGCATATTAGAGAAGGGGGAAAAAGAAAAAAAAACACATTTAAGTTGCACTGGAGTATGAAATGCGGTTGCAAGTGTGAAAATAACAAATAATATCACATAAAAGTCGCTTTGGAGTATAAGTATATAAGTATAAATTTAAGTAAGTATAAGTCGCAAACCAGCCAAAACTATGAAAAAAGGTGCAACTTATAGTCCGGAAAATACAGTAATCATGTTTGTTCAAATGTCTTCAGAGTTATGTTATTCATAGACAACCATTAGTTATCAAATCCTTTTACACTATGAAAAAAAGTCATGAAATTATATTAATACATGCATGACCTGTATGGAAACCCCTGAGTGCCATGTTAAATGGGATGACACTTTTATTAAATCATATTTATAGATATTTAATAATAATGAATTAACTCATGCTTTATTACAAGGGTTTGCAAACCGAGGCACGCAATTCTGAGCATTTATTTAAAAGCAGCTACTTCTGTCTACATTCATTCAGCCTGTGCCCACTGCGGCTTTGGGGTCTTTCCCCCGGTCTGTGTGCGCAACGGAATCATGTGATGTGCAAGTCGGTGTAATCCCTCATTTGTTCAAGTGTTCCACTGTAGAAAAAGATTCAGTAGTAGTCATCTGGATACTGCTTTTAGAAAAACAATAATGAAGGAAAATAGCCCAACTCAATAATTCAATATAATAACATTAATCTATCAAAAAGAAAAAGAAAAACAGACAATTTTTTTTTTTTCCAATTTATTAATTTATTGTTGTTTTATTGTACAGTTTTCATTACAGTTACTTCTATCTCAGATGGATATCAAATTATATATATATATATATATATATATATATATATATATAATAATATAATATATATATATATTTTTTTTTCTTAATTTATTTTAAATTAGAGCATGTAATAGTATTTTAGTTATTTATTTATTGTTTTTTTTAATAATAATTATGGTCATTTTGGTATATATATAATTCATTCACACATACATACATTTCACCCTGGAGAGACAAAGAGACCACGAGAATGGACTGTTTAGCAAGCTTTATTCGTGAGTTATTTGGCGCTCAGACCCCGGCGGAAGATTTTGCAATCATGGGCACTCCATGATCTATTTGTATCAGATGTCTCCCCCCGGAGCCTGGAGACTGGTGGTGGTAGATGTGAAGAGAAGGTAGAGGATGAGGGGAATGTAGAGGAGGAGCTGGGGAGGTGGTGGGTCGCAGTACGGTTTGAGCGGCCGAGCCATCTGCCTGAGGGCTTAAATGTGACCGCCTGGTGCTGATTGGAGCGGGGAGGAGTCACTTGAGAGCGTTGATTGGGGATGAGGAGCTGGTGCGAGGGCCATGGTGCAGACGCCCCTTGTCTTTTCACCCTCCTTCTTTGGCCAGGAAAAACTGCATAACCTCTTTGGGATAAGCACAGAAACCTGGGAGAGTCCATGGTGAAGTGAGGGATCTGACTCTCACAGACGGACAGGCGAGCGCCCGCTTGAGTGCGATGATGGCGCTGGGGAGAGGGGTCCTTCCATAGTGGCCTTGACGTAGATGGATGGAGTTAGGTCTTCCAGGCTGAATTTACGCAGGCTTCATATGCGTGCGCGGATATAAACAGTTTTTAAAACACAATTTATGAAATGTTTTTGTAAAAAATTTACTTTATTCATTTACAAATTGTTGCAATTTGTGTTCCCTTCTGCGATGATCCTTTTCTGTTGCTCTCCCAGTTCTCCATGCTAATGTTAAGCAAATAATAACAGGGAACTAATAATACTCTGACTGTTTTACAAGTTCAACCTTGCAGGTGACTTTTTATTATTTACCTCACTTTTGCCAGGAGGACCGGGAGAGCCACGGAAAAGCTAAACAGAGAAGGTCATTGAAGAAGCTATTTAGAGAAGCGTATCAAGTTTCCTAAAGAGATTCCCAAAAGGAATGCATTAAGTCATTGGTTTATAAAATCTTCTTAGAAAAATATCCCATAAAACATGATTTGGAAAATGTTTTAATAAAAGGTTTTATTTACCAAACCTTTTTTTAAAAGTGAATAAACTGATGTGTGGATTGCTTAGGTGGTTATGAAAAATGAAAAATTCATGTCACTTTTTTGAGAAAATAATATACATTGTCCCTTTGATTAAAAAAATCATCATGCATGTTGCTTTTTTATTGATTACAAGTAGTTTACAAAAAAATTCAAATACATGCATTAGGGAATATCAAATAGTGAACCACCTCCTGCTGAGTTGAAATACAAGTTTATTTGTGTCTGCAACATCCCTCCAGGCCTTTGTTATTCTTAGATTTGCATTTGAAGGTTCACCCTGAGAGGTGGAAAAGGAAGAATATTTGTTTAGTAAAATAAGTTATTATTAAGTAATTTGACTACAGAGTCAAACGAAGGCTTTTGCATTACACAGAATCTTACTTTGCCTTGCCCCAATCTAAGGAGAATACATTGTATGTATTTGTATTCTCAAAGTCCATCTGAATGTTGATGTCACTTAATCATAAAATCATAAAAACAACAATTATTTATAACCGTGCTTGATACAGTGTGATATGTGGAAACCATGATTTAATATTCAAGGATAAGTTGTTGAGAAAATAAATAAACCAAAAACAATTGACAGAATTGTTATTAAGCTGAACTAGAAAGTATGGCTTTGTTTTTTTAAACGTGAAACAAGCTCATCTGAAATGAAAACCACCTCAAACGTTGTTTCCTCCATTAAATGCATCATGTTCTTGTAAACATTGACAAGATCATAAAGACAATATTGTGTGTTGTGTTATTTTTTTAATATTTAGCTTTTTTGGAACACATTTCAAAAATAATAAAATGGCTCTGCACCCACACACAGTATACATAACCCAAGGCTCATATTTTGCCACGGCATAATCTTGCAAGCTCTGTCTTCAGTGCCTGGTTTCTCTGCTTCCGCTCTCTTTGACACACATTTTTGCTGTCGCCCCATAATAGTGAACCCAGAGTCCAGCATACAGCGGCTGGGTGAATCTGGTCTGGACTTGGTGGATGAGTGTGTTAGTCTCCGACACTTGGTAAAAACACAGTATGCCTGCTTTGTGATCCAGAAGCACTCCCACTCTGCTGGACTCACAGGGTGACAGAGTTCTTCTCCCTTCTTTGTGTCTGTAGACGTAGTTCTCTGCGGTGACACAGTCGACCACCCAAGACTTGTCATTGTTCCCAAAACCGCTGCCGGGTCCGACTCTCTTAATATCATTGTATGCCACTCCAACAGAGACCCCCAGTCCACTCCATTCCACCTCCCAGTAACAGCAGTCTGGAAGACGGTCAATAGTCAGAACTTGATTTTTGTCCTTGAATCGGTCTAGATAAGGTGGGTATGACTGTGCGTCTTTTACAAAGGTGACTTTTCTGTTGCTTTCAGACAATATCAGGTGCTCGCTGGCTGTGTGTGGATCTAACGAGAGTTGTACTGAAGGAACACGGTATTTATCATTTGTTTTTGGACATTGTAAGTTATCAGGAAGAACCATCTGTGCCAAACGTCTGAATACTTCAACGGTTGTGTCTTTTATCTTGCATTTTTCTTGTGACAGAGCTGTTGTTAAATTCTGAAAATCATGCAAAGTTGGTAGTTTGATTCGGTCAGAAAACTCACCACATTTAGAAGGGGCCGGATATTGCTCCAGAAACTGTATGTAACTGACAGAATGCAAGTGCTTCTCCAGATTTTGCAGCCCCTGCTTTTTGAGGTCTTTTTCCCTGTTTTTCATCCGCAGTAAATCCTGGACCTGGCTCTGCTGAGATCTCTGTTGCCGTCTTATTTTGTTTGTCAAATCTGAACTCTTGTCTTTAATGAGCGCCATCACTTCATCAGTCATTTTCTCATTTTCACTCACCATTTCATCCGCTGACCTGTCCATGTCTTTTAGCTTTTGTTGGAGCAGAAGTATGTCCTTCTTAATCCCTTGAAATTCCTGGACCCTTCTCTGGTGCACAGCCTCCAGCTCCTTTTTCCTCTGACTCATCTCTGCCTCTGCTGACGATGTGTCATGACTTTTGTGTTTGTCGATGTAGCAGAGGTAACAGATGCACTGCTGCTCTGTTCGGCAGAATATCTTCTTTTCCTCATTGTGCAGAGAACATATATTATTCTGGTGGCTCTCACAAGTGTCTGTGAGCTTGGGCATCTTTAGTTTATCATAGGAACGTTCTTCAACAGATATGGAAGCTCTTCGTTTTGTTGTAGTGCCCATGCCACTGGCCACATCTTGAGTCTTCTTTAGCTGCTCCACTAAATCTGACAGTATCGTATTCTTCGGAGGTATTTTATCGAAGGTCTTCCTACACATTGGGCAGCTTACAGACTTCTCATAATCCCAGTGTTTTCTAATACAGCTGAGGCAGTAGCTGTGTCCACAGGGAATGGTCACTGGATCCTTCAGTGGATCCGAACAGATGGAACAGGAAATCTTGTCTAGATCAATCCTGACTTCTTGTGCCATTGTCTCTCTGTGTCACAGACTGACACTGAGTCACTGAGTGTGAGTGTTTTTGCTTCATGCAAATAGGTTCACAGGCCCATCCTGCAAAGCAAAGTCATTTCATTGGTTGGTTCAGAGCAATACATCTCTGACATGAAGCACAGCCCAATATTGTTTCTCGATTAGCACTGGCAGTGAGATGTGGCACCTGTGGCATGAAAGACTCATCTTTATTTACAGTCTTACACAGTTGAGAATCAAAATGTTAATAGTTTAGGCAAAGTTCACCTAACCCTAGCCCTAATCCATAATGAGGAAAAACAGTAGTTTCTCTAGAAAGAAGTAAATTATTATGGTAGTAGTATGGTATGGTAGATATTTAGAAGGATCCTGTTTTTCTAGCTTCTATTCACTTCTTTGACACACATCTTTGCAGCCACACTGAAGAGATAGGCAAGGAGAGGCAAGTTTATTTGTAGAGCACAATTCGTACACAAGGCAGTGCTTCACACAACAGGAAAAAATGCATTAAAATTACAAGAAAAACACATGACAGAAATCACAAAACCTTCATCTCTATTCATTGCAAAGAAAATCTTTTCAGTCAGATGCAAAGCTAAACAAAACGGCTTTTAGCTTAGATTTGAACACATCTCACATCTTCTGGAAGACTGTTCCAGATTTTAGCTGCATAAAACTGAAACACAGATTCCCCATGTTTAGTCCTGACTCTGGCACCAGCAGGAGGCCGGTCCATGTTTAGTCCTGACTCTGGCACCAGCAGGAGGCCGGTCCATGTTTAGTCCTGACTCTGGCACCAGCAGGAGGCCGGTCCATGTTTAGTCCTGACTCTGGCACCAGCAGGAGGCCGGTCCATGTTTAGTCCTGACTCTGGCACCAGCAGGAGGCCGGTCCATGTTTAGTCCTGACTCTGGCACCAGCAGGAGGCCGGTCCATGTTTAGTCCTGACTCTGGCACCAGCAGGAGGCCGGTCCATGTTTAGTCCTGACTCTGGCACCAGCAGGAGGCCGGTCCATGTTTAGTCCTGACTCTGGCACCAGCAGGAGGCCGGTCCATGTTTAGTCCTGACTCTGGCACCAGCAGGAGGCCAGTCCATGTTTAGTCCTGACTCTGGGCACCAGTAGGAGGCCGGTCCATGTTTAGTCCTGACTCTGGCACCAGCAGGAGGCCAGTCCATGTTTAGTCCTGACTCTGGGCACCAGTAGGAGGCCGGTCCATGTTTAGTCCTGACTCTGGGCACCAGCAGGAGGCCGGTCCATGTTTAGTCCTGACTCTGGCACCAGCAGGAGGCCGGTCCATGTTTAGTCCTGACTCTTGGCACCAGTAGGAGGCCGGTCCATGTTTAGTCCTGACTCTGGGCACCAGTAGGAGGTCGGTCCATGTTTAGTCCTGACTCTGGCACCAGCAGGAGGTCGGTCCATGTTTAGTCCTAACTCTTGGCACCAGCAGGAGGCCGGTCCATGTTTAGTCCTGACCCCCAGATGGTTCATAATATGAACACTATGGAACATGCCCAAGATGTACTTTGGTACTAGGCCATGGAGAGACTTATACACAAGCAGAGCTGCTTTAAAGTCTATTCTCTGAGCCACAGGAGCCAGTGCAGAGACCTGAGAACAGGACTAATGTGATGGTACTTCCTGGTTCTAGTCAGGACCCGAGCAGCAGTGTTCTGGATGAACTGCAGCTGTTTTACAGCTCGTTTGGAGAGGCCAGTGAGCAGGTCGTTACAGTAGTCTAATCTACTTTGGAAATCCAACCCTCGAAAAGCTGCTGAACCAGACGGTGTGCTGGCGAGCTGGCCACTGTGTTTACTGGCATTTTTAACACCTTCCTGGAGTCATGCCATGTCCCAGCTTCCTTCAAGTCATCCATCATTGTCCCTGTCCCCAAGAAGCCCCGGATCACTGGACTTAATCACTGGACAGACCTGTGGCGCTGACGTCAGTAGTCATGAAGTCATTTGAGCGCCTCGTCCTCCCCCACATCAAGTCCTTCACCTCCCCCCTGCTCGACCCCCTGCAGTTCGCCTACAGAGCCAACAGGTCTGTGGACAACCCAATCAACCTGGCACTCCACTTCACCCTGCAGCATCTGGACTCCCCGGGAACCTATGCCAGGATCCTGTTTGTGGACTTCAGCTCGGCATTCAACACCATCCTCCCTGCTCTGCTCCAGGACAAGCTCTCTCGGCTCAACGTGCCTGACTCCACCTGCAGGTGGATCACTGACATCCAGACGGATCGGAGGCAGTGCGTGCGGCTGGGGAAGAATGTCTCAGACACGCGGACTATCAGCACAGGAGCTCCACAGGGCAGTGTACTTTCTCCCCTGCTCTTCTCCCTGTACACAAACTGCTGCACCTCCAGCCACGGCTCTGTAAAACTAATTAAGTTTGCGGATGACACCACCCTCATCGGGCTCATCTCGGAGGGGGATGAGTCTGTCTACAGGAGGGAGGTGGAGCTGGTGCAGCTGTAACAACCTGGAATTCAACGCCCAGAAGACAGTGGAGATGATCGTGGACTTCAGGATAGTCAAAGCCCCCCAGCCCCCCTTCACCATCTCTATACTCCCCCATCTCCACTGTGGACTCCTTCCGCTTTCTCGGCACCACCATCACCCAGGACCTCAAGTGGGAGCCCATCATCAGCTCCCTCATCAAGAAGGCCCAGCAGAGGATGTACTTCCTGTGGCAGCTGAGGAAAGCAAAGCTGACAGCGGAGATGATGGTGCAGTTCTACACGGCCATCATCGAGTCCATCCTCACCTCCTCCATCACTGTGTGGTACGCTGGAGCCACAGCCAGGGACAAATAGAGACTGCAGCGCATTGTGCGCTCTGCTGAGAAGCTTGATTAGCCGCAGACTTCCATCTCTGCAGGACCTGTACGTCTCAAGGGCTCTGGGACGTGCAGGTCGGATCACAGCCGACCCTTCTCACCCTGGACACGGACTATTTGAGCCACTCTCCTCAGGCAGGAGGCCACTCCCCTCAGGCAGGAGGCCACTCCCCTCAGGCAGGCGGCCACTCCCCTCAGGCAGGAGGTTACGGTCCATCCGGACCAGAATCTCCCGTCACATGAACAGTTTCTTTCCCTCTGCCATTGGACTCATGAACACTGCCTAAGCACCTTGCACTCACTGCACAGTTCACTTCTTATTGCACTACATATTATATTTATGTACATATCATGCCTATTTCTAACCTTATTTTAACTTCACTTACTTATTTTGTATATATCTGGTAGCTATTCATTGTTCATTGTTTTGTATTCATTATTCAATCTTTTGTTGTTTGAGTTGCATCGAATCACCAGGACAAGTTCCTATGTTTGTAAATTTTGTTCATTGACAAATGGCAATAAACCTTATTATGATTCTGATATTTTTGAATTTGGCAATGTTTTTTAGATGGTAAAAAGCTGCTGATGTCATTGATTTGACGTGGCTGTAAAAGTTCGAGTCCATTGTTACCCCCATATTTCTAACTTGAAAAAAAAGAAAGAAAAGAAAACCTGACTGTTGATTGCATCTTGGTGATCCTCTCCTGTCCCCAGTGCTGCTGTGTCCCCGGATGTGGACTTCTCTTGAGAACGGCCGGGTGACATTGTGGCCCCAGGGTCCACCTGCGGAGGGCACCACACTGCACTATAGCTGCCTGCCCGGGTTCATCCTCGTAGGACGCAACTCAACACAGTGCAACAAGATTGGAAAGTGGGACAGCCCCAAGCCTGTGTGCCACTGTAAGTCTCTGTTCACTCTAACACTACTGATCAGCATTCATCTGATAGTTTTCTAAATATTCCTCTCTCTTTCATTTTTGTAGATGATCGTCATTACAGAGGTGAGTCTGTGACTATCATTAGGGTTCAAGTACAATGACGACAAGTCAAATGTATAATACAACAAAACCAACACCAACACACACTACATTACATACAAAAATACATGAAGGAATTGCCAGCCCATCTTTCATGCCGCTAAAAGGTAATGCGTCCAGTAGCAGGCAATATTTCTACATTATCTATAGTCTACCTGTTTTTCAGAATCAGAAAAGGTTTATTCCCGTTGCTAATGAACAAAATTCACAAACATAGGGACTTGCTTTGGTGATACAGTGCAACATAAACAATGATCAATAGATTACATTTGAAAAATAGTACTTAATGATGATTAAAACATTGTTTTCACAATATCAACACTACATTACAACAGTTTTCTCAAAACGTTTTCTCCCTTTGGCAAAATGACATTGACATAGTTAGGGAGACCACCTCAAAAAAGTCTCAAAAGTGGGACGGACCATGGGATTTGGTGGGACACCGTCGACCAGATGCAACATTATATAGTAAAATGTAAGCCTATTGGTTGTTGTCTTGTTGTCAGGTCAGATTGCAACATATGATTGGCTCCCTTATTGTTGCCAGTGGCGCTCTACTGTGCGTGCGTTTGTGTGTCTTTTTTTTACGTCCCATGACCCATGATACTGTCTTTGCATGGATGTGCACTAAAAGCCCCTTGTGGACATGCAGACAGAGCAGTTGGTCTGACTTGTCACCTTTGGGAAATAGATGAAAAAGGCGGTGCACAAGGTTGATATGCGGGATGTGGGACAAAAGCCCAAATGGCAGGACAGTACAAATAAAAGCGGTACAGATGGTAGAGCTACTCCGGTTAGCAAACAATGTATTTGATTATTTGTTAAAGAAGACTTATTGCGCTTTTGTTAGCTATATAGTTCTTACCTATGACAACTCTGGATCATTATTATATTTTGGACATCACAATATTGATCTAGAATGACTTGATTCAAAAACTAAAAAACAACTTGTTGTATTGACAGCCGTTGCATATATAATCATGGTAATTTACTTAAAGATGTGATGATAACACGCTCACACCAAAATATAGCGAGACTGAACAGGTCATTGTGCAGGAGTTTCAATTTTAACATTGTGTTAATACAGTAGTTCACAGAAAAACTTTCTCTGTCCTTCCAAAAGCAAAAAGGATTTTTTTTAAACGTGCTCACAACAATGTAATAAAAATATGAATAAGATATGAAAGAAAGCCATTTTTAATGAGTTATGTTATGAAAGGTGCTCTACAATCGTGCAAATCAGACCTGATCTTGACTGCTGGTTGATACAAACTATTTGATTTCAGTCAAAATCTTCTGGCAGATTTTTGTATAGATTTATTTTTTTCTCAATTCCTCAATTCTTCCTAATTCACACCACCAACATCCCTTTTTTATTTCCTTTCATTCTGTGGTGATTGTAGTACTCTCTTGTCCCACTGGAGGGCACTGTGTCCCTGCTTTCAGTGACACCCCCGCATGAGAACATTAAGACGTACAGGGCCCACAGTGGAGACATAATCTTGTAGAAATGTTGGAAAGTGTCAGATGTGTGGGCCCTGGCTCCTGTAATGAATGCTTCAGCTCACGCACACTTAGGTTCATTGCTACACAGGCAGATAGGACGAGGAGGAGACAGGAGCGTAGGGACAAAGAGGGAGGACAAATAGAATGGACAGATAGGGAGGAGAAGGTAAAGCATCCCTAGGTGGAGACAGGACAGCAGCAAATGTATAGGATGTATTTACAAATGCCGCTGTGTAGGGCCAGGAATCCTTCTAGGAGTTAAGGATACATTTGGATTCATAATAAATGCCTAATACTTTTGTTGTGCTTTTTCAGGTACTTAGAATTGGACTATAACATACATAGATGTTTGTTATAAATTGCAATATTTAATACTGTACTAATGGATAAGCCCCACCTCTTAATAGTGGCATTTCACTGTAGCAAGCCGTGCATAGGCATTTATTTTTTTTTATTTTAAAATGTGACCTTTTAGAACCCTACGTGTATCACTCAGAGTCTTAAAATAACCAGAGCGGGGGGGTAGGTGAAAACAGGAACACTCGAGCCTCAGGTTTATTCAAACATGCATGATTCCATCAAAATACAACACTGAGTTAGCTAATGATGGGGAAATTGTGTTTTTGCATCCGTAAAAGTAATAAAGATCTACCGATATAGCCGTCAGCCAATTTATCAGCCGATATTTACTTCCTTTTTTCCATATGCAATCGACTTTAAGTAGGTCCTCAAGTAGGAGTTTTGATCAGGCGCTTGAGTGGACGAGCTTTGCCGAAAGACCCCACCACACCGCGATCAAACGATGAGCGCTTATACAGCTAGAGTGATCAGCTGAGCTCGGTGTTTACTACTTTTGCTCCAAGCCATAGTTTACAGCGTTGATTTAACCGATAAAACGTCATCGTAAAATGAAAAGTAAAGTTTAATTGCAATAGCCAATTAATTCTTGTTGTTCTAAGTTGGTTCTGCAGCACAAGCTACAAGTGATGCGTGGGTTGTCTTTTTGCCCTCGGCTCGAAATGAACAAAGAAACGATCATTCAAAGGGGGTGGAGTTGGGGCGGGTCATGACAGGCTCCGGCTCGCTCGCATGTTCACGGAACACGCATACCTTTGTATTTAGCCACATCCAAATTCATGGGCTCATTTCTCCGTGAATATGAGACTAATTGCAATAAAACACATGTCCCTTTGCAGCTTGAAATGTGGAGAACATGTCTGTGCAGTCGTCAGTTTCTGTGCGAGCTCATTTACCTGTCACTTTGCTCTTCTGTGTGATGCCGGCGAGCGAAAGTGAGCGAAAGAGAAAGACGAGATGTGAAGACTTAATGTCCTTGTCCATTTTAAGTGATTTTTATTCTGACTGAATGTGCTCAAATGCATTAGGCATAGGTTTAGTAAGTTCAAGAACTTTTTCATAATGGATCAAGACCATTGTTAAGTTACATTAAGTTTGCAGTTTTTAGAATCAGCAGACCAAACTTTGAAAAACTTTACATCGACCTCTAGTTAGTACATGAAATGGGAAGATGAGGTCCGGTTCTGCTGTTGCTTAGAGGTGCGCTTGTGTTTAAACATATTTGACATATTGATCGAAGCAGTGAGACAAGGGCTCCATATGATTGGTAACTCCTCTTTGGTCGTGCGATGGCTCAAAGTTTAATCGTCTCACTGTCTTTCATTGCAGCTGGCAAAAACCCGGCATTAGTTTATTACTTGATTCAAATAACCTTGTATATTTTTTATATGGTTTAGGTTTACAACAGAGTCTCCAACTTATGGCTTGTGAGCTGCCCTATTCTGAGTAGCAATCTACTTTGATTTGTCCCTTTCTAAATGCATTACAAGCATTTGCCCTGTCACATCCCTCCTTGGCCCACCCCACAGGTGTGGGTCTGATCTGTGGATCCAGCTGGCTGTGGGTAAGAGATGCCAACAGTGGTGTAATTTATGATTTTTGTATTGATCACTGATGCTTAACTGTCATTTCCCTCGTGGCACTTTTTGCTCTAAGATAAGATGTGCCTTTATTTGTCCACACATGGGGAAATTTCAATGCTGCAACACAAATAGATACAGAAGAAAGGAACAGATCTTAATAGAAAAAAAAATTCTTCATGTAGACATGCACAAACTTTACTCTCCTCTTTCCCCGCATTCACTTCTTCGAGCGCTTCTTTAAAGGTGTCACCTTTTTCCGAACAAAACAGATGCATGGGCAGATCAGGGCCCCTGGGAAAATGACAGCCTCATAGCCTTGTTTTGCTGGTGTAACCCTACAGTGGTAGTACTGCTAGTAATGGCTATAACAATCAATGGTTAGGGCCACTTGTAGACTTCAATTACCAAAAAACAAAAGTGCAATAATAATACTGTTCCATTTAACATAGTTTGTACAAAATAACAAAAATGTTCCTCCTTTAAGGTGCAAAGATTTGGATCATTAGCTTCAAATACATATAATTTTGAATACAAAAGAATACAATACAATGACACTTTTTGCATTGGACACTGCAGTCTGTGGCCACTATGGGCATTTCTTACAGTGAACAAGGCTGTACAAAAGAGAGCAAAAGTACTAAGAGTAATTTTCACATTTATAACAATAAAACATTACCCCGACTGGTTTTCATGAATTACAAATACTTCTTCTAGTCACTTGTATTTTCATTGACTCTTTAGTGCGATAATGCAACAGAAAATTGTGATCATGACTCACCGAGATAATCACATTCAAAATGTTAATTTCTAAGTCCCAGCGTTCACAGGACCTTTAAGATACAATTACAATCGTCTTAGTAAGTCTCTGGATCTATTTTAAATCATAAAAATAAACTTTCATTGCATTTTTACCTCATTTTTTCCGCTCATGCTCAGCTTAGCAAAATGGATGCAGGTAGAGAAAAAAGGAAGAAGTACATTCTAGAGCGCTTTTATCCACTGCTGGTTAGTGGCGAAAATATGAATTACACTTAAAATCGTCTTTTCAAGTGTTGACATCAGATTAAAAGTTAGGGGTTTATTAAAGCAAAATTAACAGGGTTACACCGGTGTCAAGCTACAAAATGTCTTTTATTTGATGTTATTCAGCCTCATATTCACAGAGAAAGATGCAAAAGATGCAAACTGACAGTAACGCAGCGACAAATGGAAGCGCAAAGTCAGTGTTGTTCTCACAAAAGAAACGTTATAAATTTCCCAACCACATAAAACATAACTTTATCAGTGCTGAGAAAATGTGCTTATTTTTTAAAGTTTAAAATAGATCATGCATACATGTTTTAAAGTGAAGAAATTAATTATTGTGAATGTGAAAATGATTCACTGTAGTATTGATAAATCCTTAACGATACCCACCCTAACTCCAAAGCACTTATGTTGCAAATTCACCCTTTCATGATTCTCTATTCACTCAATTCTAAGTGAAAATAACCACCTTAAACATTCAAAGATATTTTCCATGGATTCTTTGCTGTTCATAAACATAGAAATACTGAAAACTCAAATATCTAAAGTATAAAACAAAAACACTGCCTTTTGTTGGGTGTTTGTTAGTGGTAATGAGTGCGTGTCCTGTCATGTTTTCAGAAGAACATCAGAGCAACAGAACGGAGGATTTGTGCAGCACCTGTCTGCCTGAGCACAGCGTTTAGCAGCTGTGATCAGCAGATTAATGCACTATGAAGATGTGCTCAGAGCAGACACAGCTCCATGGGAAAGAGCCAGCGTCTCTTTTCTCTGGATTGATGCACTGAGGAAGTTTTACACAGCACAGTGCAGTAATTAAAAACCTCATCAGATTGACTGCGTGAGGAGGAGGTTGGAGTGTACAGGGCCTGGCTTTTACACACTGGTAGCTAAAATAGTGATATGCAAACACACAGTTAGACATTGTTGCTGCCAAAATTAAATGTATTGAAAAGTCCCAGATTGAAGAAGATTGCCAGTGGTAACTCTTACAATGGATAAAAGGTTTTGTCAGAAAGAATTTGAACGTGCCAAACAATGGTGCTACTGTTAGCTGCGGGTGCTGTCATCATTAGTAACCACTGCTTGTGCTAAGTGGCCTAATTAGACAATTCTGCCTAAAATAATGTAACAGGAAGACAATCCTTTTGGAGAAGAGACGGGAGCTATGATGTAGCCCTAGGAGGTTCCTTAAGAATTCTGTATGCAAAGTCAAAATATATGGGTGCATTCAAGCGATCACAACATTTGGACTATAAACTGGGTCAAAGCCTGGACCCAAACCTGGACTAGACCAGGACTAATGTAACCCATGTCTCAAATTCGGTTCTAAATGATTGATATTGCCCCCTCATACATTTTCATTGGCCCAACCACAAGGGGCGCTAGTATAAAAATGGCCAAACCACCAAGCCATTTCCGCTTCCTGCTCCGGCTGTGGACTGAAACGTCTGGTTATGAACTGTTGAAAACGTCTCGCAACTAACTGAAGCGGTTACAGATCATTCCAAGACTCAATGGTCAGGTTTTTTTTTCCCCCTGACACCCCCTGATTTTTATCCTCTGCAATAGGTGGCGAGCGACCCATGTGAACTGAGAATCTGGTAGGATCACTCTTTGTTTTTTCCCCGGATACGGACACCCTAAGTCTGAATATTTTTTTCGTTTCACTCGGAATATATTCATTTTTTTTTGAGATCGTACAAACTGAACTTAAGAACCCAAAGGAACAGAACTTTGCTGGGAACCTTTTTTGTTGTTTTGTTTATATTTATTTATATTAATACAATTTATACAATTTATACTGCAACGTCCTCCTGTGTTACTTTTTTCCCCACAAGCTCCTGTGGCCGAACTTAGTCACTTCTGACAGTCACATGCGTATTATTTTAAGTTAGTGTTACACTAAACAAAGTTTAAATCTGGACTAAACTGGGTTCAAACCAGGAAGTGTGAACACCCTGAACCAGGACAAGAATGGGACCAAACAAAATCCATATTTGGAGTTAAACTCGGCTCAAAGCAGGACAACGAGTGAACCTTTGTGTTTTACATTAGAATGAAAGTTTAAAATGTTATAGATACAAGTGCCTGCTATCGTAGCTGAAAAAGTATTTTCGAAGGCGCAGCATTATAGAACTACATTCCAACAAACTCACAGGCGTGGAGCATATTTCATCGGGTGCACATCACACGCCGCATGGAGCTCGGGCATCAGCTGGAGATAATGAGGCTGTAGACCTGGCTGACTGTGACTCCTCATTGAGGCCTGTCTAATCTGTCACCGGGTCAGTGTAGGGACATGGTGTTCTCTCAGCTGCCAGTAAACAACACATATACTGGGTTATTATGGACAGGCCCCCAGCTGCTTCTGCATGTGTGCCATTGTTAAAGATCAACTGTGTCACCAGCACAAATGGCTTCTTTCCCAGATTGTATTCAGAGTTCACACGTGACAACCATTTCACGAGCCTTGGGAAAAAAACATGCACTTCTTATACATAAACCGCGGTATTAATGACATGTGCAATTCAAATCTAGGAGAATTATTTATACTGAAAACACTAAGGCTAAGAATTGTGTTCAATTTTACCATATATATGATTTATACAATATGTTTTACTGCCAGTTAAAATCTCTTCAAAGTTTCTTTGCGTAAGGCATTTTCCCCACTGCTACAGGACAGGAAAAGCATCCAATGTCAAATTTAAGAGAGTAGCCAAATGACAAAACACAATATTTATTTCTGGAATCTATCTGAGAGCTGTGAGCACACAAAGAGGGCAAAGTTCCCTGTTCGGAGCATGGCGAATGAGCATTGAAATGATGAAATGCATCCATCACATGGGTTTTAGCCTTCATCAGCTGTGGGCATGTTAGCATTAGCGTTTGTCCCTTTCAGGTAAATGCTGCCATTTGTATCTGAGCACTAACTATGTCCTGTGTGGGATTTGGGCTGCTGCTTTGTACCGCTCAGCTTTCTACGGGCTGGCAGCATTAATCCCGGATTTAACAGTAATTTACCGCGCAGGCCCGGAGCTGTGGTGCAGACAGCAGGTAGCAACACGCATTAGCATCTTTTAATTAAGCGCGCGTGTGTCCCAGTACGCCTCTGCCTCCTACCTGCGCCCAACTCAGAACAGAGAGGTTAGGCTGAGCGAGAGAGACAAGCTGCTCACAAGCCCAAGTTATTTTTGAAATTCAAAACCCAATGCCAAGTCAATTCAACTGGACTTGTCGTGAGGCTTTAGGCTTTGTAAAGTAGGAACAGCACCAAGACGGTGTACTCCAAACTTTTTCTGTTTTCTTATCAAAGTTATTTTACACTTTTGGTTGTGCTTGTAAATTACTACCTTTTCTTTTCTACCAAGCTGCTCAGGGACTTACAGGTGTAAATTAGCATGCTATAAATGTGACTTTATCTTGGTTAATGTATTGTGCACTGTCCCTGTAGAAATGAAAGCATACTGTATATACCATATCATACCTAAACAGAGCCTTTATTACAGTATATCTCATAAGTCACATGTGTAGCGTATTTACTGTGACACAGCAAGGTAGTCGGGATGGATTGATATATCAGAAGAATACCCATATTGTGTTAGTTTAGGAGGAGGATTTTTTTCCCCATTTTGTATGGGATTAAATGAACAATGGCTACATGTTTACAGAATCATTATAAAAGGTGTAAGAAAAAGTATAACACCAATCCGCCTGTAGTAATCTGCAATAATGTAACTGCTGTTTAATCTGCCCATATGTTCTGCACTGTACATATTCATAGTCAGAGCCACGTATCGTACAGTTACAGTTTTGTAGATTCATCTTTTAATTTTAAAAAACAATAACTATACTGTATATTTGAGGATTTATGTGAATATGTGTGAAAAAATGCCTTGTCGGAGAAGATGAAATAAATTATTTTCTAGACCCATCTGTGACAAGCCCAACAACATCCCTGTCATCTCCCCTGCCTTCACACCAGCCCTGGGTTCCCCCTGCAACATCTACTCCCACTAAAGATTCATCATTCTCCTTCTCATCTCCACTCTCACCCATGGGCCTTCCCAGCCATTTTGAAAGTCTGATCAAATCAGGCATTAAGATGGCTCCACTCACGCCCAATATAGCAAGGGCTATGCCGACTACACCAACAAAAGCCCCACCACCCATCCCCCCTCGCCTCTCACCTGGTCCCAAACTCTCCTTGGCTACAAAAGCCCCACCACCCATCCAACCTCGCCTTTTACCTGATATCTCCCATAGCTAGGATGCACTGGGTCTCAGCGTTGCCGGGACTTATTGTCACATTAAAAATCAAACCAACCCGGGGCCCTATGTAAAAAGAGCCCCCCCTAGTGCTATTTCTGTAGTCACATCATCACACAGATGGAAAAACAAAATGCGAGTCAGGCCCAATCTGAGAAATGTGATTCATATTCCCTGTGAAAAGATAAAGCCCAGTCCCACTGAAACTAGTCTGAAACTTGCTGTGCTAAATGTCAGATCCTTATGTAACAAATCTCTCTTAATTAATAATTTTATTTCTTGTCGGTGTAATCCCTCATTCGTCCAGGTGTGTTCCATAGTAGAAAAAGCTTCAGTTGTAGTCATCTGGACTCAGTTTGAAAAAATAGACGTTTCGACTCTCATCCAAGAGTCATTGTCAATAACAGAATTTAGGTCGAGAACTCCGATATTAATACTGTTCTGTGGTAAGACCCGCCCATTGGGAGGAGCCTTCCTGAAGTAGAAAGAGTTGTTTGTTTCAACAGAAACTCCCCCTTGTATCTAACGAGCTAGCCTATTCAGAATCTTAATGGGCTATTAGAAACCTCTTTGTCTTTGTGAGACCCTGGCGCAACCACCCTGAGTACCTGATTAGCATCTGAATGTCCTTTACCTTTCCAGGGGTTCAGAATCCCATTATAAATAACAGGAAGATGAAACCTAAGCCCTCCATTTCTGTTTAAAGAAGGTCTTTCTTTTTTAACAAAAATAGCTTCCTTGACTCCTCTTTCAAACCATCTTTTCTCCCTGCTTAAAACCTTCACCTCACCGTCTTCAAACGAGTGATTAGAGGCTTCAAGATGGAGATGCACGGCGCTCTGAGGTCCTGAACTAGTATTTCTTCTGTGCTGATAGAGCCTCTTGTGTAGAGGCTGTTTCGTCTCACCTATGTAACGTTCTTTACAACTTTCTTCACTGCATTGGATCGAATAAACTACATTGCTCTGTTTTTGAGTCGGTTTTTGAGACCCCGCTTGGGCTCTCAACAGAGTGAAGAGAACCAAGAAGCAGGACAAAAGGGAAACTGAACAGAGAAGGAAGGGTGTTTCTATCCCTTATGTGTCTGGCCTGTCGGAAAAACTGCAGATAATTTTTAGACAACACGAAGTCCCTGTTTATTTTAAACCAGGAAACACTTTAAGACAAAAACTGGTTCACCCAAAGGACAAGTTGCCGACTCAAAAACAGAGCAATGTAGTTTATTCGATCCAATGCAGTGAAGAAAGTTGTAAAGAACGTTACATAGGTGAGACAAAACAGCCTCTACACAAGAGGCTCTATCAGCACAGAAGAAATACAAGTTCAGGACCTCAGAGCGCCGTGCATCTCCATCTTGAAGCCTCTAATCACTCGTTTGAAGACGGTGAGGTGAAGGTTTTAAGCAGGGAGAAAAGATGGTTTGAAAGAGGAGTCAAGGAAGCTATTTTTGTTAAAAAAGAAAGACCTTCTTTAAACAGAAATGGAGGGCTTAGGTTTCATCTTCCTGTTATTTATAATGGGATTCTGAACCCCTGGAAAGGTAAAGGACATTCAGATGCTAATCAGGTACTCAGGGTGGTTGAGCCAGGGTCTCGGAAAGACAAAGAGGTTTCTAATAGCCCATTAAGATTCTGAATAGGCTAGCTCGTTAGATACAAGGGGGAGTTTCTGTTGAAACAAACAACTCTTTCTACTTCAGGAAGGCTCCTCCCAATGGGCGGGTCTTACCACAGAACAGTATTAATATCGGAGTTCTCGACCTAAATTCTGTTATTGACAATGACTCTTGGATGAGAGTCGAAACGTCTATTTTTTCAAACTGAGTCCAGATGACTACAACTGAAGCTTTTTCTACTATAATTTTATTTCTTCTTATCTTGATTTTATGTTTTTAACTGAAACATGGCTTGACAAAAACACAGGAAATGTAGTTCTGATAGAATCTGCTCCACCCAACTTTAAGTTTGAATCTGAAACACGAGAAAACAAAAAAGGGGGTGGAGTCTGTGCTGTCTTTAGAGATGAAATAATTACCCGCAGGTTGTTTTTTGGGGTGTTTTCATCATTTGAGTATGTATCCTTTAAAATGGAGCTAAAACGGTCTCCATCCATTCTCTTCATTGTTTTATACAAGCCTCCCCAGCACTGCCAAAGTTTTATTGATGATTTTACTGAGATGCTTTCAGTCATATGCACAGACTTTGATGGTTTGGTCATTACAGGTGATTTCAAAGTGCATGTTGATAATGTTTGTGACAGAAACGCTAAAGAGCTTGATGCTGTCCTTGAAACCTTCAGTCTTACTCAGCATGTGAGAGGCCCCACCCACAGCAAAGGACACACTCTAGATCTCATAATTACAAAGGGGGTAAATATTTCAAATGTTAATGTGATCGATGTTGCTCTGTCTGATCATTTCTGTGTCTTCTTTGACCTGTCTGTTTCTCCCCAACCTCCGGTTGGTCCTGCAGTTGTTCAGAGGAGACACATAAGTGATGGCACAGGTGCACTGTTTATGGAAATGATAAACTTTGAAAATGTCTCATGTTCTAATGTAAATGATTTGTTGAACTCCGTTACATCTAGTGTTTTGAATGTTCTGGACACCATCGCCCCTATAAAGGCTAAAATGGTTAAAAATAAGCAGAAGGCGCCGTGGAGAAATGATGATTCGGTCAGGGCACAGAAAAGGGAGTGCCGCAGGGCCGAACGGAAATGGCGCAAGTCAAAGCTCCAGGTTCAAAAAGAGATTTACAAAGAAAAGCTGAACATGTACAACCTAATCTTATGTAGAACTAGGGAAAGATATTTTTCTGATATAATTGGAAGCTGCAGTAACAACTCGCGTGTCCTGTTTGCCACAGTAAACAGATTAACAAACCCTCCAGCTCAGCTGCCGTTAGAACTCATTTCCACATCCAAGTGTAATGAGTTTGCATTATTCTTTAATGACAAAGTTCAGGGCATTAAAAATGCTATAAATCCCACAATGCAAAAAATTACCCTAAAACCACCAAGACACTTAGAGCTAACTCACTTTGCACCAGTAACTGACAAAACTGTCCATGAGATCATCACCAGTCTGAGTTCATCTACATGCTGCCTTGATGTGTTACCCACCAGATTTCTAAAGTCTGTGCTGAACAGTTTGTTAGCACCATTCACTCACATAGTTAACATGTCGCTTCAATCTGGAACATTCCCAATGTCTTTGAAAACTGCGGTCATAAAGCCTCTCCTAAAGAAGAGCAGTCTTGATGCCGCAGTACTGAGTCATTACCGGCCCATCTCTAATCTGCCATTTTTGGGCAAAGTCCTTGAAAAGGTTGTTTACCAACAGCTCACAGATTTCCTCTTAATAAACAACTCATTTGATGTTTTTCAGTCAGGTTTTAGACCTCATCACAGCACTGAGACTGCTCTTGTCAAGGTGACAAATGACATCCGCCTGAACACTGACACGGGCAAAGCCTCAGTCTTAATTCTGTTAGATCTGAGTGCTGCTTTTGACACTGTCGATCATGGGATCCTCTTACAGAGACTAGAGGACTGGGTGGGCATCACTGGCACTGCCCTAAACTGGTTAAGGTCCTATCTGGAAGACAGGAAGTACTTTGTTGAAATTGGTAGCTGTGTCTCAGACCACATGACCCTGACCTGTGGAGTGCCCCAAGGGTCAGTCCTGGGTCCCCTTCTGTTCAACCTCTACATGCTGCCGTTAGGTCAGTTGATACGCAGTGAAAATGTGTCCTATCACAATTATGCAGACGACACTCAGATCTATCTATCACAATTATGCAGACGACAGTCAGATCTATGTTTCACTATCGGCAGGTGACTATGGACCAGTAGATTCACTCTGTCACTGCATCCAACAGATCAGTTTGTGGATGCAAAACAACTTTCTCCAGCTGAACTCAGACAAGACTGAAATAATCGTTTTTGGCCCACAGAAACAAAGAGAAAGTGTTAGCGGTCACCTCCAGAGTCTCGCTCTAAAACCTACAAACCAAATTAGAAATCTGGGGGTAATAATGGACTCAGACTTGAACTTTAATAGCCACGTCAAATCAATAACATCAGCAGCTTTTTACCATCTAAAAAACATTGCCAAAATCAAAAATATAGTGTCAAAACCAGATTTAGAGAGACTTATCCATGCGTTTGTCTCCAGTAGATAAGACTACTGTAACGGCCTGCTCACTGGCCTCTCCAAACGAGCTGTAAAACAGCTGCAGTACATCCAGAACGCTGCTGCTCGGGTCCTGACTAGAACCAGGAAGTATGATCACATTAGTCCTGTTCTCAGGTCTCTGCACTGGCTCCCTGTGGCTCAGAGAATAGACTTTAAAGCAGCTCTGCTTGTGTACAAGTCTCTCCATGGCCTAGCACCAAAGTACATCTTGGATATGTTAGTGCCATATGAACCATCTCGGACTCTGAGGACCTCAGGGACCGGCCTCCTGCTGGTGCCCAGAGTCAGGACAAAACATGGGGAATCTGCGTTTCAGTTTTATGCAGCTAAAATCTGGAACAGTCTTCCTGAAGATGTGAGACAGGCTTCAACTCTGACAATGTTCAAATCTAAGCTAAAAACAGTTTTGTTTAGCTGCGCATATGACTGAAAGGATTTTTTCTTTGCACTCTTCTTTTGTTTGTGATTTTATTAGTTTAGAAAATCAGTTGGATTGATAATTTTTAAATTTAGTTAAATTTTATTGTATTTCTGTTTCTGTAATTTCTTTGTGATTTGAATGCATTTTTCCTGCTGTGAAGCACTTTGAATTGCCTTGTGTATGAAATGTGCTCTACAAATAAACTTGCCTTGCCTTGCCTAGACACCCTCAAGAGTTAAATAAAAAAGAGCTGAAATACAGGGTGCTAACAAGAGACTAACATTTGAGAAATGGGTTCACCTCAGAGTGGTATAAACGGGGTTCATACAGATGCTTAAAATGCAAGGCAAGTTTTTTGTAGAGCACAATTCGTACAAGACAATTCAAAGTGCTTAAAAAGATATTTCTCACCTTTTCCTATTCCTTTGGTCAACTCTAAACTGCATATTTTCCCCTTGCAGTCAGTAGATGGCACCACCACTCAATAGTTTAAGATAAGATTTCACCACACAAGCAGCCTGATGGTATCTCCTGGTCTCAGCATGCAGTTGTACTGATTATGATGACAGGAAAGCACAGCGAGTCTGGTGATGATTTTGGACTTAAAAACAGAAGAGAAGACTACATCAGTTATGGTGGAAATGTCAGTAGTCGCAGAGCTACAGAGAGGACTGCTTTTGACTGTTGGAGAGGTGAGGATTTTCTATCCAGGATTTGTCAAACTTGCGAGAATGAAACTAAATGCTACTCCAGGTAGTTGTAGAAAAAGATTCAGTTGCAGTCATCTGTTTTTTGAAAAAACTATACGTTTCGACACTCATTTGAGAGTCATTCTCAATCTGCGAATCAAGACAGGGAACTCAGATACTCCAGGTATGTTTTGATGAGGGAATAATATCTGAACATGGTGCCCTTTATGATACAGTAAAACCAACTGTAGCTCCTGCAGTTGACTCGCGTTAGTGTGGACCTCCGTGTTTAACGGACTGGATGTTCAGCGCGTTTAATCAGTCTTTTTGACTGGGACACAATTCTGCAGTATACTTTAGGTTCCATAAACCCCACAAATAACCAACCATAGCTATAAAAGCTGGTATAATGAATTGAATTATATAAATCTGTTAGTTAGGCAAGAGTTTAATACGTTTTTTCACGAGCCCGCCAAGGTCAAAAACGAAGATTCTAAAAAAAAACAACACTTTTATTAGGCCCGAGCCCCAGCAGGGCGGAGGGCCTATTGCTCCCGCAACGCTGCCGAAGGCAGCGTTGCAACTGTCTGACCAAACATGCGGGCGCAGCCCGCATGTTTGGTACCCCGTTGCCCCTGGCAAGTACAGTGAACTAGCCCATGCCGAAGGCATGGATCATGCATACTTACTCCTGCTATGACAGAAATAGTCAACAATTAGTGAATGGGCGTAGCCCATTCACTAATTGTTGACAACAGCAGCGCGAAGCGCTGCATTCCTCCAAAAACCCTCCTGGCATCGTCCCGTACGCGAGAATCTATGCCGCAGGCATGGGCCATGCTTGTATCTGCTCAAATCAATGGAAGTCTATGGGGAGTGGGCGGGGCATCCCGACGGAATAGGGAGTGACGAGCGCGTAAGCGCTCGTAATGATGATTCCACCCCATGGCGGCATCGGGAAGGCTTAGAGCTTTCAAACGATGTATAATTTGTTGTTATAGTGGAAACGGCTATATTGTTTTTGCTAAAAATATTATTTTTATTTTTTTTATTGTTCTTCTTCAGCGCTTTGAACTCTAATTTGACCCCCTGAACATGCTCAAAAACTCACCAAACTTTGCCCAAAATTCAGAATCGGCGAAAAATTTTATTTTTTCTGGGCCATTTTTTTTTTCGTTAAAAAATGGCGCGACAGCGCCACAGACAAAAGTCAAAATACATTGCGCCTATGGGAGACGCCCCAAGGTCAACTTTGGCGTAAAGCTACGAAATTCGGAACACGCATTCCTCTCGTGAGGACAAAAAAAAAATATTACTGTGGCCACGCCCCCAGACTTACCCTATGGCCGCCATCTTCCTTTGAAAATGAAAACAAGCGGAGTTAGCCATTTTGTTTACGTCAAACTTTGACGAACTCCTCCTAGGGCGTTTTGCCCACCGACTTCAAAATCGGCGGACGTCCTCTGGACAAGTGGGGCATCTAAAGTTATCCAATTTTTTGAGATACCTTTTACGGTCTGTGTGCGGCGCAGCCGCAAAGTTGGACAACTTATTTTGGAATATTGCAGATCTAAAAATTGCTCCCATTTGATCAAAACCAGTCCGATTAGGACCAAATTTGAATCAGGTGTTAAACTTTCTAGTTTGGACCAGTTTAGGCTGACAAAATTGAAATGGCCACGATAGCGCCCCCTACAGAGTGACCTTTAAATTAACATTGAAGGTCAAAAATTAGTTTTACCAAAATGTTCTAAACTTTACCCAAAATTCTTTTTGGCCGTCCTGATCAAAAAAGCCAATGAGACAAATGCCTTAATTTTTACGGCGTAGTCGTAGCGATGACAGAAACCTCCCATGTTATCCCTATGGGAAAACCGCAAAATCTCTCAAATTACCACATTTTTATGTTTTACACTTTAACAAACTCCTCCTAGTGCGTTTTGCCCACCAACTTCTAAATCGGTGTACGTCCTCTAGACAAGTGGAGCATCTAAAGTTATCCAAATTTTAAGGATAACTTTTACGGTCTCCGTGCGACGGAGCCGCAAACGTTTCCCTGAATTCTGACTATTTGGCCTTCAGAGTGGCCTATAAACAATAGAGTTTTTCCAAATGACATGATATTTTGAACAAAATTCTAATTTGCCATCCTGATCATAAAAGTATGAGAGCCAAAGTCATATTTTGTACGGCGTAACCGTAGCGATGACAGAAACATCCCATGTTATCCTTATGGGAAAATTGCAGAATCGCTCAAATCACCACATTTTTACGCTTCACACTTTAACAAACTCCTCCTAGGGCGATTGTCCGATCAAACTCATATTTGGGGAAAATCATCTACACAAGCGGGGCATCAAAAGTTAGTCATATTTTGATTTTAAGTGCTACGGTCTCTGTGCTGTGGAGCTGCAAATATACTGTCACAAATGGGAAAACGCCAAATCTTTGAAATGTTCACATTTATGCTTCACACTTTAACAAACTCCTCCGTGGGCAATAGCTCGATCAAGCTTTACTTTGGGAATATGATCTACACAAGCGCGGCATCAAAAGTTATCCATATTTTTATTCCAAGTGCTACGGTCTCTGTGTGGCGGAGCAGCACATTTGACTGACACTTGTGTTCATTTGCACTGGATTGGCCATGTTCAATGTGTCCCCGTCTGTCAAGTTCTTTTTTAATTCAACACACAATAAGGGCGCCATCTTTATCAAGTCGAAAGCGCAGAGTCGGAAGGCCGGCGGCCCGCGAGGGCCGTTGGATGCCGCTTGCGGCTTTAATTTTTCCTGTTTTCGTATAATGATAAGCCATGTGAAAGTGACAGCAAAGGTGAAATGCTCATTCACACAGATTTAGACGGATTTGTGAACAACATTTGAAATAAATTGGTATTTTGTGTATATTCATAAAAAAATATAGCAAAAACAAAACGTTTTGCATTAAAATGTGTGTTCAATGTATTGGTCACAAACAAAATTCAATTGGAATTTGAATCACCAGCACTTCACTTGATTCCCATTAAACAAATAATAGATGTCAACATTTTTGTCAGTGTTTGAATGCAGTTTCAGTACCACCGTTACCACACTGAATGCAAATGAACCTTTCACTGAAGTTGTCACAAAACAAACATTTCAAACTCGATTTTGATGCTAAGGAATAGGCTCAATACTGATTTCGATACCACTATCATAATAAAGAAATAGACTGGAATTTTCAACAAAAAATCGTAGTTGTTACCACATGGTCTTATACTTCAAGATATTTATACATTATTATTTACAGAACATACCTTGATTATTTATATATTTTTTGTCTCTATTCTCCTGTTCTTTCAATGCAGAGCGCGTTGCAACATTCCCCATTGTGGGACAAATAAAGGTTATCTGAAGGGGAAGGCGCAGAGAATTGGACAATCTGTACAAGCTGGTCTGTAAATAATGCTTGTTCTTCCTATGCCTGGGTGCACAGCAGGCTAATCCTTTATTATTTATTATGATACTTTATTTTGACACTTTCATCATGTTAAGATCCTGGTGGCAAAACACCCAATAGCGGTCCAAAAGCAAATTAGAATTTATTAACAACAGTTCAAAATCCAAAGGCAGGCACACAGGCTCAAAATGTCCAAAAGTCCAAAAAACACTAAACATCCAAAATTCCAAAAAGGCAGGTAAACATGGCAGAGCAGGAGTTACAAGCAGGACAGACATCAAGTGACGAACAGACACAGAACAAAGGGGAGACAGAACTTAAATACACACAGAGAAGCAGGTGATTGGTGGGAAACAAACAAGTGGCAGGAGAAACTAATCAGTGTAATGAGAAGACTGACAGCAGGTGTGGTGGGAGGTGACTGGGAAATCCAGGAAGTAACAGACAGCAGGTGAGGGGCGGAGACACAGAAACAACCATGGGAGCACAAGACAAACACAAGGGGCACATGGGAAATAGAGTCTCTGCAGAGCGGATACTAGCACATCAAAAGTCTTACAATAATGTCACAATATAGCCCAGGGGTCACTAATAAATTCCAACCGAGGTCCAGTTTCAGAAGATTCAAAAGGAGCTCCTGCATGTTTGGACGGAAAGGGAGAGAGAGGGGATGCGACGGAAAGACACTAACTCCCTGTTAATTTGAAACATTTTCTTAAAAGCCGCTCATCGCTAACACATGAGGAGGCTGCACTACTCCTTCTTCAGGAATGAGGGGCTTGAGCTGTTAGTAACCTGGAATATAGACCAGGACCATAAGAAATAAGCATTTTCATATCTTAATTATTTGGTATATGACAGAAATGATGAAACATTTTAAAGAAAAAGCAGCATATTCTGTAATAGCAACTCCACAATATTGCAATAAATATCATACAGTGAAGGGAATATTGTGATAATATCGTACTGCCAGTAGGATTGACAGGCAAGTATTGAGTGATAGGTAAAAATTGTGTGTTTGTCGTTATAATCCCTCGAGTTGTTGCTGCATTGGGCATTTTATCACATCAATCCCACATGTACAAACGACTCCACATAATCGTTTGACTAATTGCTTGGTTGTGCTATTTTGTTGCCCGCCCCGAACATAAAAGAATTGAGGTCACATGAGGATGGAGCCGGCAGTCACGTGACCTTCTTGGATATGCATATAAATTACAACATCATACATATTTTACACATGCCTTGAAAATGCTATGTGTGGTTTCTCCCGGGCTTAACACTGTATGTATTATGTATAATGATGAAAGCGCCGAAAACCCGGAAAAAGATGGACCAAATGTATGCATTATTTTGTGGTATCTAAATGAAAAGGGCTGCTCTCATACTGGGAGAAATGCTACAGATAATAAGCCTAAACATTATCAAACAAATCGACCTTATTGAAACAAAAAGCCACATTATCTTTGAAAGACTGTGAGAGCAGGAGAGAAATGCTACCTAAAATGTAAAGACCCAAATGAAAGAATATCTAATAAATTAATTTAAAACACATAGAAAAGGACAAAGCTGCAACATTTACAGTCAAACTGTACATTAAATTGGAAAGACATTTATAAACTAGGCCCTCAGTAAAAGACATCCATCCCAGTGGAGATTATTGAAACTAATGGAGAGGTTTCTGTTGAACCTGATTTGATATAATCAAAATGGAAGATTACAGTGCTCTCTACGGATGTGATAGGTTACTGTTCTGTTAACATTTCTATCAATTTGTTTTATGAAAAGTACTTTAGAAATTGAGATGCTGCATGCGAATTTGGGTCAAAATGATATGTTAAATTCTGATAGAGTTTTTAAAAAAAGTTATAGGCATTGCAAAAGCAAATAAAGCCGTGAGTAATGTTGAGCTTCCAAAAAGGCTCTCAAGGCTGAGTGCTGCACAGTCTTTTCCTGGTCTGCTTTGAACATTCTGTATTCCATCAGTCTGGTGTCAAGCAATTATTAAACCTACACCTAAATCACCTAAACTCGACTCTAGCATGCCACTGAACTACAGCGGCATCAGCCTGATCAACACTGTATACAAACTCTATTTAGGAATCCTCAATAACATACTCTATGAATATCTTTGGCTGTGGAGCAGAACGGCTTTAGAGAAGGCAGGGCCTGCATTGACCATGCATGTTATCATCAGTGTGCGGGCATTTGCCTCCTTATGGTGTAAAGCAAGGGGATGTATTATTACCCACTTTATTTTCCCTCTGTGTCTATGACCTGGTGAACGAAATGAATGAAGCCAATCTTGTGATTTCTAATTCTCTTTTTGTATGCTGCTGATATTACTCTGTTGACAGAGACTTTAGAAAATATGTTAAATAGTCTGGATGCATGATGTACAAAATGGAGACTGGCTCTAAACAAAGATGAAATACAGATTATGCATTTTAGAAAAAACAAAATAACCAAGAAGTATTTATAAATTCATGTATGGTCTGTCTCCTCTCTGTCTCCTCCAGCCTTCATACATTCTTACAAATACCTAGAATTGGTCTTTAATGAATTCATGAGTCAGCAGGAGAGCTCTGTGCTCTAGAGTGAGTAAAATAAAAACTATACCTGATTCAGGCTTTTCTGTTGATACTTAATTGTTTAGTGCTATTGTTGGGTCAATTATTTTCTACGCAGCAGTTTTGTGAGGTTTTAAGGAGCTTGACCATTAAGGTTCACCACTAAACTAGCTTTAAACAGCTGCTAGAGCATGGACTCACCTGGAGTTTCAGATGGGACTGCTCTAATTGTCCCTGGGCCAATGAAATGACAACACTTTTTTCAGTGTCAGATTTGAAATTTACAGAAATAGACTGCAACAAAACCCAATTTGTTGAATCAAAAACTGTTGACTGATTAAACAAAAACAATGGAAGTATGATATTTGCACAAAAGTGGAGGAATCTTATACACGTTCAGAGCTGCACATACACCTGAACCTCTCCAGGAAACAGTGGCCCCTCTGTGCCCAGCTGAGGACCGGTACTTATCCTCTGGCAGTGGAGGTGGGCCGGTTCAAAGGCCCCCGGAGGAGGAGCGACTTGTGTGACCTGTGTGTGGTGGAGGATGAGTTTCATTTAGTTCTTTATGGTCCACTTTATTTGGATTTAAGGATTATTTGATCTAGCTGGGTACGGTCTTCTAACCCTGACGTGTTTTGATGCCTGATTATAAAATAATGATCTGGTTTAATAATGAACAGGTTAATGCTTTAGTCCAGGGGTGGGCAATTATTTTCCTCCGAGGGCCATATTCGAATCCAAGCAAGTAGCGGAGGGCCGGCCCGCGATCATTGGTGTGAAAAAAAAAAAGTCCCCAAAATTAAATATCAAATAAAATATCACTTTTCTGTCAAATATAGGCTATTGAATCTATTATTTAATTAATTTCACGTCATATTTATTAAGGATACAAGTGCAGACAGATGCCAATTTTTTTTTTTTTTTTTATATTACTATTTATTTATATTATAAGCTTGGCGGGCCGGATTTGAGAGGCCTGGCGGGCCGGATGTGGCCCGCGGGCCGTAGTTTGCCCACCCCTGCTTTAGTCTGTTACATTAGTAAGGCCTGGGAGAGGAGACAACAAGTGTTATATCCTGTATAATTTCCATTGGTAAAGAAAAATGTGCATGTGCTTTGTAAGCCCTCAAAATGAGGAGGCGGGGCTTATCAGTTCTGCTGTTTTGAGCAGGAAGTCAATGGACCTTTTTAGATCATTATTGTGGTTTGCGATGAATAAAATGTAAATTAATGACCTATCTGTGTTGAATACTAAACCTGAGCCCGGATTCCAAAATATTAAAAGTAACAAGAGGAGCTCAGACCGCACGCTGTGCGGTGGTGCCGGCGGGGGCCTCTGGATTCTGTCCATTGAAGTCTATTTTGACCAGACACCGCAGCCCTCCACAAGCACAAGCTACTTTCCTATATGAATGGTTAGTTAAAGCGTGAGAACAGGGTCTCGTGAGTGCTGTGATCAAAGGCCGTGACCACAAGTCTGTCTGTCCGTCTGTGAGAGTCGGATCTCTCCTTCACTGGAACTCCTCCAGGTTTCTACGCTTTTTTCCCAAAGAGGTTTTTTTTGTAGTTTTTCCTGGCCGAGAAGGAGAGTCTAAGGACAGAGGACCCTGGGACATCGTCCCTCGCCACCACAGACATTGTCTGACTTCATCGCCACCACAGACATTGTCTGACTCCATCGCCACCACAGACATTGTTGATTCATTTCTCCCTGTGGCCCTCAGAGGCAACTGTTGTTGTGATTTTGGGCCTTACAAAAATAAATTGATTTGATTTGATTTGATTTGACAAGAGCCCAGCAGTGCTTCGGTCTTCCTGTGAGAACTTCAACAACACCCCTCCAGTCTGAGCCAGGCACAACCTGAAAACAGCATAAAATCTCCTTTTAAAACAGTGTTTCTCTGACATAGTGCCTGTCATGACCCGGCTCTGATGTCGCATTCATGTGATCTTTGAAACTCAGAGATACCCTACGTAATCATCCCACTTCCCAAAATCAGTCTGTTTATTCGAGCAGCTACGGAAAAACACCCTAAAGTAGACAACTCTTATTGTTAAAGGAGACTAGTGAGGAGATGTGTTGTTTCTTGTTGGCAAATTGCTGATGAATAAAGGTTTTAAGATATATTTGCAATGTAATGTATGGCTTCTAACTTAATTAAGGCTGAATTATGACTTTAATATATTTTATTTGTGAAGTAGAATTGTTAGTGTGTACTTAAAGACAAAATCCCCCTTAGTTTGTGTCCAAAACAGACCTATCAATCTGGCGTAAATTTGTGAATTCGGAGTCCAACACTTTGTACAAGTTTCCAAGCTGAAATTCCGACCCGACTTGTGGTCAATCAGGGGGCCGAGGTCGGATCAACAGAGTGTCCGAGATCACATGAATACGGCATGAGGCCACACGACCACAAGCTAACAAACAAGCTCAAGGCCACACAAACAAACAAACCGGCTCTGTCGACGTTTGAGTGATGCGGAAACGTCGACAGAGATAATGAGTGTATGTGCGCGTGTGATCAGAATGTGTGTGAGCAGCGTTGTATGATGAGTCACAGAGGAGAGGAAATAAGGAAAAGAAAGGACAGCACAAAGCACAGAGGTGACTTAGATGTGAGAGGCGAGTGCTCAAGCTTTCAAAGCCGGCACCTGCACCAAACTCCACCCGCGCACAAAATAACTATAATCTCACACGGCCACATGTGGTCGTGACAGTGCAACATTAGAATGAGGGACAAAGTGAGCGGAGCCGGCTGTTTAAACCATATTACTCACTCATGGTTCAAATTTTCCGGACAATACTGGTCTGAAAGATGAATACAATATGTTTGCCCTACATTGCAGTCACCTGCAAATATGTTAAGTTAAGATGAATCTAAAAGAATTAACTTGATACCCTATGATATTGCAACAGTTGAACGTTAATTGGTCGCTCCCATAGCATACTGTACAATATGTAGAATTTATTTTAAAATGTTGATTTAAATATTTAGACACATAAAACAAGGAACACAACACAGAGCAAACAAACTCATACATAACAAAACATAAACAAACCAAAAAAATAAAATAAAAATGGCACATCTTGCAAATGAGTCCCATCTAGTCCAAAGTCTGTCAAAAAGATACATTTTGAAATTAAGTCCAAATGTTTTTTTTTTTTTCCTTTCATTTTATGATTGTCAGTTATAATTTGGGTCCAGTCCTTGATTGTTAGTTCAGTTTGCATCATCCGTGTTTTACTTCTTTCCTACTGCTCGGATTATGCCCCAAAAGTATCCAGTGAATGTATCCATGGCAGGAGTTTTGAGGCCCAAATCCATAGTTTTGAAATGGAGAGCGCTTTATTGATCTCAAGCCAATATTTCTGAGTAACAGGACCGTCCCAAAAAAACATGGTAATGATGGACCACTTGATAAAAGAAAACTCAACTGTCAGCATATCTCTGTGAAAAGTGACCACTTTTACATGATGTTATGATAAAAATAACATTCTTTCCAAAACCAATTTTGTTGTTCTTCATTTTGTTGTACATATCATTTCCTAATTATGACAATTTTTGTGTCATTATGTTCAACTTTTTTGACAAAGTAATGACAAATTATTTAGTTTCAGGCATTTTATCCTAAAGAGGGCTTTCTTTAGACAGGCTCTTATATTTTATTTAAATTTAGGCCACATCATCTTCAGTAGTGTAAACTGCTTGATGCATTTAGCTCTTCCCATGTGGTCAGCAGCCCGCATGCACATGAGCATGAGAGGAGATGGTCATTTGAAGCTCGATTTGCACCGCATGAGTTTAATGTGGATGTACAGCGGGCTCAGCGGACCATCAGGACATGCCCGCCGTCCCGTTTTAATGTTTTTCAGCACTGAATTTTGTGACATGTGCACGATGCTTATCATCATCTATTTTGTCACCACTACTCTTTTATATCAAAATGAAAGGTGACCGATGATAAAGTCTCAAGAATAAAGTCTAAAGAATAAAGTCTAAGAGAATGCAGTGTCGGGGCAATCGCGATCAAAACACAGTCGCGCGGGAAGGCGGTCGCGCGGGTGGTGAGAGCCATCATCGCCACTACTGCGGCTTTAATTTTTATTTGTGTTTTTAAATTTAAACAATATTTGAAAACCATGCATTCTTTGTTGGAACTGGGTCACTTCTTCCCTTCTTGCATGGATAGACATTCCAGGCAAAGCTATAACTTCTTCATGGTGAAAAACAGGTGGAAAAGTTACATAGTGTACTTTTATTTTGACTTCTCGACTTTAACTCTGAACTCAACTTCGGAACATAAAATACTTTGTATTCCAAGTTTGACATGACTCTCCGGACTATAGACCAGCTCTCCCACCCTGAGTGCAGTGCTGTGTCTGTGCTGTTACCCATTGGCTGTCAGCCGCTGTGACCTCATATTTCTAAGTGTCTGTCTTGTCATGTCGTGAGTGTGTTTGTCCCATGCTGGTGCTCTTATTAATGCAGTGATTTATTGGCCTGTCAGGCGCTCGGCTCTCATCTGTCTGAAGCAGGATGGGTCAGTGCAGGTTAAGATTCCACTATATGAGGCCAGGAGATGAGTTATGTGGGCTGCATGTCAATGTGGAAGAGAGGACCGTGGAATAAAGAGTAGGGATGTTACAAAGCCTAATTATAATGTCAAGATTATTGCTACAAGAACTATAATGATTTGTAATAGTCTAGACTATGAAAACCCACTTGTATGGTGGTCTGTACCATGATCATTTAGGGGCTTCTCAGTTGGATTTGGATGCTCCCCCCATTTGTGGTTTACCCCGCAGTTTGGTTGTAGTGAACAGTAGTGGTCTAAAGTGGCCCTTATACACGGTAAACACTTGAATCGTGCTGCACAAAAATCAACTTTAGATGAGGAGAAGAATAACCAGAACTACGCAAATATGAGGTCCATCAAAGTAAAGTAAAAACTAGCGTCAAGATTGAGTCATGTTGAAAGTTTAAAAAAAAGTTGAACCTGTTTTAATTCCTAGCTGCATTGAGTCCACAGGGCTTCTGCATCAAGCAAAGCCCTGTGTCGGCTTTGCCATGGGCCGGTTCCGGATGACAAGGGGCCGGGCCAGGGACCACATGTCCGTGAACTCAGACTAACTAGAGCTTAAGAAGGGTGAGCTGATGGCCGGTTGAAAGGACCAGCTCAGAAGTGCACCGGCCCACTGGGAAAACTCCCTGTACTCCAGATGGCCAGTCCGGACCTGTACATGCATGATAGATATAAGATGGATGCACATTCTTACATTTCAAATAACAGGACTGGAACTGTGGGCCACCGTGAGTTACATAATCAGCCTGCTTCTGTTGCCCAGTAATCAGCTGGAAGTAGTCTACGCTTTTGTCACTGGCTTGGTAACTGGCCGTTGTGTATTGTGGCGTTCAGTCCCCCCTCAGCAGTCAGCGCTCCAGTGGCTACGTGCTCCCCATAACCAACAGGAAAATCAGATCCAGAAATAGCTGTAAGCAGGTTGAGCCGCCCGCCAGCCCAGATTAGTGTGTTTTATATGGGCACACTGTAGATCACATTAACATTATTACTTTGTGAGAGAGAGGGAGGCTGTGGGATTTAGGAGTAGAAAGTAAATAGGAATGTCACTGTCAAATCCTTTTTTTTTTCTTTTTTGCAATTGTTTTATTACCAAAATTGGGGATACAAATTTGTAGTTCTCTTTAAAGGCGGTATGGACGATTTTTCGGCGATTTGAGAACGCAGGCGGAAGTGCGCATGTGCACTCTCCCATGCGGACATACAACACACACGTGCGTTTGTTTATTAGCGCAACGGAGCGCATCGCATCGCTCGTCTCCCGTAGATTTCTGTCCACTTCTGCGTCAGCTCGAAGCTGACGCCTTTCTCCGTCTTCATTTTGCCCCGTACACTGAGGGGAACTATATTATGATAGATCCATGCGCTTAGACACGGGGAAACGTGGGGACGAGCCTGACGCGGCTGCAGGTGAGCGGTAGGTGCGTTTTATGATTGATACGTGGCAGGACAAATGATTTATCCACACCACGAGGAAATATGATAAAAAAATTTGCTGAAAAAAATCGTCCATACCACCTTTAATGTACTGTGGCTAATAGAAAATCCTTTCCAACTTTTTTTCTTCCTGTAATTATATTCTATTTAAAACCTATTATTACACTTATACATATCAAATTAACCAAACCTCTCTACTGTTCGTTGATATGTTCACACAATTTAAAGGTGCAACATTTCTGACTCTTCATGAAAATGTTATTGCTTTGCCGAGAATTATGGGGATTATAGCATTGAACCTAATCTATATAAGTAGCATTGATTTCATCACAGGTGATTTTAATAATTACATTTTTGTTTAGATTGGGTAGATTTACTGAGAGGGCTCACCTCTCCACAGACCTGATTTGTCAATTCGCCACCTGTTCGTCTCCATACAGAAAGATTAACCACATTTTTAAACATTTTATTTCATAAGCTCCTCAATGTAGCAATGACAATTATTGGAAGCAATGACCAGCCATCTTTACAAACTGTTTTTGAGGAAATTACAGTCAGGCACGCAAAGAAAATACCAAATAATTTCAGAGTTTTACCTTCAGACGATTCAGAGCCATTAAATATAAAACAAACCGCTATAAGTTTAGAACTAGTGACCTATTGGTGTAGTTTGAACACTGGGGCCCTTGATCTGTTTTAGTGATCTGAATAATGTATTCAGGGTTAGGTTTTAGCGTTATGTTTATTGCGTGAATGCTCAGCTTTTAGTTGTTGTGCAATGAATTCTTCTTCTTTGGTGTTCTTGTGACCTACAGTATTTGGTTGTAATGGAATCTTAACTACGAGCTGTGGATGGGATTTGGATGGTAGAACTTATTCATATTTCTTATTTGAATCTTTCACTAAAGTGTTCTGTATTTTCTTACGGGTTATTACGGTCATTATAAACCGTAGATTTGTGCAGCAATTTCACCAGGAAGAAGATGTGGTACATGGGGTTGAAATGATGTATGTGTGTAATGTTCTCAATGATTATTTGGCGCTAAAGATACATTTCCTCTTGGGGACAATAAAGTAGACCTTACCTTTCCTTATTTTATTTTTTTACCAAGAGTACATTATTTTTGCTTTCTTATCTGTGCTCAGTTATCTAACCACAGTTCCACCACTGTAAGGATGAGGACTCTCCAGAGGACAGAGAATAGATAAACAGAGCAGAAAATATTGCAAACAAGTGCACAGAGACAAGGACAACACACTCAGATGGAGACAAACCGCCCTCAATTACCCAGCAGCCCCGGCGTGCACTGTGGAGGGACATTAAGGGGGTAGAGTGTAGCGTCTTCATATACAGTCATTCACAGTTAAGAAGATTGCATTAGCTCCAGTCTGTTGCAGTTGTCAGTGAACCGTTTACAAAGCTTCAGTGATAAGGTGTCTACAATAATAATATTATAATAGTAGAAAGTATAGACTATACTATAAGTAAGATAAAATGAGAACATGCAAAATGAAATGTGTAAAATTAATTTAAATACTATAAATATACAATATTGAATAGAATTGACTGGTCAGTGTTTCCCAACCATTGAATAGACCAAGATCAAATTATACAGCGCTAATCACAATCCTCAAAAGGGTTTTACTGAACACATGTTTTGTGTCTCTGTGGTTCCAACATAGTGGTCATATGTCACTTCCTGTGCAACCAGAATGTCCCCGCCCCCTTTTGAGTGAAAACAAATGCCGCATCCATAGAAATGACTTGGGAGCGATCGGTGATAAACTGAAAATAAACGTCCCAAAAGTATATTTATGGATTTTTCTTGAATTGCCAAAGACAAAAGGAACACAAACTACCAGTGTTTTGGCTTGAGACAATTCACAGACGATGTAAGCGTTTTTTAACCAACCAACATGACTCAAAGCTAATCATATATGTGTGTATTAGATACATGTGTTTTCATATCAAACACCTGCTAATGTCCATGATTTATGATAAATGAGCTAGCAATCTTATGAGTTTTTGTTCGGTATTTCTTCCTGTATTTTTTTTTTTTCAAGTCTAGTATGTATTGTGTTGTAAGTTATATATATAGTTAATTTAATTGTTTGCTGTATAATTTGTAAAGTTTATTGGTGGAGGAACAAAGTATAAATTGATAACTGCATGTCTGTAGCTTAATCTATCACAAGCTACAGTTGGCAGGCTAACTGCTGCTTATTGCTAACATATACAAATAACAGAATACATTTTGGATCCCTTAATCAAACAGCCGATCCCTCCTGAAACCAGCTTTACTCATTCATATATTTAACAAAGAAAACCTAGGCGGAATTTAAAATCTGATCAGAGGCCAAAACTACAGAGTCTCCGCTTCACAAAGGCTCCAGCCAATTGTTTGCGCTCCAGAGGTTCAGGAACAGCTTCAGTTTCAAATTAGGGTAATTTTAGGCATTTTTGGAAAAATAGGCCCCAAGCATAAGTTCCGCTTTAGTGAAAAGAGAGTTCATCACTGCAATATTTAAAAAACAACCTTTGTTTTATCTAAAGTGCAGCCATGTTCTGATGGCTGTATTGAAACAGGTGTTTTGGCACAGTTTCGAAGCCCTGAAGTGTGTGAGCTTTGAAACAGTTCTCCAAAACATGATTCAAAGTGCTGATCACATCTGGATAGTTCATGAAGCGTTCACTGATTTATGGAAAAACAGCACTGAATATTGTCAGAGCTACATCAGAGCTACGTCAGTTATTGAGGAAACTTCAGTTATTGTGGAGATACAGAGAGAACTGTTTTTGTCGGTGCGAGGCAGTGTTCTGGCAAGGTCTTAAAAAGTCTTAAATTCGATTTTGGAAATTTAAGGTCTTAGATAGTTTTAAATTTGAGCCACCTATTTTCAAGACCATGCTTTCCGTGCAGGTTCATCTAAATTGAATAAAAATGTGCATGTTTGTGTCGTAGATATTCAGTTTATTTTGAAGTCCAGCCATGTAAATATGAGTCAGATGCGCCTGGAGCCACAGCTCAGGACAGCAGAGTTTTCAGAGCTATGAGCCTGTGGCGAAGAGCCGCGCCCCACGGCGATGAGCCGTATGGGTCGCCTACATTGACTGTAGATTGTAGAAGGTACTCACTGTACTGTATATGGAGCCTCAAAGCTTTGGAATCTAACAAGAACTGGCATGTTGAATTGGCATAAGTGGAGGAAGCTGTCACTTATGAACGGACAGGTTTTGAAGACTGACAGTTGAGCTCACTGCACAGTAATGCAAATCAAACATTACTGCACTAGCATCACTGGCACCTACAAAAGCTACTAAAACATAAGAGGCTGTAGAAAATGTTGTATCTGTGCGGTAAAGCCGTCTCATACAAAGAGTTGGACATGAGTGTCATGGCTGACGAGCGGTGGGAAGAGAGACAGATGCACCTGACCAGGTGTGGTCATGTGACGTCCTCAGGTTTCAGTCGTGAGGCATGATTCACATGACTCACATCTGGACAGGGAACTCATGAAGGGACAACATGAACTAGATCTTTATATAAAAGCGGCACCATAGAAATCCTATATTTTAATTTATTCCATTTATTATATGATGATTACTGGGTGCTTTTTATGTTCCAAATGTAATGCCCTCTATTTATGGTATACACAAACAATATCTATAGTAAAAATAGTTGGCCTATAAAATGTATAATTTAAATATGTATGTTTTTTTTAAAGCGCACGTGGTCTTACTTTTTTCTGGCCATGGTCTTAAAAAGGTCTTTAAAAAACTTACATTTCACTCTAGAAGATGTGCAGAAATCCTGGGAGGGGAGAGGATTTTATAACCAGGATTCATAGGAGAACATGGTTAAAAGCTCAAATAAGTTAATTTTGCATAATATGAGCCCTTTAAACAAGCTCCAAGACAGCAAGTTTGTCTCAATCCCTCTAAAGTCTCCCATAAAGTTTAAAAAAGGTGTCTGCACACCTGTCCTTTGTTGAGGGTTTGTGAATATTGATATAATGAATGATTTAATGATAGTCACAGGTGTGTGTGTGTCTGTGTGTGTGCCTGTGTGTCTGTCTGTGTGTGTGTGTGTGTGTGTGTGTGTCTATGTGTCTGTGTGTCTGTGTGTCTGTGTGCGTGTGTCTGTGTGTCTGTGTGTCTGTGTGCGTGTGTGTGTGTGTGTGTGTGTGTGTCTGTGTGCGTGTGTGTGTGTGTCTGTGTGTCTGTGTGTCTGTGTGTCTGTGTGCGTGTGTGTGTGTGTGTGTGTGTGTGCGTGCGTGTGTCTGTGTGTGTGCGCGTGTCTGTGTGCGTGTGTCTGTGTGTGTGTGTGTGCGTGCATGTCTGTGCGTGTGTGTCTGTGTGTGTCTGTGTGTGTGTGTGTCTGTGTGTGTCTGTGTGTGTGTGTGTGTGTGTGTGCGCGTGTGTGTGTCTGTGTGTGTGCGTGTGCGTGTGTCTGTGTGTGTGCGTGTGCGTGTGTCTGTGTGTGTGCGTGTGCGTGTGTCTGTGTGTGTCTGTGTGTGTCTGTGTGTGTGTGTGTGTGTGTGCGCGTGTGTGTGTCTGTGTGTGTGCGTGTGCGTGTGTCTGTGTGTGTGCGTGTGCGTGTGTCTGTGTGTGTGTGTGTGTCTGTGTCTGTGTGTCCATAATTCCCCTGTGCTGCTCAAATGTAGCTGCTTTTCAAAAGTAAGCAACATTTTAGTAAAGATTATTGTGAGGAGTTTACGATTAATCCCGATTATCAGCAAAAAGAAACAAAACTACCCACAAATAACCTAGACCATAAATAATCGCTGTAAAAACAGTTAATCTACAATCCCTTGTAAGAGAATATAAAAGCACACATAAATAAAACAGAAGGCATCCCTCCACAGAAAGAAATGCACATTTCTTTTATAAAACCTAAAAATGTTTCCTCGCTTTTATTTACTATTTATTTTTATTATATTCACATTATTCCAGAAACACAATACAATAATACGCACAATTAAAATGTGAGTGAGGGATTACATAAAATATGGAAGTTATTTCATTGCTAAACTATGGTCCAGTTTGTCTCTTCACAGAAATGACTCGTTTGGACTGGTTGAGGGCACACACACAGGTCAGATATTTTTTTCATTGATATTTGAGCAATAAAAAACTGTTATAAAATAAATGCTGGATAAGTGGTCATACTGTGCAACATTCAAGGCAAAGCAATCACATCATCATGACATGCTGAAAAGTTACAAAGTGAACCTTTAACCAGGAAAATATATAGTATTGCTCACGCCATGAAGTATACTCTGCAGCGTACAAAAATACAAACATAGGAAAAAAACAAAACAAAAAAGAATGGGATGTTAGGGACTCAACAGAGAATCCAGTTATGAAATTTCCCGGACAGACGGTTGAAACAGCAGGTGTGTTATGAAGCGTCGGCTGGTCACTTTTCATTCTCACAGTTCACCAGTGCGGACAGAGAAGGGAGGGGCTCCAAACTTTAATGGTCTCATGGTATTGTGGGCCCCAACATAAAGCATTAAGCATTTGTCATTTCAGAGCGATCCCATCTTCCTCAGACACATTGTACCCCAGTGATTCCATAGCCGGCTGTTTGATTGTCCCCTCTGCACGACGCAGGGGGCTGATCACTACGAGGGGAGCCGCTAACTGGCCCTCATGTCATTTCTGTGGTGAAATATGTGAAGAAATGTAATACAATGTCAAATTGAGTTGCTGGTCTCATAGGTGGAGTGATGAAATGAATAGTTCATGGATCAAATGAGAAAACAGCATGCAGGGATGGAAAATAAAACTGCTAAGGCGTTTATTTCTCTATGGAGAAAAAAAGCCTGGTTGGAATGTTGAACAAAAGGTCCCTGTATCTTCATGGTTACAAAACATACTAACCCCACAAAGATGTTCTCAAATGCATGAGGTTTTATTGAGTTGCGCAGCCATTACCCTGTATCAGTTTTGCAGTTAAAATGTACTAGTACTTTTCGGACTTTAAGCTGCTACTTTCTTCCAATGCTTTGAACTCTGTGGCCCAAACAACGGTGCGGGTGCTGTTAATTTATAGATTTTTACTGGCTAACGACCACCGGGGGGCACTCTAGCATGAAGTGCAAGCATTCTACACACTGTAGAAGAAGAAGTCAGTGGACAGTGGTCACTGTATTTTAAGCTTGAAAACGCTATGTGTTTTATTAGACTCATATTCATGGAGTCTAATGAGGAAGTGAATCTAGATGCAGCGAAACGCAAAGACACGTGGAGCGTGGACATGAGATATACTGCGGTCTGCAGTTTAGAACCTGCCACATTGAAATTAAACTTTCTTGACCAGACCTGACTCACGAGTCAAAAGAAAACATGTGCTTCACTACCATGGACCATATTTCTATGACAGTAGGAACAGCTGTGTTTTCTGTTTAAGCTTCAAAATGCTGTGTGTTTTATCACAATCCCAATTAGTCTAATTGGTGTGCTGCGAGAACCCCGGTTCAAAAGACAACCGGTGTGTGTAAATGTCATGTTACAACGTGGGCACCTGTGGCTTATTGACAGTGTGACCCATATATGTACAATTTCTTGTTTCGATGTCAATTTCCTTGGAGCGGCTTTTATTCAGGAGCGCAGTGTAGCCCGAAAAGTACGGTGTATATTCTTACTGTACAATTTCACTCACAAAATTCAGATATGAATTGTTTATCCATAACAAAATCAAACCAGATTATTCAATCCAATTCAATTCAATTCAAGGCAACGGTTGCCTCTGAGGGCCACAGTGAAAAACGAATCAAGCAATGTCCATTATTTTGATTATGGTCATTTAAAAGCGTGTATACTGCGGTTCTACACTAATGAAGATGGTTCAGTTTGGGTCATTCTAAACACATTCAATCTGATAACCAATTTCAACATAAATGTGAATAGTTTACAGGAATGAAGACAATAAGTGGCGTGGATCATGGGTGGTTTTATACATTTATCATTATATTCGTTAATAACATAGCATAGTATTCTGGTGGACGGTTTGCCATCTGCTTGTCTCATGAATGTTATTTCTTTCTCTTCTTCATAAACTATGCGGGTCAGCTCTATATTCACACATTTGTAGGGTTGTAGGTTTTTTGTGTGCCGAAATGAAAATATTAAATGCACAATTAGGATTTCATTATATATGTCAAAAATTAATTAAAATTGTACAATTAATTAATTAAATGTACAATCAGTAAATTATGGTAAATGTACAATGATTTAATTGAATTGTCAATTAATTAAATGTGTCAAATAATTTAAAGAAACATTTAAAGTTGAACATTTATCTAATTCATGACAATTCATCCACAATTTTCACGGTATTGGTACAACCCATTAAATCCACGGGACACTCTGGTCGAGTCCATTTCTCTAAATAGGGGCCACTGCTGTTTCGATGATGTCGCTCAGATTAGCAGGAAAACTGTGGAAATGCATCAATGTTGTTTCAACGAAAATGCATTTTTGAGTGTTGGTGGATGACCCTAAAGCCCAGTGGCACGTGCCAGTGAAGCCTGTCACTTCCCGGGCTCAGAGCAGCACAAACACGACCAGAGCAACGGGCACAGCAGGGGCAGAGCCGCAGAGCGGTGCAGGCTCCGGGTGTGAGGTGGGGCCGGGGAGAGAGTGTAGAGTGGGGGTTTGATGATCCATTCCACACTCAAGCTGAACCTGCATGAGGCTGATGCCTTGTTCTGGACTGGTCGAAGCTGATGCCTCGACCCAACGCTTACGATTATCAGCAAAAAAAAAAAAAAAACACCCCACCATAAATTATCGCTGTAATTGAAAAAAACTGTTAATCTAACATCCCTAGTAAGATATTATAAAAGCACAAATAAAGAAAATAGAAAGCATCCCTCCACAGAAAGCAGAGGTTTACAACCTATAGCTGTCGGTATTTCGCGGTCCCATTTTGAGCAGGTCATGAAGGGATTTCAAAACATACCTAATTTTAGTAGGTTACTTCCTTACATGCAGTACAAACATTTCTCCTATCAAATCCATTGTTGGCAGCTCTCTTCCTGTACCAAAGCTTTTTGAGATTCAAACCATGATGCCTAAATTGGGGAACTACAATTAGTTTTACTTGCATTTTGATAAATCAGTTTTGATTGGTCTTAGCCAGTTATCTAGTTTACCTGGCATGCATACAAACGTGAGTGAGTGAGTGTGGGACATGATTATTTACCAATGTTAATAATAGTATTGCTATGGCATTATGAGAGCATACAGTCCCATCCCATGCATGAATCATAAATCATACACATTCACAATCTGCACATCACACTGGAGGGCCGTGTTTGCAGCCTCTGTGTTCCTCTGAATGAGTAACATCGAGTCATTTTCAGCAGCGGCTCTGGCTCTGGCTCTGGCTCCTGCCCTGTTCCTGGGGCGGCCATCTTGGCAGCCTGTTGAGCCAATCACACATCTCCTTCAACATCCCCCCCCCACCCCTCTTCTCTGCCAAACAACCCTCACCGAGTGACCTGGCAGTGCTGCGACCAATCACGGCATGGCACTGGGCAGATTAGAGCCAGGCCTTGGGAGATGCCTGCAGGGCCATTGAGAAGCTTAATGCCAGTGGAAAGAAATTAGATCTCCAAACTGGTTCTATCCTATCTGGGCCTAATGTGGTGCAGAAGGTGAGAAATGTTAATAGGGGCTTCCTGGAGGGCTGCTGAGAGGAGAGAAAGGAGAAGAAACTTTAAACAAGAGCAGAAATGGGCAGTTATAAGTCTATTGAATAAAGTGGGACTGTGTTTATGAGTAAAAAAAGTTCCAAGTTAGTGTTAAAGCCGGTCTACCTAATTTTCACACATAAAAACTGAAAGTAGGTATCTTCAACATAAACATTCTGTCAACATACTGCCTCGCCCCCAGTGTCTATGTACACTGGTGTGTGAATGGGTGAGGGGTTCCTTGATATACAGCATATGTAATTGTGACCATTCATCTATTGAAATGCGTTCCTTGCTCTCACAAACCCTTTAACACATCGTTGGTATCCACAAGCAAAAAATATTCAGGCACGGGCTCAGCTTTTGAACAGGTTTTTCGAGACAGTAAAGTGAATCTCATACAGACCACCCCAAGCACAGCCAATCAGAGCGCTGCTTTCAGCTCTTATTGCAATGTGGTAACCTGAAATACTTAATTATTGGATACAGACAGTGCACAGCAGTTTAGTCATCTAGTTTTTTCACAAAGGGATTTTAAGTATGCTTTTAAACACGTGTTTAAAAGCATGTACTCATTAAATAAAACTTTTTTTTTTTTTTTTTTAAAGGCCGGCACACCACAGCTTTAGAAGAGGCCTATTGTTTGTCCAGGTACTATAACATAAGGCAAGGCAAGTTAATTTGTAGAGCACAATTTGTACACAAGGTAATTCAAAGCAGATCATAATTTAATATTTTGTTCATTGTAAACCACAATATTGATCTAAAATGTCATAGCTATAGAAACAGGTTCTTTAACTCACTGTTCAAAACTAAAGAACTGAGAAGCCTTTATTGTGACATTTCACTGTGGCAAGCAGAATTTTAACTGTTATGTTTTTGAAAAGTTGCATTGTGACATTCTAGAAAGCTACATGTAACACTCTGAGTCTTTTTGCAACCAAGTAGTACAGGGATGTGGGCGGGGATAGGGGGTAGGTGAAAACAGCAATTTTTCCGAGCCTTTTAGCCTCAGTTGCAGGACAATACAGGATTACTCAAACATGTAGGAATCAATCAAAGTACAACTTTTAGTAAACTATATATGAGGAAACACTGTTATTAAAAGCTCATTAAGCTAATTTTGCATAATTTTCTCCATATAAACAATTATATTGCGATATTTTTTATATACATCATACTGCATGAGTGTGTTGCAAAGACTAGACTAAAAGGAATCTGCAGTTTTTGAGAGAATTTTGCCAACAATTTGGAGGCTTTCCTAATTGTCTGTAAAATAAGCAGTGTATCCAAAGCTTTTTCTGTGATGGCTTCATTACTCTTTTGTTAACTCATGGCATGTCTTTGCCCACTCTCAACACATGTGAAATGTGGACTTTTCAGTCCATATCTAAGTCGAAATCTGTGACTATGTCACATGTGCAAAGGTTTTGCCCTGAGGTGGCAAAACGCGGATTTTGTTTGTTAAAATAATTGTAGCATCTCCTAAATGTAACATCATCTAGCTGTACCAGCTATTGAGTAGAAGACTTAAACACAAGTTAATATTCTTCTGGGAGGTCAGTTAGTTGGTCTTTTGGATTGTTATAGAAGCCTAGCTGCAGCTGTGTCCCGGGTAAAACAGGGTAATGGCTTTCACATGAAGTGAAAATATGTCATAACTTGAAAGATATCTAGTTTAAACTGTGAGCAAAGTGGCAGCATTAGTATGTGTGTGCTGCAGTGGTGGGCTGTGCCTGCAGAGCACAGTGCATTAAGGTGAAGTGTTTAATAAAGCCGACTACGTTATCAGACTGGGACAGAAGAAGAAGCTCTGGGGCGTTCTTGCAGCTAAAAATAAAACATTTCAGGTTGGACTTCCTAAATGTTTGGCATTTTGTCCAGGCACAACCGATGCCAAAGCCCTAACCTAAACCAAGTTAACTCGTCTAATTCTAACCTTAACCTGGTTGCGACACAATGACTGCTTTTTCAGACCACCAATGCAATTAAATAAAATGCCAAAATAAAGAGAGAACGTCAAGCTCTGCCCTCGATGAAATGCTAAATATTTAGGGAGTACCTTTCGAACGCATGTGCACAATTTACGTGATAACAGACTGATAGTAAGTGTTCAATAGGAACTTCATATTCAATCACATGATATTGACCCTTCCAGTGTCTGTAGACAAAACACCAGTATTCCATTTGCAGTACTATTCCAAGAGATAGCACCAATGCATTTTCATTGGACATCCTAACATCACAAACTCAAAATCCGGTGTCACTTTGGCAACTGACAAACACCCGACTACACGTGAGTAACACCACCATTACCTTTGTTACTGTTAGTGATCAGACGAGATTTCACTTGGTCAAAACGTTTGCGTTTCTTGACCACTCTCGCAGAGTAGTCGAAGAGAGAGAGACGTGGGGCTTGTTTGATCCAGTCTGGCCCACAGCGAGACATCTAGATGCAGTCATGACACGCTGTTTAGTGATGGAACTGGTTTAGGGCCGTCCCGGGAGCCAGGGAGCGATGTGCCCGGTCAACCTTTATTTTCTGTGCTTTTGTTGGAAGTTTTAGAGATTTGGGGATCTTAGTCGCCATAAACATGACCACATCTACCTTCATTATCCTCTGGAATACTGACAATCCTATGGCTTGCAGGGAGATCTCCTCTTCGGCTGCTCTGGCTCGGCGGTCCAATTCGCCAGTCTTTGATTTCAAATCACGCATTTCTGCCTTTGTTATCTATTATTAGAATTATTAAATTATATTTCGCACAAAGCCACTATAATTACTAGATCTTTCTTGCTCCTGGTCTTGACCAAAGCGGCACCCAGCCCGGAGCTAGTGTGAGTGGAGCTAGGAGGTGGTGTTGTGACGGAGCTTATAGGTGTAGCATGGCTAGCCTGGTTGTCTGCGCCATTGATCTTCAGTTTCGTAGACATGCACCAAAATAAGTGTCCAAGCTCATTATATGTCTGCTCGCACATAGAAATATCAAGTTTCCCCTGGTGAACTCATAATATGGACAGATAAATCCAATGGATTCATGGAAGTCCCAGTGCAGTGATTCTCTAACAGCTGCCTAACCACTAGAATCACTTTCTGACTAGAGCAGGATTATACCAGATATGAATTTGGACTGAGGAGGTCTAGAATGTTTGATGCAGGACAAAAATGAGGATGAAATTAACAGAACAAAGGCTTCCACTTTAATTGTATTAATCTTAAAAAATAATAATACATTAAATAAAACATATGTGACAGCCATAATACAGCATTGCTTTACCTGAAATTATATAAATAAGAAATATTGAATTATTTGACATTTTATACTTTGTACTTATATTATACATGGTGGCCGAAGAGCTCCTGGGTACAACATAGCAAAATCCTCAAGCTAGGGTAGTTCTGACCCAGCTCAATAGAGATGCGTCTTTGTTGCGGCTCCTGACAGGGAACACAAGCAGCTTTGTAGGATGGTTCAAATGCAGTGGAAAAAAAATCTCTATATGGGGTGATAAAATATACTATAAACCATAGACAGCCTGGGTTGTCCCGATAAAAATGAGATGGAAGTGATGTATTATGAACAAAATAGCCTTAATACTCAGAGGTTTTTAAGATCAAGCGTTCATTCACTCAGAGCATTTAAAATGCCACCGTTGTAAATCCGTACCTCCTCCACACCTCCATTATTACCATTAAAGCTTTGTAGCTGCTGCTACGCGTGGGCCTGGCCGCTTACAAAACCCTTCCGGATGGTAGGAAGCCACACAATTCCATTCAATTATGCAATTAACACGTCACCTTAATCCTCCTTCCTCCCTGCGTTAACAGGGGGTGTAATAGTTGCGGCGTGCCCCACTTTGAAGAGCAGAGCTGGGGTAGGCTCAGGGCTCAGGTGGGGCTTTGCTTAGTCACGGTGTGTGGGGCCCATCATGGACGAGTTACTGCAGAACACTCCGCTCCGAGCTAATCGGGGGGATAATTGCACGGCCCGTCACAGTGCGACTAGCATTAAGACAACAAACAAAGCATGGGCACACTTCCAACTGGTTTGGGGCAAAAACTAAACTAAACAACAAAAATAACAGTGTTACAAGAATAGCTTTAAAGGGAAATGAGAAGGAAAGGTTTTTTTTTTGTGTTTTTCAGGCATCTAACAACGTTTTTGACTTATTAGTTTGAGCATTTTCTATTGTTTAAAGGGGAAATATGCCAAATCACCTTTTATATGGAGAATATTGTGTCCTAAAATAAAATTATTACATGCAAAATTATGAATTAGTTATATCATGTCATTCATTATTTAAAATGGCACAGTGAATTAATTAAATGTACAATTAATTTATTTCATCTACAATTACAGGTACAGCTGACTGTTTACAGACACTTCCGCAAACACGCCAAAGGAAACAGTGTCTGGGCTAAAACGTTCTATTTTCATATTTTTGAAAGAGAGAGATGCACAAACAATTGTAACATTGAGGCACAGTTACCACTAAATACCAAATGTATAAGGCAAAGATTGCAGACAGAAACTACTTTGGCACTAACAACCAAAGCGCATCACACGTACATAAAAGCACTCACGATGTAAATCATCCCTCCTTCGCTTTTCCGTTGGTGTCATAATCTGTTTGGACACAGCTCCAAATGACTCAGGTTTTCCTCTGATAAATCCATGTGACGTGTGTCCAACTTCTTCACCTCTGTTGCCACTTTAATGTCCATTTTAGAGACTCCTGGGTGAGTTAGCATCACAGCTACATAGAGCTGTGACTTTCAAACTGCATTGTCCTTCTGGTCGTATGTGACTGCGCTTTGCAAAACTAGTCTTAGATCTGCAAAGAATATGCAGAATATGCAGATATCTGAATATATAGATATCTAAACAGTGTTCTCTCTGGGCTGAGGTTTGAGGCGTATTGCCAAAAGCCCTCAGCGAGAACACTGCTGAATATATACGAAATATATCAGAATATATACAAAAAAATTAAAACATTTTCAGAATATGCTAGTGTTATCTTGAGGGAATATGACCATCCACTGCCTGGAGTAGTATTGGGTCCGATATAGCTTCTGTGTATGTACCATCTCTTCACAAACCTAGGAGCTGACCCCCCCATGGGCCCCCCGTCCCCCTGGTCTGTGCTCTCCTGTCTTCTCCAGCGCTGACATGTGCCTACAGAGAGCTCATGGATGCTGCATGTCAATACCCTCTGAAGCAGCCATCCCTGACGCTCGGCTCTTCTGACAGACAGGCCCGGAGAGAAAGTTCTAGGCCTAACAGAATCCAAGCTGGAGAGAGGAGTCTGCATAACACTTTACTTAAATTAACCTGATCAGGTCAGATGAGGTCTTTGTTAGTTAGTTAGTGTTAGTTAGTTTATTTATGACAGTGCACAATATACATAAACCTTATCGAGAGAGATGCAATGTACCATGTCGTTAGTCATCAAATCAGAAAATGTTGTTTGTTCTGTTAGGATTTCCATACTGTTAAGGATGGATGTTAAGGATTTCACTACCAACCAGAAGATTGCCAGTTCAAACCCTTTTTGCGCTCTGTCAATATAAGACAGGCACAAGACTTAACCGTTATGTCCTTACAATAGTATTTGATCTTATGTGCAAGTTCTAAATAAGGTACAGTAATATTTGAGCCATCATTGTGTTAAAAATACACTTATGAATTATAAATGAAGCCCACTACAGTCTGGTTAACTGAAACAATACTTTTCAAACCAATTATTACAGTCTCAGAAAATACTACAAAAAGATAATTAAATTAAAGTTATACATTTGCTAGAATGATAAATAATGAAATGATACTTTAGGTACTCAGGGCGGATCTCATCCACCCCCGGAGCCCTGCCACCGAGGAGTTTGCGAACAACCTCAGTGACTTCAGCTTGGGTGATGGATGAGCCAGCCTCTGAGTCCTCAGTCTCTACTTCCTCTTCGGAAGACGTGACTGAGGGATTAAGGAGATCCTCAAAGTATTCCTTCCACCGTCCGACGACATCCCCAGTCGAGGTCAGCAGGCACCGCACCCGCACCGTAAACAGTGTTGGTGAGGCACTGCTTCCCCCTCCTGAATACGTCTCTGCAACATCGCGTGGCGGTCGGGGACCGTGCCTCTGGACTGGCAGACCGGGGTGGTGGTCCCTCTGTTCAAGAAGGGGGACAGGAGGGTGTGTTCCAACTACAGAGGGATCACACTCCTCAGCCTCCCGGGTAAGGTCTATTCCAAAGTACTGGAGAGGAGAATCCGACCGATAGTCGAACCTCAGATTCAGGAGGAGCAGAGTGGTTTTCGTCCCGGTCGTGGAACACTGGACCAGCTCTATACCCTCCATCGGGTGCTCGAGGGTTCATGGGAGTTTGCCCAACCAGTCCACATGTGCTTTGTGGATCTGGAGAAGGCTTTCGACCGTGTCCCTCGGGGTGTCCTTTGGGGGGTGCTCCGGGAGTACGGGGTCCGGGGCCCTTTGCTCAGGGCTGTCCGGTCCCTGTATGACCGGAGCAGGAGCTGTGTTCGCATTGCCGGCAGTAAGTCAGACCTGTTCCCAGTGCATGTTGGACTCCGCCAGGGCTGCCCTTTGTCACCGGTTCTGTTCATAATTTTTATGGACAGAATTTCTAGGCGCAGTCAGGGGTCGGAGGGTGTCCGATTTGGGGACCACAGGATCTCATCTCTGCTGTTTGCAGACGATGTTGTCCTGATGGCTCCATCAAACCCGGACCTGCAACATGCACTGGGACGGTTTGCAGCCGAGTGTGAAGCGGCTGGGATGAGAATCAGCACCTCCAAATCCGAGGCCATGGTTCTCGACCGGAAAAAGGTGGCTTGCCCTCTCCAGGTGGGTGGGGAGTCCTTGCCCCAAGTGGAGGAGTTCAAGTATCTCGGGGTCTTGTTCACGAGTGAGGGAAGGATGGAGCGTGAGATCGACAGGCGGATCGGTGCAGCGGCTGCAGTGATGCAGTCGCTGCATCGGACCGTTGTGGTAAAGAGGGAGCTGAGTCGAAAGGCAAAGCTCTCTATTTACCGGTCGGTCTACGTTCCTAGCCTCACCTATGGTCATGAGCTTTGGGTAATGACCGAAAGAACAAGATCGCGGATACAAGCGGTCGAAATGAGTTTCCTCCGCCGTGTGGCTGGGCGCTCCCTTAGAGATAAGGTGAGGAGCTCGGCCACACGGGGGGAGCTCGGAGTACAGCCGCTGCTCCTCCACGTCGAGAGGAGCCAGCTGAGGTGGCTCGGGCATCTGTTCCGGATGCCTCCTGGGCGCCTCCCTCGGGAGGTGTTTCAGGCATGTCCCACCGGGAAGAGGCCCCGGGGAAGACCCAGGACACGCTGGAGAGACTATGTCTCTCGGCTGGCCTGGGAACGCCTCGGGATCCCCCCGGAGGAGTTAGAGGAAGTGTCTGGGGAGAGGGAAGTCTGGGAGTCCCTGCTCAGACTGCTGCCCCCGCGACCCGGCCCCGGATAAAGCGGCAGAAAATGGATGGATGGATTTGCTAGAATGAAGCTCTTTATCTTGCTTTGATACTTTTTTTAAATGTGAGTAAATTTGACCTTAAGGAATAGGAAGGAATAGTACCATAATATCTGTTATTACCATATTTAGATATTTTTTAAATCAATGTTTAAAGGGGTTTCCTGTTGGTGTATGTCTATTTTTCTTTTTTGATCTTTTTTAGTATTTGACTGTTTAATTGGACATAATATGCCTTTCACATTAAAATATGCTATTCATAATTGTTCAGATGCCATTGTATTAACCATGTTGAAATACAAAAACAGGAACCACAAAAACAGAACAAACAAACTGCAAAAATAAGATCTCATACCAAAAACTTGCAAAAAGCCCACAGACTCATCCAAAAAGGGATAAGCTGTGTGATATGTACAGGGGATTGCTCCTTAACACTGGTTAGGAGGTTAGGAGCTTTCCGATGTTCCTATGCTAAAGGATCTATGAAAGGAAGCAAAAAGGCTCCTTTCCTTACGCCTTTTGATTTCAGTGATCAATTTGGACGGTCTTTGTCATGACTGATGATGATGCACGTCCGGGTTAATGATAAGGAAAGGACCTTCCTAGGTTTGCTCTAGAAACAGATTCAGTTGTAGTCATCTGGGCGTTTCGACTCATCCAAGAGTCCTTCTCAATCTGTGGATCTAGTCAGATATTTATCTACAGTTTTGCTTGAAACTAATCCTAACAGCCTTGCAATGGGCAATCAAAATCCTATTGTAAGATAGCTGTAACTCCCTCATCCTTGATGGTTACCTGAATAGTATCTAAATAAACAGGAATGGAGGTTCAACTTACCAGTGGAAGAAGCCCTGGTCACTCCTATATGACTTGTTTAACCATCAATAGTAGAATAAAAATGCCCCACTTTTCCCACCTAAATGCTAAAACATCTGGAATTCAAGCCTTCAATGAGCTATATTTAGCGCACCATGACACTATTACCTTTGCACGCCTGTCTGAGCCTCTATAATCAGCCACGCTTCAGCCCCTCCTCAGCGGGCTAACAGGTTGCTGGCAGTCCAATACATCTTTAATGCTTTCTGTCTTCATACCTAAACAGCTCCGGGCAGGTAAAGTGTTTTAAAAGTGAAATTTCCCAAGCGTCTATGAAAGGAACGGAGGAGCGTTGCATTGCTAATAATAGTCCTGTGCTTCAAAGTCAAACGTGTAGAGACGTGTTCACTTGTTCATTCCGAAGGCGTGTGGCTTTCAGGTTTTCAAGAACAAGTTTAGACTTAAGTGTGCTGTGACTGCTGAAGATACTATGGCCTATTTGATCTTTATTAATTAAGGTTGGGGGCAATTTAAAAAAAAAAAAGAAAATCATTTTTCCCCTGCTCCTTTACAATTATGCCACTGTAAACGTCATTATAACAAATCACTGTAGAACCCAACATGTATCACAGTTTTAGAAAAAAGAACCAAGAGCAGTGAGTATGTATATGGGGTTGATACTAAAGCTAGTACGGTAGTATCCAAACTAGATGCTTCTAGATCAATATTTTATTACATTAATAAGATCAAATTTGACCTCTCCTGGACTTCAGCTTTATCAGAAGACCACATTGAAACATAAAGAAAGTACTATTTTTGTCACATTTAAAATGTATATTGTAAAACTACAATATACATTGTCTATGAAAAATACAGTTATAAAAAAAAAAATTGTATCAAAATGGAGGTACTGCATATTAAAAGCCTATTCCTTAGTATCGAAATTGAGTTTGAAATGTTTTGAATGAATTGCGTTGTTATAGCAAAGATCCCCACACACCACTTTAATTGTAAATTGTGAATTTGTTTGGATATTCACAATGTTTCAGCACTAGGCCCTCATCAGGTAAATGGAGGATGAGGTGGCCATCTTAAATAGGGTGTGGCAAGCACCTAAGGGTGACAAGAGTATTGCAGTGACGTGCGGTGAGGTTCAGGGCTAGTGAGGCACCAACACTTTCAGAGTCAGATTTAAAAATGCAAATGAACCCAAAAGAGCTCCTTAAACAGGTAATTCTGGACCAAAAAGAGGAGAAGCTGCAGGAGACCGTATTCATTCCTCACAGTTTGTGTGATATACCTTCCCACTAGATCTGCCCTTAGTCTCACACAGTCAAAACACCTTGCATATTTTGACAGGCTCTGCAGTTTTGTGTCATCAAAATGTTGGGACATTTCAAAAAAATGTGTGCAATCCACTAAACCAAGGAAAGCTAGCTCACCAAAATGATCAAACCTGACTTTAATCTGATCACTGATGTTATCAAAAATGAACCATTGCCTCTGTTCATTGCTGACTGACATAACTCATCCTAAAACAAACTAGACTGAGCAATGTATAAGTTTAAAAAGTTTGCGGAAAGCGGGAGTCGCTCCCAGGATCTCTTGAACTCGAGGCCATGTTGCTAAACGCTAGGCTACATGTACTCTTGATTTACCTAGCGTTTTTAGAGATATCACTCCGTCTGAAGCAACCAGTTCAACTCCGGTGTAGGTCTTCCTTCAATCATTTGCATTGCACCAGCTCAGTTTGTGAGGAGTGTGTGTGTGCTCCGAGAGGCAGAGCAGGTGCTGCCTCCTCCCTGTATCTGAACAGCAAATATCTGAACATTTTGACATTCTTATTTGAAAAAATATTGTTTGATATTTGATTCAAACGGAAAGGGGGTTTACAGTATAATACCAGATGACAAAATATGATTTTTTTTTATATATATATATTTTTTTAAAGAGATTGACAGGTGAGGCACTGCCGCCCCTGCCTCCCCTGCATGCATGTCACTGGAGTATTGTGACAAGGGGAAAACAGGATATTTCAGTGCAATGGCATCTTGAATACATGATGTTGACAGAAAACAATGACATTCTTAAAAGTTCCCTAAAGTTGATTATATGTCTGCTTTAAAGATAATGACAATATGACATATGGTGGAAAAGGGTGTATGGAATGATCTGGAACTCATAATTCATGCTTTAGTCTCTTCCCGTTTAGACTATAATAATAATTATAATCGTTTGCGTTCCTGTCTGAACAAGAAGGAGCTTTCTCGTAGGATCTTGCAAGATCTTGACTCGCACAAATAGAAGGGCCCACATTTCACCCATTCTCAAAGCCCTTCACTGGCTACCAGGCACTACCACATACAGTTAAACATTTTAGAACATACTTTCAGAGCTTTGCATGGTCAGGTCCTTTTGTATAGCAGTGATCTGATCAAACCTTACACTCCCCCTCTCACACTGAGGTCTTTGGATCAGAAATGCTGATGAGTAGACCAATCCTTCCAGGCTGTTACGCTCAGACTCCTCGCTCCCTGCGGTCCCTGGGTTCTGTTGTTGCTTTAAAGGATCAGCTTAACGACCTTTTTATTCAGTCAGGCCTTTTAATTACAGTTGTTTTAGGCACTGATTTTACTGTATATTGTTGTATGTGTATTGCTCACTGTAAGATTTGTGTTTTTATTATTTTATTTTGTGTTTTAACAGTTTTTGTGAAGCACTTTGTGACTTCTGTCTGTGAAACACAAATACAATCAAATGCACTTACTTACTTACAAAATGGTTTATCAAATTTGAAGCAATTTGTGTTCAATCAATCCATATGTGTCTGACCGTGGCTAAACCAGTTACATGTCTACCCGGAGACATTTTGAGTTATTCACAAAGTGTGAATTCAAAGCTTTCCAATGATGTCTCACTCATGTAGATCTGATAATATTTGAGTAAGTTGAGGTCATTTGAATGTATACAACTCTCAAACCCATTCACTGAGAAAACGGGGCTCAAAGTTTCTCACCGGAGTGAGCCCAGAGTCACAGGGGGGCTCATTTGCATCTCATTGAGATAAGCCCTCCCCCCTGTCACACTGACACCACCTCCCCCTACAGCTGTCACTGAAGACTCAAGAGGAGTGTTGTTATTGATGGTAACTGGACTTGAATCAGAATTAGAAGTTACTATATTAAAATGGAAATACTTGGATTACAAAAGGCCCTGAATATAATCAAAGAATCAGAATCAGAATAGTGTTCATTGCATTTGTCGATAAACATAATTCACAGGTGATTCAGTGCACCAACAATGGTGCACTGAATGATTCAACACAAACAACAAAAGATAAGATAAGATAGCCTTTAATGTTACAACGCAGTAGATACAGGGGGAAAGGACAGATAACTTAAAGGAAATTTAAAAAACACTCTTAATAGAAGAACTTATAAACAGATGCCAGGGCCAGGTATACGAACTGCAACGGGTCCATGGCTTTGAATATATGAGATATGAGATAATAGATATGATATGTACACCACCAGAGTCCAATTACATCAGAGATCACATCCTCATCCTCTTCTTCGTCTGTGCACTCTTCTGTGCTGTGACTCTCGGCTCTTGGCATCAAAGCTGTAAACAAATAACAGGACATTTAAGAAATGGCTAACTATTTCACATAAAAAAAAATAAAAAATGTTAATGAGTGTTTTAACACAATGTGAGAGTTTCAATATAAATACCTGAAGTGCTGATAACTCTTGATCTTTGGAAGCCGTCTGAAGAAGGGACTCAGATGCTTCTGCCAGTCGAAGTTCTTGACAAACACTTTGCCATCCGCCGTTCCAACAAGCTGTGGGATATTGAGGTGAGACTCAGGAGAGATGTTTTCCACTCCCTGATGACAAGGGCGACAATGTAAAAAAATGAGAACAGAAGAAACATATCTTAAGCAGAGAGCAGCACTGAAGTTTGCCAGGCTAATGTTTACACATTACAGTAGTCAAATAATATAAACTAACCTCAGCGATGTCTTCCAAAATGTCAACCCTGGTCTTCATGTATGCTCGCTTGATAAGTCCAAAGCCGCAATCAGGGGAGAATTTGGTGTGGCCAGCAATGAGGAAGTGGATGTCCATTGTGTAGTGAAGCTTGGCCCCGTCTGCAGAGGGTTGGACGGAAAGTGTATCTGTAGTAGACAGAGAGAGAGAGAGAGAGAAAGGAGATTAGATTAATACATATGACATTTGATTAAGACGTATATGTTTCTATAATTGCTATTCTGCATTTGCACTATTATTAGTACCTGCTGTGCAAAGCTGTAATGCATCCTGATGTCTTTGCTTGCTGGCAGTGAGGGTCCGAAAGACAGCAAATTAGATTCTGTTGTAGAGATCTGTGCGTGGCCTGCAGCTTCTGATGTGTTGGAGAAGCTGTTTCCACAGTGATCTGAAGCTTGATTTACAAACTGCAGGCTCACCTTAAAAACAGATGTTGCTTATGGTTAATTATACTCTAATCATTAAAACATGAAAATCACCAAAATAATGTTTTACACTTACCACGCTCCTTAGCAGACTTCACGTAGAGACAGGTCATGTCAGTCAGGGTGTCTTTGCCAATTCTGAAAAGGGGAAAAAAAGGATTAGGGTTAACAGTAATATGGGAATAACACGCTTCACAGATAACAGTTCACATTGTGGCGTTAACGGTGTGTTTAAGATGCAAAACGCGGAGATATTGGGATATCTGCCCTCGGCTAGCGGGGCTAGCTAGCTCACTTGAGATAACACGGCTCGTAAAAGCAAAACACTTGCAGAACAGCACACCAAAACATAAACATACACTCGAGTTTAAAACCGGCGCAGATTAAAGTGATTAAAAGCGGGTGTTTTAGTCGCAAAGCTTACCTGGTTCAGCCGTCCTGTTGTCTCTCCCAACACCGTGCACAGAGAGACACACAGGAAGCTGATAATGGCCAGGCAAGCGCGTGATTGGTTCGAGTGACGCAGTGCGTGCGTGACGTGCAACGTACGTAAGCCACGTGACCAGAAGTGGTATCGGGAGTTGTAGTTTTTTTCTCTTCCCACGCCGAAAAATAACCGATAACATAGCAAAGTTTAGCTTACAACTTAGCTCAGAATAGCTGCGTTTAGCTCCAGGCTCTGGGGCTAACAGCCGGTTTAGTCCACCATAAAACACACACAAAGCACGACCCACACAACCCACGGGCCAACCCACGCCGAAAAATAACCCGATAACATAGCAAAGTTTAGCTTACAACTTAGCTCCGAATAGCTGCGTTTAGCTCCGGGCTGTGGGGCTAACAGCCGGTTTAGCACCATAAAACACACACAAAGCACAACTCACGGGTCAAGAAATACTACATAGTAAGATTCTAAAGTGATCACGAGACCGCCTTAAAACACAGCGTTAAAGCAATAATTTAGTAGTAAAGTAAAAGTGTACCTGAGTAAACAGTTCCGTTGCAATGTAGTCCAGGAAATGTAAGCTCTGAAGACTGTGCTCTGCAGATGGTCTGGAGTAATGAGAGGAAAACACGGAGCACGCAGCTGGCCATGCGGATCACAGCTGATTGGTGGAAAATGTAAACAATACGTTGGCTAGAAAAAGGTGACGCCCCCCAGGAGAGCAGGAAAAAGCTCCACATTTTTAACAGCTTAATGTATACGTTTAAGACAACCAATAGTGTTATCTGAAGCACACAGGGGCTTATTCATAACTTCAACTAGCACATTCTGCAAAAAAAAGTAAAATCACAAATTTGGGGAAAAAAAAGTTTTTCTCAGTTTCACCGAGGCCGACATGGTCCGACAATTGCGGCGGCGGGGCACATATGTGATTGATAGTGCTCGTTTGAAAGTTGAAATGTATTTATTGACACAAAATCCTGAGAACTGCTCATTGCTAATGAGAATGTCTCTTGTTCTGTGCTGCTCGCCTCATTAGCAGATTTTCGTTTTCGGAGGAATGAGGTCAGGAAAAACTGTAAATCACTTCATCTCAATCAAAACCATCCTCCTCTGCATATTTATCACAGGCATCTTGTTCCTTCAATACATAATATATATGTGGACTGGAATATAAGTGGATACATGTGAGTAAGCGTCTCAAATTTTTTCTGCCACCATTTTCCTGCCATACAGCAATTCTGCATGAGGGACACAATTAAACTATACGATCACAATGAAAGCAACATTCTGTAAAGCTGTAGACACATTGAACACGACCGCATGAGCCTGTGTAGAGGCGCCTTGACATGCAACATGAATGAGGCGTAAGGCAGGACGTGTTTTTTTGCAACCAAGTGCCGCAAACAGGTGTCAAAGCGCCAACATGTGTGACCATTGGACGAGGCATTTAGTGCGGTGGAAGCTCAGAGGGATCAATGTGAACACAGCCTTCAACATGCGACTGGCCTAAATTAGATGTGTTGGATAATTATAAGCCAAAACTCCTTTTTAAGTTCAAGTTTGTCACTGAAACCCAGAGTTGTAAATTATCATTAATGTAAAATGATGAAAAAAAAAAAGAAAAAGTTTGGCCTCTTTGCTCTACTATCACAACAATTGTTTTATTTGCCCAAATTGTATGTTTAATTGGACATTTTAAAGATGGGCTGCAAAGTTATTTGAAATTATGCTTTCAAGTCATCGTTCCAAGTCTTAATGTATTCCGATACTCTGGTTCAAAAAATAAACTATTATTTTAAAGAATTTCGCTCTTTTGCTGCGTCCGATATTTACACTGAAGTGGACAGCAATAGCGACCAAAATACAACTAAATCCTCATCAAGTGAGCGGATTTCAACAGATGATGAACAGCATCCAGTTGAAGAACATGTCCTGCAACTGCTGCCTCATATATTTGAGCCTGAGCCTCGTCAGACGATGAAAATAGAGTGGATGAGAATGACTATGAGGAGACAAGAATGTGCTGCTGCTCACCGATGTGGATGATGGAATCCGCGCTTGCACCAGAATATCCACAGCGCGGCGAACACCGGCATCGAGCCATGTGGATCCACAGTGCGGCATTGGGCGGCAACAACCTCCTTCCTTCTGTCAGAACATTGAAGATGGGTCGTGGTTGGGTCTTTCAACATGACAATGACCCGAAGCACACAGCCAAGATAACCAAGGAGTGGTTCTGTAAGAAGCATATCAAGGTTCTAGTGGCCTAGCAAGTCTCCTAAATCTAATTGGAAATCTTTGGAGGGAGCTGAAACTCTGTGGAGGAGTGGTGATGCAGTGTGTGCAAACCTGGTCAAGAACTAAAAGAAACGTTTGACCTCTGTAATTGTAAACAAATATTTTATTAGTTGTTCAAATATGTGTTTGCAGCAATAACAAAACACTCCTCATTCAGATGTCACAGACAAGTAGATTCTGGTGTAGGAGCAGACGAGCGGTTGCTCTTCTCAGAAAAAAAAACAAAAAACATTTGAAATAAGCATAATAAATATGGTGCATCATGAAAGTGCACTTAGCAGAGGTTTGGAGCAGGTAGTAGCTTGCAGGCAGTGGCCTGTTAAATACTCTTCACACACAATTAAACAGCAAGTTGTCCAAACTCTTGTTACTTTGTGATACTAACATAAATAAATAGGCTTTAAATTTCCCTTTAAGCCATTCTGCCTGCTTTTTGGAACCTACCACATCAGCTAGTGATGGGCGGTACCACTGAGTTTTGATTCAATAAAATACTAATACCAATCTTGTATTAAAATGCATTGAAACTCCTCGACATGAACCATTATGTAGGTCACAATTATTTTCTTCCAACCAGGTTTGTAATGTAAATGTAATGTAAAACCCTAACCCGATTTACAATTACATACAGACAGCACGTAGCGATCAAGTGCAATAGGAATTTTTCGATTTGCATTGCTGGACTAGCAAAAAGAAACAGAATCAAAGGAGCTGAGATGAGATGAAGATGTTGAGTTTCTCTTCGGCTGTGAGTCCATCAGTTGTCCGTGTTGTTGTTTCAGACACAAAGTTAGACAAAAAAAGATTGAAATGGTTTGGACATGTGAAAAGGAAGATGGAGTACATTGGAAATACGTTGAGCTTAACGTTTTCTGGTCCTAGGTCCAGAGGGAGTCCTAAGAGCAGATTCTTGAATTTTATGAAGACAGTTTGTTTGAGGATGGACAGGGTCACTGTGTATAGACAGTAAATCCATAGCCCGGAGGAGGAGGCAGCAGGCTCTGATAGTGTTTTCCACTGGGGGCGGGGATTAACCAGAGATGGCCAAGCAGATAGAGGGCTGAGATCTGTATCCACTACACAAACACAAACACTGATTAGGGCTGCTCTGGGTCCAGGGAGTGCAGTTGGAATGGACCAGAATGTTAAAGGATTGCAATTGAAAAAATAATTGTGGTTGGACAAAAATAAAGAAAGTTTCTTGCAAATAACAGGGAAACTGTAACCAAGCAGTAAGTTCTTGACATAGAAGATGCACGGAAGCTAGCTTAATGAACTGTACTTGACTATATTTTTGGGGGAACTGTAGTTTTATGAGCTGATTTTTAAAATACTCTATACTAATATACGTAAAAGGATAATCCCAATTGTCCAAATGCACGGTAGTCTCACCTCTGGCTCTGCTCTTTTCTACACAAACACACATATGTGGATTCAGGTTTAAAATATGTTGACTCAGCCTATTACCATTAAATTAATGGCCGTGGCTGCAGAGCCGCGGCTCGCGGTCAAATGGCCGTGCAGTTTCAGGAACCGCGGGACTTCTCTTATAGCGTCATGGCTAACCATAACCTAATCTTAACCCTAACCTTAACCTGGCGCGGTCTAAAACGGCGCTCAAACGCGGTCAAATAGTTTCAGGAGCCGCGGCGCGCGGCCAGCACAAAAATAACATGGCAGTTTTGGCCGCGCGCCGCGGCACTGCAGACACTCCCTAAATGAATACACTTCTGTATAAATGCTAATACATTGTAGTAGTAGTATTTTTCATGCATACTTTTTAATTGTACATAAAGGACACATACATATTATGCAAATTTGAACCATGTTATATCATTGTTCCCCCCTGGAGTAGCATTTAACTTCATACTCACTAGTTCTGGGAATTTCTCCCGTCTAATTACGATCAGCATAACTGCGTGCAGAGACCCAGAACTGAGCGGCCAGCTTGAAATGCATTGAAATGTTAATGGTGAACTGTGTGTAATTCTCTGTGCAGCCAATAGATGGCGCCAATAACTCAGTTAGTCTCATGGGTTAGGGTTACATTAGAGATCCAAATGTAATTTTGTTTATATTAAAAAAAAAAGGTTCCAAAACATGAGATGCCAAACTAAAGGTACTCTGGAGCATGTTTAAAGGCTAATAACAGTACACATAACCATAATATTTGTCCTTTAAGTAATCATTTGGAAGTGGCTTTTGTACTATAATTTGTACTTTATGGGTCGTAATTCAAGCCATCTAACTGCACTTTTACTTCAATACAAATTGTTAGTACTCTTTCCACCACTAATGGGTTATTAAGCGTGACATACTGGGAAAAGGGATAAGTCCTCTCTGTACATGTCATCAAGTCTTGCACAAAATAATAAAATAAAGTGCAAATTGATCTATTCTTGTTTTGAAGATTGAACGCCACGTTTCAGTTCTGTCTTTTTTTTATCTGCTCTTTTGGCAGGCTTTAAAAAAAAAAAAATACCATAGACAAAATCATGATTTTCTAATGTTGCATAATTATTTATGAAACAAAAACTTGAATACTATCTAATGCTTAAAGTACCTGTCCTACCTCTAACACTGAAACTGTGAACTACAGGGTCTCTTGAATCAGGGTCAAAAGAATGTTCAGTAGATGGTTATACACATTTTAACATGTCTTCTGTTTTTTTTATTTTATTAATTTCAACCTGGAGAAACACATACACACACTACAAATATGTGAGGTATAAGGAATTGACTTTGGTGTGCTTATGCCCTGGCAGATATAATGAAAGTGCGATGCAGAACAGAAGTATTGAAAGACAATATCTCAACCTGGGCTTAGACACTGTTGGAGTAGTTGGAGGAGCTGAGGAGGCTGATGGTTATGCTGCTGTGGTGAAGATGAGGCAGGGAAGAGTTGTGCCTGAAACGAAAAGAAGAAGTGGACAATGGGGGTAGTGATAGAACAGGAGTAAGAAAGAAACATATTCCTCATGAAATTCAATCTACTGCATCATAAAAAATGTATCACATATAATACAGAGAAAATTATTCATTAAATTAGTCCAATGCTTTTTACTCAGCGCATCAAATGTTCATGGATCATCACATCATGGATCTCACTATAGATTCTAGATATGGATTATCAGCAGGCTTTGGAGGTATGTGAATGATCAATGCACACAAGGCCGTATGCAGAGCTGCAGACGGAAAGGCGCTCTGTCAGTGAGCTGCAGCCCAGCACAGAGGACAAGGACACAAGGACTCAAGTAGGTAAGGACACAAAGATCAAGAAGACAAGGACTCACGAAGACAAAAAGACAAAGACTTAACAATTGAATGAGATCTCAAATAGACAAGAACTCAAGGACACAATGAGACAAGGACTCAAGAATCCACTACATGTCAATTTTGAAAAGTAAATACACATAGATTTTATTATTATTACTTATGATTTGTGATTTTACACATTGTTGCTTTGATATTTGGACACAGTAGACTGCACTTTCCCTTTATGTCACTGAAACAGAGCCAGGAAAAAACTTTAATGAACTCATTCACGTAGCTGTTTTTAATGCAAAATTACCCTTGCACCTCTACTTTAGAATAAATTGCTATTTGGTCTTTAATGAAGTATTGTATTTCACAAACTTGTGGTTTCCGCACATGCTCTTTTTTGAGCTCCTCAGGACTCCGTAATTTTGCGCAGCAAACTCGAGCGGAGACGGACTACAACTGCATGTCATGGAATCATCAAAGACACAAGGAGCTACAGACTCACCCCGGGCTCACACCGCATGCTGACCAGCTGCAGTGCTGTGACCGCAGTGTTTCTGTAGCATTAAAATGCTACATGCAGTATGGTGGTCCGGCGGAGGTGCTGCGCTGCTCCAGAGCCTTTCCGTTGGATTGAGTATTCAGCGGACTGCTGCAGCCCACCATAGGCCTTTTCAGTGAAGATGTCAAAACGAGGCCAGACAAACTGGAAATCATATGTGTGCGGGTGAAATGCATCCGGTGTTTTTTTCCAATTCAAGCCCATGTATTATATATATATTCAATTAAATTAAATTTTCAATTCAATTTATTTTTGTAACGCCCAAAATCACAACAGCAGTTGCCTCTGAGGGCCACAGTGAAAAACGAATCAGAGGGAGACAGTCGAGCTGGACCCACTCTTCAGGCAGATGAGGGACCGTCCATACGGGGCAGGGGCCGCTTCACCAGGAGAGGAGCATCTGGGTCCACAGGTCCTCGGGAGGGAGAAAAAGAAAAGGCAATGAACAGTTTGCAAGTGGAATTAAATATTAAATATTGTTTGATAGAATAAGTATTCAGAAGCAGAGGATGGTGCTCAAGCTGCCATACTTCCCCCAGCATAGTTGCTCCTAGGGCAGCGTAGCTGAAACTGTGGGTTTATATTTCTGTTCCTAACTGGTCTGACCATAAGCCATTTCAAAGTGGAACGTTTTAAGTCTGGTCTTAAATGAAGAGACTGTGTTGACATATTTAACATGGACCAGGAGCTGATTCCATAACACAGGAGCTTGGTAGCTAAACGCTCTACCTTCTACTGTGGTTTTAGAGACTCTTGGGACCACCAGAAGGCCAGCATTTTGAGAGAGAAGAGCTCTGTTTGGATGATATGGTTCTATAGCATCTTTTAAGTAGGATGGGTCCATGTCATTTATGGCTTTGTAGGTCAGGAGTAGAATTTTAAATTTGATTCTAAACTCAACGGGGAGCCAGTGAAGAGACTTCAGCACTGGCGTAATGTGCTCTCTTCTTTTGGTTCCTGTTAGTAATCTTGCTGCTGCATTTTGAACCAGTTGAAAGCTTTTTATGGAGCTTTTAGGACACGCTGTGAGCAGGGAGTTACAGTAGTCTAATCTAGTCGTTACAAATGCATGGATAAGTTTTCAGCATCGCTTTTAGGCAGGATTCTTCTGATTTGGGCTATGTTGCGCAAATGGAAATAAGCTGTTTTATATGTGCTTTAAATGAGAGCTCCTGGTCAAATAAGACTCAGAGGTTTCTTACAGTAGAACTGGAGGCTATGCTGACATTGTCCAGTGTGACTATCTGCTCAGATAAAGCGTCTTGTAGATGTTTAGGGCCAAGCACAATGACCTTGGTTTTTTCAGGGTTAAGAAGCAGATAGTTTTTTATATCCTTCACACAAGTACTAAGTCTGTCTACTTGATCGCTCTGATCAGGTTTCATTGATAAATACAGTGTGTCATCTGCATAGCAGTGGAAGTTAATTCCATGCTTTCTGATAATGTTGCCTAACGGCAGCATGTAAAGAGTAAACAGAATTGGACCGAGTACTGATCATGACCATCATCAGCAGCTAATAACAAATCATTTGTGACTTTAACTAACGCAGTTTCAGTGCTGTGGTGGGCTCTGAACCCTGACTGGAAAACGTCAAATAAGTTATTGTCCTGTAGGTGGTGACAAAGCTGTTTAACTACGACTTTTTCAAGGATTTTATACCTTTACTACCGCCGCACATGCACATTACGTCATAACCAGTTATACGGGGTCAGATAGTATGTTTCAACGCATTAGCTCTATTTTCAAGCCCATGGGCTACTAGAGATAAATCAAAAATAAAACTTCTGTATTTAGCCATTGTTGAAGAGGTCAGCAGTCTGTGTGACAGCAGCAGCTCTGCAATGCTCTGCTCCCTCAGTGAGTGGCACACTGCAACCAGACTGCTCTGGCACAGCACTGCTGTCTGAGCCCGGCGTCAAGGAGACAAGGACTCATGTAAATATTTATTTTTACTGCACATTAATCGGCATCAAACAATGTAAATTAACTTTCCGAAAATTAATGCTTGAATGTATGAATACTTATTTTGACTGTACCTGTATTCCAAATATAGGCCTAGAGAATCATACTGCCACTTGAAAACATGTTTAATTGCATAGATAAATTGAAGTAGCATCAAGCTACAAATGCTTTTTAATTATTTTTTTCTTTCTAGTTAAGCAGCAGTAACAAGAAAGTGCTACACTACAAAGCACTCAAATTGCCTTGTTCGTGTCATGTTGACAACAGCCATGTTTCATTTCACAATGTTACCAGCAGGAGGTATCATAAACTGAGGGTTCATGCATGTGTGCAATGTGAAAACGGCATAACAATACATTTTCTTACTCATACTATAAATTATATAAGGTGCAAAACAGCCAGAATAAAACAGTCCACAGTGTCACTCTAATTAGTCTGAAATTTGTAGTTTTGAGCATTCAAATTTGATTGACAAAACTGGGTCACTATCCAAAAGGAAAGCATTTGAATACACCATTGCCAAATTGGACAGGAGCGCTGCTATCTTATTAGCATATCCTTCTTCTCATCCTCTCCAAAAGCACAATGGAGCACCAGCCATGTTGTATTAGTATTATTTCCTTAGTTGAGATTGTGAAAACGCGTGGTTGGGCATGTGTCGAGGAGCATCTCTGCGGACCGGAGCGAGCAGGCATAATGAGGATGAAGGAGAAGCTTGGTGTCACTGGAATGATGCATTATTAAAGATACACATGGCACAGGCAGCAGACAAATGAGAATGAGCGGATCTGACAGAGGAACACATTCAAGCACAGGAGTAGGTGGATAGAGGAAGGGGGGGGCAGTCATTATCAGTTGTGACTTTGCGTACACATTCAGTGCAAGTGGGATTCTTGTCAAGTAAAGACGTTGTACAAGTGCTTTTACAATTAATCATGGATGTCAAACTGATCGTACATATTTGGAGGCAACAATACAAAAATGAAATGGATTCTGTAATTCAAAATAGCCAATTTGAACGTTAGATTGTGAGCCACCAAAACAAAAGAAATTAGTCAAATCAATCATCAGTGTTTTGCTTTATATATAACTGTCTTTGTTTTTGAACAATACAATGTTTATGGACATTTAATTTTCATTTTAAATCAAATTGTCACTTGGCGATAGAAATAAATGTTTGGTAAAAAAAAGAAGTAAATAAAACGTGGGAGTTGGCGATTACCTTTCTCACAAATGTGTTACCTGTTTAGCTAAAATGTGTTTAATGCCAGGAGTCGGATAACATCTCATAAATAGCATAATCTACAGTATAAACAGATTTCAAAAATAGTCATAGATTACGTATTGGATTATGCCCAGTTTACTTGAATGCCCTTTTCGCCTCACCAGTCTGTGCTGGCTCTACATGACTGAACACATCAGACTGAGGGCCACAGCGTGTGTCTTTGTACTTTTCTAAATAATATAAATACTAGTCATGATCTGAAGAGACTGTCCTGGATCTACGTTTTGTTTTAGCTCGTAGCTCGAAGTTGGAATAAGGTCCTTTGCTTGATTTTGCATGATGCAGTTTTAATCATGTCTAAAACAAAACGGGCCCAGAATTCTCATTTATGGGAGAAGAAAGTTAGCTTCCGCGGATGTGTCCCTGGAATGTCTTTGTTCCGTATGTTAGCTTAGCATTGTTAGGCCAGAGATGAGCCCTCATCTCCCGAGATCCTATCTGGAGGACCACTCCGATGGAATTGAGTTGGTCTTCTCTCCTCTCTCTGAGAGAAACAGATCCGGAATAATGCAGCCATTGTTTAGCATTTACATAGTTACAAAGGTAATTATGTTCACAAGACAAATTATAAAACAGTTAAATGAGCATGCAGAACACTTTAACTTTATGTACTGTAAATTCATCTTGTGAATAAAATCTGCAATCAGATGATTGTTTACTAAAACCACATAGTCTTTTATAGCGTTTTAGCTTTTGTTGAGAGAAAATGACTCAGTGAGTTCAATTTAAATCCAAAACTAGTTGCTTGGTGGAAAAGGTTTTTTCCAACGTTCAAAGCTTGAAGTTTCTCTTTCTGCAGAGACCTCATACATCTCCAGTACCATGGTACCGCCTTACTCCCGCATTCCTATCACCATGGCAACATTCAGAGGTCATCCGCAGGTCACTACAGCATGTTTCACCAAATCCTCTTTCCGCCTTAAAAAACATTGATTGTGTGTGTGGTTAATATGCTACCCAGTCGGTCTAATGCCTCATTCGTCCAGGAGCGTTCCATTGTAGAAACAGTTCAGTTGCATCGTCTGGACTCTGTTTTTAGAAAAACAAAACGTTTCGACTCTCATCCAATAATCATTCTCAATCTGAAAATCGGGTCTGGGAACTCAGGTTTTATATCCTACTCTTATTTACATGGACCGGCTTTCACAGAGTGGGGCATAAAAACGAGAGTTCCCAGACTCGATTCGCAGATTGAGAAGACATTTGTTTTTCTAAAAACAGAGTCCAGACAATACAACTGAATTATTTCTACTATGACACCCAGTGTTTCCCAAGATGAAAAAATTCTAATACCATTCAATTATATAAAAAATGATGATATCTTGTGATCACCGTAATAAAACAATTGGTGAAGCTTGCTCCGTGACTCCTTACCTGTCAACAAACCACACAAACACACACTGTATTAAAAAGGAAAAAAATAAACCTTTAAAGGTCTTTCTCTTATCTGCTTAACCTTGGCCCGCTCCTTCATCCCCCCCAAGCTCTCATCTTCAAAATGCACCCGAAACGGCAACATCACACGGAGCTCTGGCGGAAACTTCTATGAAAAGTTACAGAGCAAAGCGACTTTCAATCTTTAATGGTATGCACACGACCCCCCGCCCGGCTTCCCCGAGGCGAGCCAAGTCGGAACATTTACGGGTCAAACTTGACACCAGACATGCTGTCATTGAGAATAAACCAAAGACGGGACAGTATAAAGTCGGACAATTTCTTCAAGTTATACTGTTCTGAACCACCTTTGGAAACCTTTCATACTGTAAAAGGAATCCGTTTTCCATAGATTTTCACCTGTATGCTTTATGTTATAGTGCTCAAAATGCTGCCAAAGGTTTGTACATATAGGTCTAAGTCAACTTAAGTTTAAATACAGGACCTCAAAGTATCTCCTGGTTGAATTTCTGTTGTTGGATAAAGATGACTTCAGGGGGCCACGCCATGTCATTTAAGTTTCAATATCTCCTGCTGTGTCCTTCACCAATCAATTTACTATAAATAAACCCACCTCTCCAGCAGCTGAAATAACCAGTCTGCTCCAACACAGTGCACCCACCCACAAAGTCAAACCTGCCAGACTCTCACAGGTAAATGTGGGGTTTATAAGAGCCTTCCATTTACGGTCGCGCTATATTCGAAAAATATACAGTGTTAAATAACTATGTTTAAAGGTGCTAACACTATACCTTTACTAATTTATATGATTACGTGAAAAACAAGCATGTGGTGGAGTGCACAGAGCTCGGACTCAGCCTGAGGGTCCTGAGTGGGCTTGACTGCATAACCTAACACGGCGCAACTGATAAAACTGAATGTGAACGTTTACAAAAAGGATTAATACCTTTTTTTGGTGGAAAGTCTGCCACCTGCTTGTGTTCCATAGTGCGGCATTACACTTTTCTATTTTACCTTATTCAATCTATAATAAATATGGTGGCATCACCTTTTTGTCTCCATGGAGATTTATTATACTGTGGAACATTCCAGGTAAAGCAATGGCAACAACAGAAACGTTGTGCCAATTTAAAGCCAAAGTATACCCAAAAATAGACTTAAATAAAAGCATGCTCCTTTATTTATTTAAAAATGTGACATACTCTTGTTTTAAATTTGAAAAATGAAGCTACAATACCCTAGACCTCAAGAGCCACCCGAAGAAAAACTTTCAAACTCTCAACATAAAGACCCCAATTAGTCAGGTATCGACACATTAGAAGTATCACATTAATAGTAACAGTAATGACAGTACTGCTTTATTCTCACATACAGACACATTTGTACTGCTGTTGGCTCCTCTATCGTTTCACTGTCTTACGGCTCATTAGCGTCTGAGAGCGGGTGTCTGAATGCGGGCTGATTGGGGGGCTGCTTGTGTTGTAAATGCAGATGGAGGGTGGGGGCTGTCCTCCGCGGGAACTCAATGGCAATATAAAGCAACTGCTAACTGGAGAAATAACAGCCACCAATATCCTTAATAATGACACAGACCAATCAAAGCCTTTTGTATTGCACAACAAATTAAGTCTGAGTGATAAAACCAAATCAAATTGTTGTTATTGACGAAGCACAAAGGCTGCAATTATGTTGGTGATATAATGTCCTCTGCAGAGAAGAAAATATTCTCAGTTGAGTCTTATTATGTGTAAACGCAGCAAACCTTGTCATTTAAGGCCTCTACACAGATGTTTGAAAATGCACTGGGTTTTTGTGTAAAAGGCACTGCAAATGGAATATCTTTTTACAACCACAGTAATGGTTAGATATGCATACGAGTTACTATGTTTCCCAAAATGTCCAGGCCTAAAGTGTGTAGTAGTAGTAGTAGTAGTAGTAGTAGTAGTAGTAGTAGTAGTAGTAGTAGTAGTAGTTGTTGTCGTTGCAGTAGTAATCATTTTCCTTGTACATAAAAGTATTTTCACATCTATACTAATAAAGGGATGAATGCTATTCTATATTTACAACAAGGGAGATAGGGAAAAAAGAAAGAAAGGTGAGAGGGGAGGAAATAGTTAGAGTGTATGAAAAAAGAAAGAGAGCAGTAAGGTGAAGAGATGGATGGATAGATAGATAGAAAAGAGATGGAGACAGAAATGGAGAAAGAGATGTACAGTAAAAGGAAGAGGGTAAGAAACATTTGAGGTAGAGGGCGAGGGAGGCAGGGAGAAAGGAAGAGTGTAGAGAGAAGAGGAGATTGATAGAAAGAGAGGGAAAGGAGGGAAATAGATGCAAAGAAGAGAAATAAAGAAAGGGAAAGAGTGTAGTGGTAGAGAGAGAGAGAGATGGCTAGAAAGAAGAGAGACAGAAGAACGACAGAGAGAGAGAGCGTAAGGAGGGAAAGATAAGTAACAAGGTGAAGAGAGAGAGGTAAATAGAAAGAGAGAGGGAAAGGAGAGAAGGGGGAATCGACACGGGGAGGACGGGAAGATAAACGAGCTGCGTTCAGGGATTGCACATTCGGACTGGTTTGTGAAACAGAGCGTCCCTCCTCCTCTTTCTCTTCTCGCTCTCTCCTCTCTCTCTCTCCTCTCTCCTCGCTCCCTCTCTCCCGCTCCCTCTCTCCTCTCTCTCGGCTGCTGCAGTCCGCCACAGCACTCGGCACGGCGCGCTCCTGCCTGCCTGGTTGCCCGCTCACCGACCAGCGCTGCTCCTCGCTCCTCTGCCTCACCGCATTCACCGCAACACACCGACACTTTTCCGCACGCACCGAATCCCCTCCTCCTCCTCCTCTTCCTCTTCCTCCTCTTCCCATCTCTCTTCTCCGTGGATTTATTTTCATGTGCTTGGATTTTTTTGGAGGGCTTTTGGTTGCGTCCCTGCAGCACGGCACAGAGCATGTAGGCGTCTAGATGAAGAAGGAGAAGGCAAGACAGACAGAAGACGCAGATTGGAACGTCTTGAATCTCAGCTAGATTTTCTTGTTTAGAGGAGGAATTTTGATGTTGTTTTGGAAAGTGACATGAGGCAGGCTTAGTTGGAATTTTGGTAGAAGTGTTGGAAAAACGCAAAACTACGGCGTGATTTTGGTACTTGTGCGTAGACTTGTTTTGAAAATCAAAGTTGCTGCATTCTAACAAAGGAGCTACTTTTCTTGGAGTCATGAGACCAGACAATTGATTTTGCGTTGATCCCCCGCGACCTTAAGTCAAGTGGAAGAAAGAGAGGACAATATTTTCAAGTTTTTTACCAATCCATTTGTGGAGGACTATTCCAGGACAATGGCCACTTTCACAACCATTTACCTGACTCTGACCCTGGCTGTGCTTTTGTCCTACCCCCCTCTGGCTCTAGGGAAGAAGAAACTGTATATCGGAGCCCTGTTCCCCATGAGCGGGGGCTGGCCGGGGGGTCAAGCCTGCTTACCCGCTGCCCAAATGGCCCTGGACCTGGTCAACAACCGCAGCGACATCCTGCCAGACTACGAGCTGGAGCTTATATACTACGACAGCCTGGTGAGTGGGACCTGTTTTTAATATGTGTGTTTTTGACAAAGTCTACGGAGGTGTTGGTAACTTCATGCTGACTTTATGACCCAAAGAGACTGCTAAATTGTGTAGTCTTTTGAAATTTAAGTTAGTTATACCTTCACGTTGTCTAATAGATCATACGAATGCAATTGGAACAACTTTTGAATCAAACCTTCTGGTACAAAATGACTTAGTTTTTAATCTTATAATACTGTACGTATTGATTTGTATTTTATCTGACATTTCTACACGTTTTCTAGTTCATAACATCCAATTCACTCGTATCTAGACATCATGCTGTGGAAAAAATTTCAGCAAAAATGTCTATTTGATCGGCAATGCAACCTCTCCAAAGCTTGTATGAACAAGCAATCAATATTTTAGAGAAACATTATTACATCTTTGGAAATATTAACTTTTGTAATGAGTCTATTGTATATCATTTTCACAACCTGGCTTTAAACGTTTTTGAGACTGTATGATGGAGTGAGGACGCGCAGAGCCTAATGAGACATGAACTTTAGATCCACCACATTTGGGCAGAAGCGTCTCTGTTAAAGCAGCAGGAGCCTGGAACTCTTTACCTCCAACACTGAGGGAGTGAAGCACTCTGGGACATTTAAAACTTAACATTAAGGAGTGGCTTAAAGACAATCAGGGGTGTAGTCTTAATTGATCTGTCTGTAAGAATTGTGTAAATTTGTAAATATTTAAATTTGGATTTGGATTGCTGATGAGGTGGTTCCTCTGCTGGTGATTGGTTGTTGTTGTTGTTGTTGTTGTTGTTTTTGTTGTTGTTGTTGTTGTTTGTCTTTTTTCAACTGTATTTTAATGCATGGGCCATTTTACCTGCAAACTCTTAACCTGCTGTCGCTTTGCCCTGTGCAGTATATCTATAGCCAACGTCCCTGTCAAATAAATACATTAGCTACTTCAATACTATCCATATGTTCAATTCATATTATTTTATTATGTTTTCAACTGATTTTATTTATTTTTTTAACAGTTAAAATATCCATATATACATATTCACACATTTCACACTTAACTCTCCATTTATTTTCCCACCCTGCCTTTCCCATGATTGGCGTGATAAAGAGGTTAGAGTCATATGAATAGTGTTAAAGGAATTATGACCCATGACCGCAGCGTATATGTACTTCCTAGTCATACTTGGTGTTGTCTTCCCTACAGTATTGTGGGCGCACTGATAGTGCCCAGACCATGTATTTATAGGATCGAAATGGTCCTTTTGAATAACCACAAAAGCCACAGTTCAGTCTCTCATTGTGGAAGGATACAATGATATGCAGCATCCTCATTTATTAAAAATACATGAGCTACATACGTTGTAAAATTGTTTGCTCTTAATAGGGGAAAAAAAGAAAGAAAAGATCTTCAATAATTTACTCAAACATTTTATTTGTATGCCCAGTTCTAGGATGTACATAATTTTAAAATACAAATTTGTTATGTTTCAATTATGATATTTAACAACCAATTAACTTCCCTCCATTGTTTTCTTTTTTCTTTTTACTTGGAGTTGTTGAAATATTATTTAATGCTAGATTCTGAATGGTTCAATATTATGCTAAATCCACTGAACGTTCTTGACATTGTAAAGTTCAAAGCTCAGAAAGAACATTTAATAATAACTACAGTATACTTTTATTATCCAACGAAGCATGAACAAAGACAGTGTTCATATTGAAGAAATAGTTTATGAAGAATGATTCAAGCGTAGTTATTTATATCCTAACTCCTAACCCTATTCCCTTGCAGCCCCAAGAATTTTCCCATAAAGAGTACATTACGGGAAAAAAGCTGTGCTTTTTGACAAAATGAGACAACTGCATGCTGTCAGTGGCTAATAAATATATATTTTATTTCTCATCAACCAGAAAGTAAGAGTTTTGGGTGGTCTGCCCGAGGGTCAATTCACTGTCTGTGAAAAGCTGTGCTCAAGCCCTAAACAAGTGCATGTGGATATTAGCAATGTGCCAATGGGTTTGTTCATTAGGAATTGAGTCTTTCTTCATGCTTTATTAAGGCTAATTAAGGTGTCGTTAATTATAAAGTGGAAACCATTGTTTTTAGCCTTTTTCAAACTGTTTCACTTCAGTTGCATGTGCACCTGTTGCTAAATATACATCATTTAATACGGGGCCGCCATAGCTCCAAAAGCACCAAGTCTCCACATGTATTTTAAAAGCATGAATAATAAAGACAAACATGAAATATATAATACCTTATATTGACATAGAACTCCCCCATCTAAGGAAGTACCTCACCTCCAGCTCAGAAGATGCACTTATATAATACATGTGCTATTTCCATATATAAACATGCACCAAATGATTCCAAAGCTACAGTGTCTCCCTGTGGCAAGTGTGGCTGTTAGAGCGTGGCCATCGATTTCATAGCTTCAGACCATAATTAAGAATGCGCACCATGTTAGCTGGAGCTTCGTTAGCGTAATTGGCAGTCCTGCGTGAGTTGTATATGTTGTAAAGCATAGCGGGGACGGTAAATGGGTCGCGGCCCCAGAGAGAGATTGCGCTTTACACTGTGCGGGGAAGTAGAGGAGCGCACAGTGGAACTAAACGCTCACATTGCTCAGACCAGAAACTTTCCCCAGGAGTTTGAGGGTGAAGCGAATACAACCCAGAGCAAAGCAGTAGAAAGTAAGATGTAAACTATGTAAATATTGTTAATTATTTCCCTTTGCTCCATATAAGTTTCAAAATCTGGCCCTCAATGACAATAGTCTGGACACCCCTGACATAGCAGATCATAAGCAGAGAGAAAGTAAATAATGAACGCCTGTGACTTGGATATTATAATAGGATTTCTTCTGTGAACGCTTTGTCCAGTTTTCAAATTTTCAATATGGTGTCTTCCCCGGATGAGGCAATATAATGCAGAGTGCACCGTTGTCACAAAAGTTAAGTGTTCTTCATTCACGGAACACATTTGACTCAAAACATTATATTATCCATAAGTTTTAGAATTACCCAAAAGTAAAGGAAAGCTTTTCAAAATCCCACTCAGATTTGCAACAAAGAAATGCTAAATACATTTCTAGTTTCATCCTCCTATATTATTTATTAGCAATATTTCTCACATAAATAGCTTTTTGTATTTTCCTCGTGCCTATATTCTGAGCATTTCTGCCGTCAAATTGCGTTTACTACAACTGGATGCTCACATCATCTCAGAGGAAGCTCTGGTTTATTTCCCTAGAGGCTGCTGCTAACACCAATCATGAAGAGGGAACACCACTACCGCACTATGGTCAGAGTCTGTGACAATGACCATATGAACCATATTTCATATTGGTTCCATCAAAAGTGCCATCCTCTCTTTTGTTTGTTTTTTCCTGTTTTCTATTGTGCTGGAAGAGTTAAGCGTTGCACTGTTGAACAAAAGGCCACTGCAGCGCTGCTAAAGCTGCTTCATAACATGAGAATTAGTGAGCGCTTGACCTTTGTGAAAATCCTCCATCCACCTGGTGGCATACCCTCATTGTGATTAGAATATTTATTTAATACTTAGTTTTAGCATGTTTCCGCACAATATCATTCATAACTCCATTTGAATTTCACTTTCTGTTCCCATTTTTCACATTACAAACTGTTCCAATGTTCCCTAAAGCTAGATTGTTCTTCACATCACCTGGAAATGGTAATGATATTTTTAGTATATACACAGTGTTGTTAAAAAGTATTTGCTCCTTCCTGATTTTGTATTTTCTTTGCATGTTTCTCACACTTAAATGTTTCAGATCATCAAATGAATTTAAATATTAGTCAAAGGCAACACGAGTAAACAATTTTTATTACAAAGGGAAACCAAATCCAAACCCACATTGCCCTGTATGAATAAGTGTTTCCCTTCTGTTAAAAAATGACTTAACTGTGGTTGATGACACCAAAGTTACATTTATCATTAGCCAAACCTGTTCTCAACTAAGAAATCACTTAAACAGGATCTGCCTGACAAAGAAGACAAAACGATCCTCAAACGCTAGACATCATGCTGAGGTCCAAAGAAATTCAAGGACAAATGAGAAAGAAAGTAATTGAGATTTAGCTGTCTGGGAAAGGTTTTAAAGGCCTTCAAACGCTTTGGGACTCTAATGAACCACAGTGAGAGCCATTATCCACCAATGGAGAAAACACGGAACTAGGGATGTGTACCGCTCCGCAGGATCCGGACTTGTAAAAACGTTTCGGTTCAGGTCCAAAAAAAAACGAAACCCTGGTGATTCGGTTCTGGACTCATTAAAAATCTACCACTCACATTCTATATCCTTTACGTGCTAGAATCTAAACCATCCTAAACTTTCCATAGAGCGCGAAATTCGCGCTAGAAAAGACGTAAACACTGACATCGCTGTCAATGGTGCACCCGGAGCATCAGCGACGCACGCGTCTTCCCCGCGGCAGAAGTTGAAGCCGGCGCAATGAGTTTAAAGACGCGAGAGACCGAAGTTGTCACTTTATTTCTTGAACAGAGTTGGTTATTGTTGGCTGTAACCATGGCGATGGAACAGGAACATCAAAAACCACCTCGTCTCCTGAGCCCGCTCTTAGCTCCGCCCCAGAGACCGCGCACGCGCACTAGAGACTAGGGTCGCTACAATATGAATAAAATAACTGTTATGTTGTGGTGTAGCATTTATTTAGGTGGGTTAATGTGGAATATACATATTCATACATCTAAGTAAATACTAAGTAAAAGTAATATTGTTTAATTGCTGGATTCATTAATTGGAGCTTATATTTTGTAATAGTATTTGTATTCTGCAGTCATTAAATATGGTCTTGTGTTTAATGCTGTTAATATGATGTATTGTGTGTAGTGTAAAATATTTTCATATTCTATTTTTGATACTGCTAAGTTGATTGATTTATAGTGGTTCTAGTTGACTGTTATGCTAGTTTTTGAAGGTTTTTACATGACTTTGATGCCAATGGATCTGCAAAAATAAAGAGTGGAAATGTATCTAAAGGCATTAAACTTCAAGTGTGGGGGTCTGCCCAGTCAAACCAGTAATACACTTGACAAACATAGTATCAGCTGAAACAGCTGCCCCAATACCAATACTTAACTTGCTCTTGTTCGGAAGTTGTTCCTCAAGTAAAACACATGAATGTGTGTTAGCTAGTAGCTTGTGATTTGTAAGTTGTAACTTCTGTTAATAAACAGTGAATAAACCAGATAAATTGAGTTTATTTCACTCTGCAGTTAAGCCTTGTGTTTGATAGTCGTCCTTGTTCATGTGTCTTCAACTTAATTTAGCCAAGCAGCTTGTGTTATGCTGTTATAATATTATGCAAAAATGGCATGAGTTCAGCCGGACTCATTAGGTCCGGACCTGAACCTAAACCTCTGGATTCGAATCCAGACTTGAACCTGAGCGTGGGTTTAGGTGTGCATCCCTACACGGAACAGTGATGAACTTTACCAGGAGTGGCAGGCCGGCCAACAGGACCCCAAGAGCACAGCAACGACTCATCCAAGAGATCACAAAAGACCCCACAACAACATCCAAAGAACTACAGGCCTCACATGCCTCAGGTCAGTGTCAATGACTCCATAAGAAAGACGCTGGGCTAAAAGGGGTTCCATGACCAAAACCACTGCTGAGCAAAAAGAACATTAAGGCTCGTCTCAAATTTGCCTTCTTGATGAGCCCCAAGACTTTTGGGAAAATACTCTGTGGAGTGATGAGACAAACGTTGAACATTTATGAAGGTGTGTGTCCCATTACATGTGGCATAAAAGCAACAGGGCATTTCAGAAAAAGAACATACAACAGTAACATGGTGGTGGTGGTGTGATGGTCTCAGGCTGTTTGCAGCTTCAGGACTTGGAAGACTTGTCATAAATGGAACCATTAATTCTGCTCTCTACCAAGAAATCCTGAAGGAGAATGTCTGTTGTCTATTTGTGACCTCAAGCAGGACAATGATCCTCACCACACCAGCAAATCCACCTCTGAAGACTGAGGAACAACATAATGAAGACTTCAGAGTGGCCTAGTCAAAGTCAAAGTCCTGACCTGAATCCTTCCAATGTGGCTGAATTACAACAATTCTGCAAACATAAGTTGGCCAAAAGTCTCCCACATGGCAGTAATTTGACAGCACGATTGCAGAATGGTTAGCACTCTCGCCTCACAGCAAGAAGGTCGCAGGTTCAACTCGGGCCTGTTTCATGTAAAGAATTGCATGTCGTATACACTAATTTACACTAAAACTTTTTGTTAGGGCTTAAAATCATTATAAAGTAACATAAGACTTTGATTTCTCATAATGGGGAAATTTAAGTACAAGAACACAACTAAAATGTAACCATTTAAATGACACATATTGCAGTATTTGTGTTCTTATTGGCCGTTAAACATGTTCTTGAGTACTTTTACTTTAGTATCTCCTGTTTTAGTACTTAAAACAATGTTCTGATAAGTCAGGCTTTCCCTCAGCAGCATTTGGTGTTAGCACTCGATTTACTGCGAACTACCTTAGGGAAATAAACAAAAGTGAACATGCTAATACAAGCACAGAGTAGTATTTGACGGCAGACATGAGAAGGAGCAGAGAAGACAACTTGTGAACACAATTAATGGTGAGTTTGATGAGGGAAAAATTCTGTAACAGCTTTAAAAACACAAATAAGTAAATTTAGCATAATATTTTCCCTTCAGAAAAAACAGAGTAAACATATAAGTGACATATGTACTGTACAGAATATGGACAACAATAAATGTATTTTAGCCTCATGCTAATTTGTCATTTCAAATGTTTCACTCCTTAATATTGTCAGTAGAAGGGCATCAGACATCTAATGGAGTAAGAAAGGCATTTTTATATGATATACAAAGTGTACGACAAATAAAACAAATGTCCAGATAATCAAAAACCTTTCATCTTTAGAATAAATGTCATCTGTTTCCTGTCATTTCAAATTGTTGAGAAGTTTCCCTGATTAGCCTAGATACTGCAATGTATTGTTTGACTAATCCAAAAGAAAAGATACATTTTTAAAGTTGTATTGCCGTGTTTCTGCCAGGATGTGGATGTCGCCTGTCCATTTGATAAAGCTCACCTTCTCTGTCATGTGTCTGCGTCATTTGTTCTGAGCGGATCCCTTCAGTGTGCATAATGCATTAGGAACAGACAGAAGGAGGTTACCATGATGTGATAACCTTGAAGACAATGTCACTGGAGAATTTCACTCAATCATATCGTTCACAATATAGCATAGGCAACAAAGCAACAGACATGATTGAGGGGGGAAAAAACAGCAGCAAATCAAATGCTACTGATTACGGAGTCATTTACATATGATTCTGCAGAGATTTTATGCCTGATTAAAAAGATCCATTCTTAGGACTTGTTCTAAGACTCTGGTTGTGTCTGGAAATTAAAACAAATTAAGCACATTGCAGGCTGAGAAGAGAAACCTGCTCTGACCGCCCCAAGCACAACCAATCGGAACACTGTTTTCAGCTCTTACTTCTTGCTTATGTACCGCCGTACACTACCGGTATTTACGTATCTGCACCAAGAGGAAGAGAGGCACCAACACTGCAGCGCTACATACTATTCATTGACTGCACATAATGAAGCAATAGTGTCAACTTTGGAATGGAAACAGGAATAAAAAAAAGACCTTTTGGACTGCGAGTGTCTAATGTATAAATTAAAAATGCTTCACATATCAAACTCAGACGTTCTCTCTTGTGACCCTTCCAGGCAGCACGAGCTGATTGACTCAGAACTCTGTACTAGATGGCTTTTACTTTCGTCCATATACATTCTGTAGCCTGAATAATGCATAGAGCCTTTCATGATATACCTCAATGAAACATGGGGACAGAAAACATGCCTACAGCTACAGAATAAACTCCTCACAGCAGACAGTTGGACTTGTGAGACTGAAGCTTGCACCGTTATTGATATCATTAATTAAGCTTGCATCCACTCCATTATGCGACGGCCCTCCCGCTGGTCCACTGCACGGGCCTCCTGCGGGAACTAAATGGCACCGGGGCTACGCTAAAATGGCAGCAGCAACACCTGTGCCACAGATCTGAGTCCGCAGAACATCACCATAATGAATGAAGGATTTATGGGGCCTTTCAGCCTGGTTACATCATCCTGCAATATTTCCATCAAGATGTAGAAAAAAATGACAGCGCACCTTAATGGAAGTACGTAATCAGCAGAGAGGAAAATGCGGTGTATCGGTGCAAAAGAGGTCAAACAGAGGACATTATGTGGAGTGAACCGGAGAACAGGGCAGTAATGGTGGTGACAGCGGTTCAGCGTGAGAGGGTAATATATGAAACTGTTACTGCGTACTGTGATCTGCTCAAGAGACTTTGTATGTGGAGACGGATGGAGCGACTGAGAGACGAATCAACAAAGCATGAAAGTATGAAAACATTTTTGTACGAGTGCTGACTTCACACGATGCACTGTTGAAATAGTTGTTTTTATTGTCCTGCTACTTACTATCAGTGTATGATGTGACTCGATTGACGTTCCCATAGGGTGGTGTGTGACAAGAAGAAGTCGCGGACACTGTTCTGTACTTTTCGAAGGTGTTTAATACAGATAACAGCGTCAGATAACAGGACAGCAGAAAACAGCGCCCGGGTCTCTAGATGATCAGAAGACCCAGTCTCTGGGCGTACCTCGCCTTTTATATGTCTACTAACACAAAGACCTATAAACAATATCTGACAGGCATGAGCCCATCCATGTACCAACGGTTTAGCCAATAAGAGAACAAGATGTAAAGAATATCCATATTTGGGTAGAATGAGGGAAAAAGTTACAAAGATGAGCTCATACGTATGTACAGATGTTAAAACATATATTTCCTTTCTCGCCTTATCGCTTCGCCTGTTGCTTGTCCTAGGCATAAATTAACACGGCGCCGCTGCCATCCTTACAGACTGTAGAATAGATAAACAAACCAAGGGGGATACAGAGAACAAATGTACAGGTCAGATACTTCATGTACTTAGCAGGTAAATACTGCAATGGGATTACTGAAGGATGATGTCATAACTCTGTGTCCAATGAAATTCGTTCTTATTCACTATAATAGCTTGTTATATTCTGCCCTGGCGCTTTGTACAATGTTCTTCCATAACATTGTGTTGTACTTCATCTAGCAATGTTTTATAGACATTAATTATTATATTATATTAAGTAATATTATTATATTCTATATTATAATTATATTATTATATATTATATTATTTAAGTATTTAGGACAATAAAAATTGTCCTAGATACATTTTTTAGGGATGTCCCGATCCGATCACGTGATCGGAAATCGGTCCAAATCACGTCGTTTCAGACTTAATCGAAATCGGATTTTGCGTCCCGATCAGTAATTGGATATACATTTTACTCTTATTAGTGTTACCAGCCTGGCTGGCCCTTTAAGAGAGAGGGGGGCATTGTGGGTAGCTCGGAAGTGTGTTGGTGTTTTTCGTTGTGTTTTCGGGGCGCGCGTGTGTCTGCTGCTGCCGGTCCGTAGGCTCTCTGTCTAGTTCATGTAACTAAATAGAATGTTGTTGCAAACGAGTCATATGCCTGCTCAGCCTCTGTACTACGGTGAGGCGATTACTGGGCAGGGGAAGAATGTAACATTAATTCCAAAGACATGCATGTGTTAGGTAAAATTTGGAAACTAAATTGGCCCTATGGACAGGTGTTGAAAATTAGCATCTTCTGCTATAACAATTAAAACATTGCATCTGGTTCGACCAATGCTATGTCCATATTAAATAAATAAAATTAAATAAATAAAATTGATCAGCTCTATACATTTCAAGCTTATTATTAGACAGGAAAACCGCAGAAGTCTCTCACCTCCGTATAACGCATGAATGGATCACGACATTTTACACTTTGCTTATTTGTGCACTATTATTTCTTATTCAAGCTACCGCAAAGAAAGGTGCGCTGTTAAAGTGTTAAGAAATGAAATAAAAACTGGGGACAAGCTGTTTATGTTGCATTTGAGCATTTTAAAAATATGTTACAAAAGTATCGGATCTGGACTCGGTATCGGCAGATACCCAAAATCAGACGACTCGGAATTGGATCAGGGCCAAAAATAAACCTGATCGGGACATCCCTACTTTGTTTTTTTCCCGGGAGGCCAAACATTTTGCCTGTTTTTCTCTAATTTGGCACATTTTTGTGCCACTTCCTGGTTTGACGTGGCCAGCAAATATGACATAGGTAGAGGTAATTTCACAGCTGTTACTTAGCAACCAGATTGTAAATAAGGTCCATACACCTGACAACACCTTTATTTTGTTAAATGACTGTGTAAAAGTTGTGTGCGAATCTTCTCTGTATTTTTGATAGAATGGCGCCTTTTGATGACATCACAGAGGTGGAGCTATTCTGTTATAGAATTCAGCATTACGTCCTGTAATTTTCAACTACTTTTTCTCAAATTTCCTTCACAAACTATGATAAATACTTACCACAGGGACAATCTCACCAAACAACTTCATCATTTGAAAACCTGTCTTTGGACTTTAAGCTTAAGTCACTATCACTGCAGTGGACCCTAAATTATTACACTTAAATCTTGATATCTGATGTTCTAACCGCCAAAATAAGACATATGTATTCATGCCTTTCTAACTAGTTCCTAGCTCAGACCTTTTGGCATTCACATCCAGACATGTGCACATTTGGAACAGCTTTATCATACACTGAAGTAGCAACAATTGTTTAATCATGGCTAGTCAATATAAAAAAATAACTGAAGCCATATTCCGGAAGCGTTATCTGGACAGCAACATGATTCCGTGTCTGATTTTCATGAATAATACACTTTATTCATAAATATTCTCTATGTAGAAGCTTTCAGTTACCATATTTCGACCTTTATTATTTATTATCCAATCAACACATATGTCTGCTATGGCCACAGTGCACACTTTCAACATATCCAGGGGCATTCATATTAGAGAGAAGGCTAAAATATCAACTGTCGATGTCAAAACTTTGTCCTCAAAAATACACAATATTTAGTTTGATTTCATGTTTTCTTTTAAATCGTGGCATGCACAATACATTATTTTTAAGTGAAATAATAACGGACCCAAACACGTAGTCAGACTTTTATTTTAATGTTTTATTACTTGATTGACTCTGCTGAAGCGTGTCAGAATGTCTGTGTTGGAATCCAAACTATTGGCTTGTTTCCAGTAGATTTACTCACACCAACAGATAAATGACAGACAATAAATGAGATCGGAAACCTCCAACATATTCACCTCACATACCCTGGCAGTAAAGCATGTGAGGGGCCCCGCTCTGCTCCTGTCTGCTCCTGTCTGCTCCTGTCTGCTCCTCCTAACGCATGTCACTGAAACATAAACACGGTGCAGAGGTGCTTGTTATGAGGTTAAACAGATGCTTTCGTGGGCTAGTTAGCGATTAGCATGAGCTGTAATCAGTGCTTTGATAAGGCTGACTTTTGAAGGCAGAACGGCATATTACGAGACACACAGGCGTGGCGCGGGGACAGCAGCTGTCAGGCCCTCACAAACATGTCTAATGGAAGACGCAAGGAGGACTGAGGCTTTATTGCATCAGAACCAGGCTTTATACAGAGAAATGTGTCAAGCGCTGCACATCATTACAGAGTACATCATGTATTTATGGTTGCTTTCATTCTTGTCCTGGTTCAATGCCATTTCAAGCCTGATAGAGACTGGGTTTGCTCCTTTTCTAGTCCTGGTTTAGTCCTGGTCAAGCTCATGTTTTCTTTGGGTTTAGACACCAGTTTGTTTGCCTGGTCCGCCAAGACTACATGTTTTCTATTCTTACAGCCATTTTTTTTATGAAGGAGTAAACTACAATAGAAAGTAATGGGCAACTACACTGCAATCATCACATTCTCCAGAAATAATGCCACAAATGATCCCATCTGACACACAACAATAGATGTCGGCGTCAGGAAAGATGACTCACCTGGCCTTTGTATTCTCCCGTAGTCTGTGGTTGTTTCATTTGGTCTGACAATTTCTTTTGCCCAAACACGAATCATTGTGAGGATTTAAGTTGTTGACTGAAGCACCTGTAGCTAATTTGGGACCAGGCTGAACACACACATGCTGGCACCACACAAAATGTAGACTAGTGCTGTCAGTGTGTAAATCCTTCTACTGTTAATATATAAGAATTCAAAATGATCATTTCAAGTAACCTGTGAACTGCTGCAGCAATACGTTAGTGGCATCTACTCGAGTCGTGCCGTGTTTTTCTAGGAGTTGCTGTTTAATTTTCCACCTCACGAAGCTTCACTCAAGCACTGAATCCCCAGACGACCAACTGAGACAATACTTTACAAAGACGTGTAGTTCTCAGCCGTATCCTATTGCCAATTCCGTTGATAGCGCTTTACAGGCAAGTCCAAACCAATCGGACAGACAGATGGTCCATTCTTGTCAAAACAAACGTGTTCCTAAATTTACTTGCAAAAAACATGCAGTATTACACTTCACCAAATGTATTATAGTCAATGAAAAGATCATTAAGCCACAAGATTTAAGTGGATTATGCTTTGGTCCAGTTTGCAAAAGTGACTATAGATGACGGCGCTTGTAGGGTGCATCCAAGTGTGGTCACTATCTATCAGAGGCTTTTAGAACTAGTTTGGTGCAGCTCTTGTGGAATGTTCCCGGTCTGCTGTAGTTGGGATCTACCTAGTTTAGTCCTGGATTAGACAAGTTTAGTCCACATTTAGACGTCCAGTCCTTGTCTTGACACGGTTTCATACCTGCAACCTAGTCGCTTTTCAATGAAAATTGCAGTTTTGCTCTCAAAATAGGTAATTCACGTGGAACTTACACTAGTGTGGTGTGCATGTCTGCAGGAGCCATGGAAATATAGATCCATGGAAGGAGCCAAAAGGGGAGCGGAAGACTCACATTGCTAGGTTAAATGTGAACAAACGAGGAAGAAAAAGCGAGGACAAAAGCATTGACCAAACGTTCAGAGGTCTGGGACTTGTGGTCGTTGGACGAACAGCACTCCACGTGCTTCAAATGCGCTCTAATACAAAGGGGCTTGTGCATAATTACATCGTCATTGGCGTTCGAGCCATAGAAGTTGAGCCTGACTTGCCCTGAAGCCTGACAGAATTCCACCCGAACCTGACCAGTAAAGTATACTTTGACTGACATCTTTAAATGGTCCGAACCTGTTCACAGCCAGACATAGTTGAAATGCGTACGCAGCAAACGGCATGCGACGGCACAAGCCAACAGCACACGCCAACAGCACACGCCAACAGCACACGCCAACAACACTCGTGTGCGTACACAAACGACACACATGCGCAGCAAACAACCGCACACGAACGGCACATGCACAGCCAGCTCCTTTGCCTTTAGTCAAGAATGGCAGGACTGCTATATTTACGGATTGGGTTCATTTAGGCCACTGTGTAGACCCAACCTTCGCACTGGCACCAAAATGTGGTCAGGGTTTTTCAATTCTGTCCATATCCATTTCGAAGCGCAGGATGAAACGTGTCAAAATTACAACAGTGCAAATCAATACATATTTATTTAAGTCCCCTTTGAGTTTCGATTCTTAAATAATTACATTTTTGCATAACAGCTCCAACAGAATACAACTTTTTCATACTGTCAATTTGTAAGTAAATTTATTTTTGCAACTTTAAACTTACAAATACAACCAGGTTGACCAAAGTGCAAAAATGATTAAACAAAATGAAACAGTTGGCACCAATAGTTCATAGACTGGAGTTTGCCCCTGTGTAAATAAGTGCACAATGTAATGGTAGACATTTTCAAATTCAAATACATCTCAAGGCTACAATTACTTTTTTCTCTTTATTTGAGTTTAGAAATTGCAAATAAATAATTCCAGCAACAAAACATACTTATCCACTTACTAGCGGCGTGGCTGCTATGTTGCAGTGCACCGCCAGAGTGCACCGGCGGGCGGCAGTGTCATATACAGTATATTCAAATTCTCGTTCCCGCCCCTCTTACTTGTCCTTTGTTCTGAAACTTTTGGCTGACTCGCTGTTCGTTGGTGACTGGGCCAGCACACGGCACACAGTGTATATCACGGCACACAGTGTATATCTACTAGGCTCAAAGAAGTTTGTGAGCCCCACTGGTGATGGCTGTGGGGCTCATACTGTCTTCACACTACAGGCCCAGCAGTGGTTTGTTGTGTGGTTTATGGTTCGATAGCAGCACTTTATCTGACAATGGAGTCGTCAGGCCGCCAGCAGTGCTAGATGAACGCCAGAGCAGTGTAATGATTACTGAAGTTGTAACATTAATAATAAAACAATGGTTGTTTTACAGAGAAGTAAAATGATAATCTTTTATCTTCTGGAATGCATTTCTATAACCCTATATAGAGACTTGTGCCGTTATAATGTATGCTGTATGCTCTTACAGATACTCATGGGCAATTAAAAATTATAATCTTATTTTTAATTGGCAAAAAATATTGCTGCAGAAATGCGCATTGGCACTAAAACTGGTAACATTTTCAGCACAGTTAACCACAGTTATCACCTTTTTCATTGGTCCTGAGTTTGCATGTCTGTGTTTTGTCCTAATTCAGACCTGATTCAGACCTGGTTTAATCCTGGTTTAATCCTGGTTTAGCCCTGGTTTGGGCCTGGTTTAATCCTGGTTTAATCCTGGTTTAATCCTGGTTTAATCTTGAATCAGCCTGGGTTCATCCCTGGTTTAGCCCTGGTTTGGGCCTGGTTTAATCCTGGTTTAGGCCTGTTTTAATCCTGTTTTAATCCTGGTTTAAACCTGGTTTAACACTGGTTTAATCATGGTTTAGCACTAGTTTAGCCCTGGTTTAATCCTGGTTTAGCACTAGTTTAGTCCTGGTTTAATCCTGGTTTAACCCGGGTTTAGTCCTGGTTTATCCCTGGTTTAATCCTGGTTTAGCCCTGGTTTAATCCTGGTTTAGCCCTGGTTGAATACTGGTTTAGCCCTGGATCAATCCTTGTTTAGCCCTGGTTTAGCCCTGGTTTGATAGTGGTTTAGCCCCGATTTAATCCTGGTTTAGCCCTGGTTTAATCCTGGTTTAGCCCTGGTTTAGCCCTGGTTTAGTCCTGGTTTAGCCCTGGTTTAGCCCTGGTTTAGCCCTGGTTTAGTCCTGGTTTAGCCCTGGTTTAGCCCTGGTTTAGTCCTGGTTTAGCCCTAGTTTAGCCCTGGTTTAGCCCTGGTTTAGTGTGGGCAGTTCTGGTTCTGCAGTGGTGAAACAAGGACAGCTGATGCCGACTGGGAGAGAAGACTCTTCCTCCTTTACTACGTCTATCCTGCTCTCTGCTCATAACACCTTGCTGGGAGGCTATTGCTCCAACAGGAATCATTATTGCAGCATAATGTGGCTCTTCAAAAACAAATGATTTCTGTGAGCTGTTGCATCATTCGGCTTTAATAACTGTGCTCCAGATTGTCCATTCTGAGCACAATGTCACATATTCAGATAAAGGAAAATGATATCTACTATTCAAGGATGTCTCTCCACCATACACTCTAACTTAGATGTAATGAAAACATAACTCTAGGTTTAAGAGAACAACACAAACTTCCACACACCAGCTAATATTTAATAGAGATGGTAACAGCAAATAAAAATGTAACACTCTTCAAATTAAATTAAAGCTAATTTTGGACTGATTAAGGACAAATCTACCTTCTTTAACGCCTTGTTCCCCCAGACTGGTTTGCTAAGGAGCGATTTGAAACCGTTTTTTTAATAGCGTAGTGCATTTCCAGTCTCAGGGCCTGGCTGATGTCATCCAAACATGACAAATGTTTTCTAATGAATACATTCTAATTTGTACCTTGATTACACTTCTTAATCATGATGTTTAGTAACAAACTACTTGCACTTTATGGTCAGATTTTTCTGCATTCACTTGACTTTTCAGTGTTTTGAATGTCTATGTAATGTTGGCCGATGTTAGATGCTTTATGCACTGGCAATACAATACGTTGGGTCTTTTTACTCTTTAAATCTCCTTTTTGTCACCTTGTTTTTACCTGATTCTGCGTTCTCTCTCCAATCATCGAAAAGCTAAAAGCAAGCCAGACCTCGCACTTAAAGGCGCCGATATGGTGTAACAAACACTTTTGGACCATACCAATCTGCCCCAAAGCATCCAGTGGAAACATAGAGATACTTAATAGGTCTGAGAGCTTTTCAGCACGGCTCTTTTACTTGTCTTAGTCAACCACAGACCAAATATTATGCAGCCCCAGCGCTCATTTCAACATGTACAGATATTCTTGCACATATAGTTATCTCATTGTGGTCAGTGTCACTGTCACACGCCGTCTAAGATATTAATAGCTCCAGACTCTTCACCCAGCATCATTTACATATCCTTATTTGCCTGACAAAACCTCTCAGATATTCTTTTTGAAGTGCGGATTATCATTTTTTTTTCCTTAAAGCGCGCCTCCTCTCACCTGAAACACGGCAACCCCCAAAAAAAACATCCCATCCGCCCCAACAGTTCCGCACTGGCCCTGCGTTATCTGCATCGGATCCCCACTTCAAACGCACGAGGAGCAGACGGAGTGGAGAGGGGGCAGGAGCGAGGGGGTGTCACGGTTGGCATGACAACAGTAACCACGGCGACGACGGCAGTTCAAACAAACACAGAGTTGGCAAGGAGAAAGAGGCGAGATCATGCACCTACTATGATTGCACAAACAGGAGCAGATGGGCCGAGATGAGCGGCGGCCATATTGAGCCGTCGGCGCCCAAAAGGAGGAGAAGTTCAGGCCAGGGAGACGCAGATCACGGGCGTGTAGGGTCCGGCAGCTGTGGAGAACGGTGGGCTTACATATGCTGTGCTAGAGCGTTGGTTTCCCCACACTGGCATAGGGAATAGCCAAAAGGAAGAGCTGCAAATGATAAACAAGAGTGGAGTGCAGTTTGGATACGTACAGACTTTGATTCAGGATTAAGAGAGGAATATATAAGTTAAGACACTTTTTGAAAAGGACTTAAAAGCCATAAGTGCGTCTAACAGAAGCATATAGGACACATTTAAGCTAGAAATAAGTGGCTTTTCTTTTCTCATGTAATTCTGTCTGTAAAGTCTAGTCAAATGTGCAAAAAGCTAAGAAAGTATTGTTCAATATCACTGCTTTAAACGTTATACTTATACTTAGCCCTGAACACGTGCAATACTTTACATACTTGACTGACTGAACCATGTGCAATACCGTTATATTCATGTGCAATTACTGTCGTACTCACAAGCAATTAAGGCCATATTCATGTGCATATAACTGATGCAAACAAGAGTGTTTTGTTTACTTGCCATTAGTATTAGTATTATTTAGTCTTATGCTAGCTATTTGTCCTTTACTTCATTTTATTATTATTATTTTATTATTATTTTTTTTATCTTTTTATTTTATTATTTTTATTATTATTTTTCCTCCATTCCCTATTAAGATATGAGAGGAGTTTTGTTAATAAGAGTTTTTTGTTTTGTTTATAAGAGTTTTTCTGTTAAGAGTGTTTTTTTTTCCAAACTTCCTATAAGTTATCTGTCCTTTCCGCCTGTATCTACTGCGTTGTAACAATGACATTTCCCCATGAGTGGACAATAAAGGATCATCTTATCTTATCTTATATTCAAAGTAATATGTAGTAAGTTATAGAAAATAAATAGAGTTATTAGTCCAATAAATGAGATGCACTGCCCCCTTCACACGAGGTCGATTGTCACACTGTTCAATCTTGAAAGAATCCATCTTAACAAACGCTTACAGTAAATGTATAGAACAAAAACGTGTGATCATTTTCAGTGGCATCCGTCTGAAAGTTGATTTGAGGTCTTGAGGTTGAGTTCAGAATGGTTGTTTTTCCGTCTTTTACCCCCGACCGCTCTGCAAAGCCAGCTGCATCAGAGACTGCACGCTGCTTTACAAGGCTTGGACAAGTTGAAAGACATTCAGAAATCTGTTCCGCTTCCATTACAACATTAATAAGGATGTGATCACTACATGGACGGGTTTATTCATTTAGTTTGTGGCATCCAAGTCTTTCACTAACTTTACATGTAAATGATTGAGAAGAATGAAAGTAAGTTTGTCTATGTTTATGGTGATGAACATTTAACAGCCTTTTTCAGAATAGCTACTTTTTCCAATTAGTCCTGGGTTTATTTTTTGTTTGTTTGTTTTTTTGTCAATCTTTTAGCAATATTAAAAAACTCTGATTTGTGGGTCTTGAATGCGGAATACATTGCATTATATTGTTGGGTTGTTGTTACGAATTGTCACCCGTAACTGACATTCCTCGGATAAACATTGCGATTTGATTTTCACCTTATATTGTAACAGCTTGAGTCTGTTCAAAGTGCTATTTTTAAACGTCCAGAAGCATTTGAGAGAAGACTGAATTACGAAACTAACTCAAGAATCCAATGCATTTCAGAAGATGTTTGTAGAGTCTAAACTGCTTTGTTATACAATATGGCAGGATATTTTGTTGTCTTTGCAGCTGGCAGTTTTCTTCCAGTTAAATTGCAGTTTTTACACATCAAATTATTATTTATACATCAAAATATACCTTAATCTTTCATTACAAACTCGATCCGTCACCATTCTTGGCCTTACAGTATCTCACATCCACACAGAAATACAGTCTAATACCATGTTTTCTAGCTACGGTTGCTATAGTAGCATGTAACCTCTATTATAATGGCTGTCCCACTCATCTCCAGTCTTCCACATTTGGCCCCAGAGAACTGTGTGTCATTAAGTCGTGCGGCCCATTCCTCTGCTTCTCTGCTCCGCTCCTGATTAAACCAGGGTCCAGACGCAGCCAAGCACACAGAGCTGAGCGGAGGTCCCAGCTCAGGATGGGCCAGGATGGGCTAGGATGGGCTAGGATGGGCCAGGGGCCGTGGGCGATTGTGGTCGTGGTGGGCTCAGCGGCGTCTGTAGAATCTCATTTGAATTTCGTTGCTGATTTCCCTAGAGTGCCAGAGTTAATCAATGACTCAGCTTGGAAGGTTAGCAGCACCGGATTATCCCTGCCCCGCACTTTACAAACCAATTTATCCAATTGGGGGAGCAAGGAGAGTGTTTTGCCTCTGAGGGGAGGCGGGGCAGTGTGGAGACGGTCTAAAGATTATTTTTAGCATAAAAAAAAAAAAAAGTAATAATTTAAAATAACATATGCATGGAGAAAAACTGTCTACTCACTGATTGTAGATGTGAACGTTTGTATTAGTGTCTAGGGCCTCTGCAGGTGGTAAAAAATATGTATGCTTTGCAGGAAAGACATTTGAATTACTGAAATTGTAGTTTTTTTAATTAAAGGTTGTTTATTGATGTTTATAGACGTTTATAGATGTTTAGAGACGTTTATAGATGTACAGCCCTAGTGGAGGGCTAATCCAGGGCCATAGACTGATGGTCTATACAGAGAATAACACTGAAACCAAACTGAGCCACCAAGCCTTGGCTGAGAAGATGAATGAGACACACCAAAAACATTAGTATTTGGTTTATTAAGGAAGTTTAAAAGTGAAAAAGTTCTGCTTTTGGTCATTTGGGCCAAGGAAGCCTGAGGGCAAAGAAACGTTTGGCCCCCGGGCCATAGTTAGGACATCCCTGGATTAGGGGGAGTTTTCTGAGGATGTACTGTATGTATGGCCCCTAAAGAGAATTAACCTCGCCAGCAAGATTTATTCTCACAATTTTTGTGAGTTACAAACCCTTGTGAAGCTTGTCAGGCTCACGCTGATTTTTTTTGCTGTTTGCACCAGAGGTTTAACAAGCCAATCACATGGAATTTAGCGTCAATCAGCGTGAAGTCTTTTTCTGCCGACGGCCTTCAGCGAGAGACTTTCCACATTGATTCATGGGAAGAATTAAATTCAGAGTGAGACACATATCAATCTGGCATTTGCGAGGTTAGGTTAAGATATATGTTGTTGTAAAATAATAGTAATAAAACTTACAATGAATAAAAGATAATCTGTATATTTTCCTCTCTTGGGGAGTGAGAAGAATAAAGAGGGCTTTGACTCTGAGATGAAGAGACAGTGAGGAGACGGCACACAGAAGACCACAGCACATCTCCAGGCTCCTACTGTTCTTGCTTCTGCCTGTTTTAGACGCTTGTTGCTAGGGAACTGTTCACGTGCGTGTTAGCAAAGCACTGCGGCAGGAAACTCTGCAGGTTAACTGACTCTGACTGAGATGCCCTTTGACCTGTTGGTGGATTCATACAAGAGTTGACATGTTATGAAGGTGATTATTTGTTTTGGTCCTTACATGAGTTAGAATAAGATGTTTTGTATACATTTCCGACATACATTATACATGTTTTATTTTATTAGTCAGTGTTTTATTGATATGGGTGGAGTACGTTTGGATGCACTATGTAAATTCTGATGGAAGATCAGCCTCCTGCTTGTCCCCATAGAGATGGTATTGCTTTGCCCAGAATGTTCCACAGTATGGATATAACATTTAAATACATGTTCCCTTCGGAGATAGGCAGGTGACAGCAGTTATAGGTTAGATCTGTGGAGACATTGCATGTTTTTCTTTAACAATAAACAAAAACGTCTATAAATAAATGCACTATATGTGTTTTAAAAGAAAAGTTACAGTGCAATATTAAAGTAAAATATTGCTCAAGAAGACCTGAAACATTCAAATTTGACGGTGTCGGTATTGGACGAGTAACTCTGTAATACATAATAGATTTCTAGTTACAGTGATAAAAAGTTAATATATATTTTATAACGATATTACTGTCCACAAAATGAAACTGAGTTACTTACACTCCTTACATTTGAGTTGCTTTAGTCAAGCACAAATTGTAGTTTCCCATTTTCATTATCATTTTATAATTCTTGTTGTATTTTCCAGTCATTGTGGAACTGGTTGTCTACTGTATTTGATCAAACTGTCATATGACCTAATACTGTTCATATACTGTATTATTTACACTCTCTTTTCGGACCCTCGCCCACTGTTTAAGAACCACAACTCAAGATCAACTTTTATTTGTACTTTATTATTTTTAATTGCACAGATCCACATTTGAAAGTACGACCATATTTAAATGCCTTTGTAACTTTGTAACTATATTGTCCATTTTAAATTTAGTAATGCATTATTTTACTGCTTTAGTTAAAAGTGAAATAATTACTGCAATTTGTACATTTTGTAGTGTGTGTGTGTGTGTGTGTGTGTGTGTGTGTGCGCATGTTCTGGTACTTTAACTTTATTTAAAAAAGTATCGTATTCTGCTTCTGCTTTATTAGTTCTTAAACAACATAAATGTTTTTGTGGAAACATCAGAACATAAATTGAGCTGAATTTGTTGCTTTCTGATTCATCTTCTTATCAAAATGAGAACAGTGTTATTGAGGAAAATCTCTGGACTAGCTTCTTTTCTTTTGTTCTTCTGGGACCCACTCAAGAGGCTTAGGACTAAACCAGGACCAGTTTACTCTAATCCAGATTTAAACCAGGCCGACTCTCAGATCTGAGAACTGTATCTTTCCAGGACTTGTACCATGTGGATTAAGCCTTGAATAAACTAAACACAAACACATTACAGGACTAACCCAGTGTAAACAATGCATTTGTGGATGGATACAACTATCTGTCACAGCATATTCAGTAGGATGCATATATTTTACACATATCAAGCAGAGAAACCGTCAAAATTAGGTGGATTCTAGCTTCAAAGCTGGTAAACTGCATTGTGAAGGGTTTTGATGAGCTAAAATGGTCAAAAAATTAATCCAGTGAAGGTGTATAGACTATTTAAATTCCACTTTCATTTGAGCTTACATAAACGTACTGTGCTTTGAAATGCTAAAGTGTTAGTGTGAGCCTGCATACAGGGCTTATTAACAGTTCACATTTACATGTGAACATTCAGTCCACTGCGACAGGGTCACGTCCTGATCTTTATCCCTTTAATGAAGGCGCCTATAGGAGGATTATTCCTTTTTCCTGTGTGCTTGAACCACTTTGATATTGCGAGACAAGGTTGTGATTATAGCAATGACTAACCTACACTGTCCCCTCCGATGAGTTGCTGCAGATGTCATGATGCTTCACGGACATCGGCAGAAATGGTCGACCAGTTCCCAGAGCATCTGCTTCTGTCTTCAAATTGGATCCTGTATTACTTTGGACACATTGGAATTTTCAATTCATAAATAAGCTGTGGCATTTGTCTATATTTATAAAACTTTGACGTGAGCAATGAGGATACTCGCCGGCTAGGAAAGGGGGGCTGTAAATTGAATCATACTGACAACAATAGCTGCTGGCGTCAAAGTTGGTGAATTGTGATTGGTCATGCTGCGTTCAATTCGCGGTCAATGCAGAAATTGTACACCTGTACTTGTCCTGAACGCCTCGGACGCTCGTGCAAAAATTAAACTCACCAGCAGACGCGCGTCCGAGACGTCCAGCGCACATGCTGCAGTGGAGGGGATGTTATGTTTCCCTCTGTAGCTGTGCGATGGCAGAACAGGTGGAGAAAGTGGCTTTGGTGCACTTTAATCCAAAAACTGAGGCGATGGGCTCCGGGGCCCGTCTGGGACCCGCAGATACTTCAGAGGTGAGCAGAGTTTAGTCAATATCATTATTTGCTCCAAGAGCTGCGTCTTAAGGTTTTATTTGGGTCTTCTTCTAGGTTGTGGGTAGCACGTCACTGGAAGCATAATCTCTGATTGGCTGCTGCGCAGCGTCTGCCGTTGGATGCTCTGGTCGCTTTGGACATGCGTCCAGCGCTCAAACGCCCCTGACGCGCTGCGTCTGACGCTCAAAACGCAGGATTTGCGCCGCGAAATTGCTCAAAATGCGCTGCAAAAACACAGGACACCCAAGATGCGCGTCCACATACACTTTGAATGTAAACTGGACGCTTTGGACGCTGCGATGTGAACACACGTTCATTTTCTATATAATTACCGGTGAACAACGTATATAGTTGTGTACCTTTTTCCAATAGGAAACCCATTACAGTAGAGTACACTTTACACCATTGCAATTCCCCTAGTTTGAATGTGGTTACAGCTTGTTCTTAGTCCAGGTTTAGCCCTGTATTTTTTTCTAATGAGGTCGATGGTTTTAAGAGCCCTCTGCGACCTTGTATCCAGCAGGACGCACACTAGCAAACAGCACAGCCCGATATTATGAGCTGTTACTGTTAGTGACGCTAAATGGAATGACCTTTGACCCCTCTGTCAGCTCTGATGTCACTCTACAGATGCTCCAACTTTGCGGCAGATTGCTGCAAACAGTGTAATTAACCAGATGAATGCATTTGAAGTATTTTAACTCAATTTAAATCTTAAAGCATTAATATTTCATCATTTGAATTGTAAAATGTTGAACATTCTAACATTCACATTGCACAGAACGCTTGGATGTTGTGCCAGTTGCCTTCTGCTGGCAAAGGTGTGTAGATTTAACCCTTTTGTTTGTAATCCTTTTTAAAACAGCCCAAGAGTTATATTAAAGCGTTTTGCAGTGTGCGACAATGCGTGTCACATACAATTACTGCGAGTAGTTTCCCCAAATTATGTTTTACTCTTGAGGAAATTCTATAGCACTACGTATATGATTTTAGTAATGTTACTCTTACTTAAGTAGAATTTAGGCTACTCTAGCCATCTCTGCATATGGATCAAAATCATAAAAATATTGTATCATCAGATACATTCTCGCTGGAGCCAAAGAGGAGACAAGGCTTATGACAAAACTCATCTTGCAGCAATTTTATACAAATTGCTCAATTTTTCTCAAGGACATTACAGGTGTCAGACAGTTTCAGACTAGTGGGTTTTATAAAGCTTTACTTTGCCATGCTCCATGTCTCTTCAATCGATTTTTAAAACTTGTGGAAAGTCTAATATTGCTCCAGACAGAGAAAAGATACTGTAACAGTCAAAGCAAGGGGAGAGTAAAGGTGTTATTCAAGTCAGATACTTTACAATACTATACTCCAGTACATGTAAAAATATTGATTCAAATGATTACTCGTCTCTGTATGCATCAAGAACTGTGAGTACTTACAATAGTACACAATGGGCCTCATTAACTTCCACTTTAAGATGAGTCTGAGTCATGACGCGCTCTGAAGAAACCAAACAAGAACAGCAGCATGAACACCACGTCACTCATTTACATGTTTATTTACCAAGTTTATCAAGATGAATATGTATTTGATGAGAATCTTCCAAATATGTGTGACACTGTAATGGAGCTCCCTCGTGCATAGAACACGGGAGACGACTGATCATACTTTTAGTATCCAATAATACTTTTATACAAATATTTGTAAATTAATAAAACTAACAATCATATGGAAATTACATTTTTTGGTTGCAGTATAAGAGTGATAATATTCTAAAACAGAATTTCAGTCCTAGTCAGTGCTCCTGACTAATCTTAGGATTTGTTCTTCCAGAAGAACATTCTTGGCTAATTTTGTGAATGCCAAAAACCTTCATAAGAAAGCCTTAAATACAAATGTAAGATCGCTTCATGAATGAGGCCCATTATCAGCATGGAAACCTTCACTCTCAAACACCCTGCACCATCTAAATCAGTTTATTTCAGACAGGTTATTTTGAAAATGTAATTCCCTCTTCGTTTTACACTCTGCAACTGTAACGAAGGGTTTCCACTTAAACAGATTTTAAAAGTCCAAAAGAAGCATCTTGTAGTAGGGGTTGGAAATTCTGAAAAATAACATATTTTAGATATTGTTCTTCATCATCATCATCATCATCATCATCATCATCATCATCATCATCTTGATGACAATAAACAGACAAAATTATGGCAATTCATAGAAATTGTTCTAAAATGTGTCTGTAAATGTTACAGAAAACAATCATGCAGCTATTGTTACATCGCTTATCAGTTAAACGATGACTGTGATGTTTTGTAACAGAATACTGCATTATACTTCCATTGTTCAGTAGAATGGGCTTGGAATTACTAGAAACACAACACTGCCAACACTTTTTGAATGGTTCAAAAGTGGAAGGGTTTTTGTTGTGTCCATTGACAGACATAACAAATAAATAAAACTATACATTTGAAACCTTGCTCAAAGCTAATCCGCTGTGTGGTAACAAACATTTGATCTAGATTTATGGGGGAAATGTGTGGAATATTGATTTTCAGAACATCAAATTATTACCAAAAATAACAATAACCATAATGAATCCTTGTGCATAGTTAGTGTGTTATTAGAAAGAGCGTGAGAGCAGTGTGGCAGCCATGTTTCCACCAGTCAGCACCAGGGCATCTGTGGCTGCAGAAGCTTACCACGGCCAAGTGTGGAAAGTGAATGAATAATGGACTTGAAGCTTGACAAGGTTTTAAAAAGCAATATAAATATGTATCTGTTTCCAGTCCAGCAAACACAAGTTACATAATGCGATCTGTACCAGGGGCTTCAAACACACAAATGAGTGTGGACTTTAAAGAGGCTGTATGTGCTCACCCTGCTTTGCCCTTCTACAGATATTGTAAATGTACGGAAGCTTCTGTATAAATGGAGCTCTTTAGCGTGAATATGAAATGTTTGTTTTTGTTTTTAATGTATATGTTTATATGGAAAAAGATTACATACATTTATTTAACAGCATTGTATTGAATCCAGCTCAGAGCAGTATAAAGTCGAGCTTCTCACACCAAATCCATCAGATTGATAATGAATCACGGATGGAAGTCCAAACGTCCTGATTTTAAAACCATTGGGCTCTTTTCATGAAGCGTTCTTACTCACTTTAGGCCTTCTTACCAAGGTTTATGGTATTCACAAAAGATTTTCTTAACAAAGAATGTCAGGAGCATTCTTACGCACAGAAATTCAGCTGTTTTAGGATTTTATCAGTCTCATATTTATCCTATATTTACAAATGATTTTGTATAAAAATAATACTGGATACTAAAGTGATATAGTGATATAGAGAACAGTCAAAAATAGACTTCTCAGACCCAGCGCCTCTGTGTGGACCACTGTAATAAACCCCTCTAGACTCAACACCCACCTGTCACCCCCCACGACCAGAGCGCACTCGTCTCCCCCGTCAGCCCCCCACGACCAGAGCGCACTCGTCTCCCCCGTCAGCCCCCCACGACCAGAGCGCACTCGTCTCCCCCGTCAGCCCCCCACGACCAGAGCGCACTCGTCTCCCCCGTCAGCCCCCCACGACCAGAGCGCACTCGTCTCCCCCGTCAGCCCCCCACGACCAGAGCGCACTCGTCTCCCCCGTCAGCCCCCCACGACCAGAGCGCACTCGTCTCCCCCGTCAGCCCCCCACGACCAGAGCGCACTCGTCTCCCCCTTCAGCCCCCCCACGACCAGAGCGCACTCGTCTCCCCCTTCAGCCCCCCCACGACCAGAGCGCACTCGTCTCCCCCTTCAGCCCCCCACGACCAGAGCGCACTCGTCTCCCCCTTCAGCCCCCCCACGACCAGAGCGCACTCGTCTCCCCCTTCAGCCCCCCCACGACCAGAGCTCACTCGTCTCCCCCTTCAGCCCCCCCACGACCAGAGCGCACTCGTCTCCCCCTTCAGCCCCCCCACGACCAGAGCGCACTCGTCTCCCCGTCAGCCCCCCACGACCAGAGCGCACTCGCCTCCCCCGTCAGCCCCCCACGACCAGAGCTCACTCGTCTCCCCCGTCAGCCCCCCACGACCAGAGCTCACTCGTCTCCCCCGTCAGCCCCCCACAACCAGAGCGCACTCGTCTCCGTCAGCCCCCCACAACCAGAGCGCACTCTTCTCCCCCGTCAGCCCCCCACGACCAGAGCGCACTCGTCTCCCCCGTCAGCCCCCCACGACTAGAGCTCACTCGTCTCCCCCGTCAGGCCCCCACGACTAGAGCGCACTCGTCTACCTCGTCAGGCCCCCACTATTAGAGCTCACTCGTCTCCCCTGTCAGCCCCCCACAACCAGAGCGCACTGGTTTCCCCCGTCAGGCCCCCACGACTAGAGCTCACTCGTCTCCCCCGTCAGCCCCCCACAACCAGAGCGCACTCGTCTCCCCCTTCAGCCCCCCATGACCAGAGCGCACTCGTCTCCCCCGTCAGCCCCCCACGACCAGAGCTCACTCGTCTCCCCCGTCAGCCCCCCACGACCAGAGCGCACTCGTCTCCCCTGTCAGCCCCCCACGACCAGAGCGCACTCGTCTCCCCGTCAGCCCCCCACGACCAGAGCGCACTCGTCTCCCCCGTCAGCCCCCCCACGACCAGAGCGCACTCGTCTCCCCCGTCAGGCCCCCACGACCAGAGCGCACTCGTCTCCCCCTTCAGCCCCCCACGACCAGAGCGCACTCGTCTCCCCCGTCAGCCCCCCACGACCAGAGCTCACTCGTCTCCCCCGTCAGCCCCCCACAACCAGAGCGCACTCGTCTCCTACGTCAGCCCCCCACAACCAGAGCGCACTCTTCTCCCCCGTCAGCCCCCCACGACCAGAGCGCACTCGTCTCCCCCGTCAGCCCCCCACGACTAGAGCTCACTCGTCTCCCCCGTCAGGCCCCCACGACCAGAGAGCACTCTTCTCCCCCGTCAGGCCCCCACGACTAGAGCGCACTCGTCTACCTCGTCAGGCCCCCACTATTAGAGCTCACTCGTCTCCCCTGTCAGCCCCCCACAACCAGAGCGCACTGGTTTCCCCCGTCAGCCCCCCACGACCAGAGCGCACTCGTCTCCCCCTTCAGCCCCCCCACGACCAGAGCGCACTCGTCTCCCCCTTCAGCCCCCCCACGACCAGAGCGCACTCGTCTCCCCCTTCAGCCCCCCACGACCAGAGCGCACTCGTCTCCCCCTTCAGCCCCCCCACGACCAGAGCGCACTCGTCTCCCCCTTCAGCCCCCCCACGACCAGAGCTCACTCGTCTCCCCCTTCAGCCCCCCCACGACCAGAGCGCACTCGTCTCCCCCTTCAGCCCCCCCACGACCAGAGCGCACTCGTCTCCCCGTCAGCCCCCCACGACCAGAGCGCACTCGCCTCCCCCGTCAGCCCCCCACGACCAGAGCGCATTCGTCTCCCCCGTCAGCCCCCCACGACCAGAGCTCACTCGTCTCCCCCGTCAGCCCCCCACGACCAGAGCTCACTCGTCTCCCCCGTCAGCCCCCCACAACCAGAGCGCACTCGTCTCCGTCAGCCCCCCACAACCAGAGCGCACTCTTCTCCCCCGTCAGCCCCCCACGACCAGAGCGCACTCGTCTCCCCCGTCAGCCCCCCACGACTAGAGCTCACTCGTCTCCCCCGTCAGGCCCCCACGACTAGAGCGCACTCGTCTACCTCGTCAGGCCCCCACTATTAGAGCTCACTCGTCTCCCCTGTCAGCCCCCCACAACCAGAGCGCACTGGTTTCCCCCGTCAGGCCCCCACGACTAGAGCTCACTCGTCTCCCCCGTCAGCCCCCCACAACCAGAGCGCACTCGTCTCCCCCTTCAGCCCCCCATGACCAGAGCGCACTCGTCTCCCCCGTCAGCCCCCCACGACCAGAGCTCACTCGTCTCCCCCGTCAGCCCCCCACGACCAGAGCGCACTCGTCTCCCCTGTCAGCCCCCCACGACCAGAGCGCACTCGTCTCCCCGTCAGCCCCCCACGACCAGAGCGCACTCGTCTCCCCCGTCAGCCCCCCCACGACCAGAGCGCACTCGTCTCCCCCGTCAGGCCCCCACGACCAGAGCGCACTCGTCTCCCCCTTCAGCCCCCCACGACCAGAGCGCACTCGTCTCCCCCGTCAGCCCCCCACGACCAGAGCTCACTCGTCTCCCCCGTCAGCCCCCCACAACCAGAGCGCACTCGTCTCCTACGTCAGCCCCCCACAACCAGAGCGCACTCTTCTCCCCCGTCAGCCCCCCACGACCAGAGCGCACTCGTCTCCCCCGTCAGCCCCCCACGACTAGAGCTCACTCGTCTCCCCCGTCAGGCCCCCACGACCAGAGAGCACTCTTCTCCCCCGTCAGGCCCCCACGACTAGAGCGCACTCGTCTACCTCGTCAGGCCCCCACTATTAGAGCTCACTCGTCTCCCCTGTCAGCCCCCCACAACCAGAGCGCACTGGTTTCCCCCGTCAGCCCCCCATGACCAGAGCGCACTCGTCTCCCCCTTCAGCCCCCCATGACCAGAGCGCACTCGTCTCCCCCGTCAGCCCCCCACGACCAGAGCTCACTCGTCTCCCCCGTCAGCCCCCCACGACCAGAGCGCACTCGTCTCCCCTGTCAGCCCCCCACGACCAGAGCGCACTCGTCTCCCCGTCAGCCCCCCACGACCAGAGCGCACTCGTCTCCCCCGTCAGGCCCCCACGACCAGAGCGCACTCGTCTCCCCCGTCAGCCCCCCACGACCAGAGCGCACTCGTCTCCCCCTTCAGCCCCCCACGACCAGAGCGCACTCGTCTCCCCCTTCAGCCCCCCACGACCAGAGCGCACTCGTCTCCCCCTTCAGCCCCCCACGACCAGAGCGCACTCGTCTCCCCCTTCAGCCCCCCACGACCAGAGCGCACTCGTCTCCCCCTTCAGCCCCCCACGGCCAGAGCGCACTCGTCTCCCCCTTCAGCCCCCCCACGACCAGAGCGCACTCGTCTCCCCCGTCAGCCCCCCACGACCAGAGCGCACTCGTCTCCCCCGTCAGCCCCCCACGACCAGAGCGCACTCGCCTCCCCCGTCAGCCCCCCACGACCAGAGCGCACTTGTCTCCCCCTTCAGCCCCCCACGACCAGAGCGCACTCGTCTCCCCCAGCGCACTCGTCTCCCCCTTCAGCCCCCCCACAACCAGAGCGCACTCGCCTCCCCCGTCAGCCCCCCACGACCAGAGCGCACTCGTCTCCCCCGTCAGCCCCCCACGACCAGAGCGCACTCGCCTCCCCCGTCAGCCCCCCACGACCAGAGCGCACTCGTCTCCCCCTTCAGCCCCCCCACGACCAGAGCGCACTCGCCTCCCCCGTCAGCCCCCCACGACCAGAGCGCACTCGTCTCCTACGTCAGCCCCCCACGACCAGAGCGCACTCGTCTCCCCCGTCAGCCCCCCACGACTAGAGCTCACTCGTCTCCCCCGTCAGGCCCCCACGACCAGAGAGCACTCTTCTCCCCCGTCAGGCCCCCACGACTAGAGCGCACTCGTCTACCTCGTCAGGCCCCCACTATTAGAGCTCACTCGTCTCCCCTGTCAGCCCCCCACAACCAGAGCGCACTGGTTTCCCCCGTCAGGCCCCCACGACTAGAGCTCACTCGTCTCCCCCGTCAGCCCCCCATGACCAGAGCTCACTCGTCTCCCCTGTCAGGCCCCCACAACCAGAGCGCACTCGTCTCCCCCTTCAGCCCCCCACGACCAGAGCTCACTCGTCTCCCCCGTCAGCCCCCCACGACCAGAGCGCACTCGTCTCCCCTGTCAGCCCCCCACGACCAGAGCGCACTCGTCTCCCCGTCAGCCCCCCACGACCAGAGCGCACTCGTCTCCCCCGTCAGGCCCCCACGACTAGAGCTCACTCGTCTCCCCTGTCAGCCCCCCACAACCAGAGCGCACTCGTCTCCCCCGTCAGCCCCCCACGACCAGAGCGCACTCGTCTCCCCCCTCGATGTATGTAATCCTGTTTCCCTACTTGATGACATCTCAAACACATCAAACTTCATACACAAAAGAAGCTATGTCCGATGCTTATATGTTATTTATTGAAATACCAAAGCCAACGTGTTTTGACTGAAAACTAGTTTTCATCAGGACATAAAACATCCCATACCTAAACACACCAAAATACATACAAATCACTCCCAGCATCTTCTCAAATGAAGACAGCCACTTCAGCTTTATCAGCACCGAAGACATGCAAATTCAGGACCACAAAGCGCTGTGCATCTTCATCTTAAAGCCACAAAACACTCTATTGAAGACAGTGAGGTGAAGATTCGAAGCATGGAAAAAAGATGGTTTGAAAGAGGAGTTGAAGAGGCATTTTTGTTAAAAAAAAGTTCCAATCATTACATTGGAACGGGGGGTTAAAATTTAACCTTCCGGTATTTTATAATGGAGTTTGAATCCCTGGAGAGGTAGACGCCCAGAGAATTCGGATGCTAATCAGGTACTCAGTGAGGATAGAGAGAGTGAGTCAGGTACAAAAGGAGACTTAGACTCAGGTTGTCCCGCCTGGTGGGCAGGGCCTACCCAGAGTAGGATAAATATCTGAGTTCCCGGGCTTGATTCGCAGATTGAGAATGACTTTTGGATGAGAGTCGAAATGTTTCATTTTTGCAAAAAGAGTCCACAAGACTACAACTTTTTTTCTACAATGGAACAATCCTAGACAAATGAGGGATTACACCGACATGTTCTCAAATAAAATTTATTTCCGTGTAATCTGCCGCTCTCCTCCATACATTCTGCATCTCTTCCATATAAATGACCGTAAAGCCATGCTCTCCCATCGATCCGCGCTTGCAGTGATCGTACAATTTAATTACAAACCTCCGCCTTATAATACAGACTTATCACAATGACCTAAAGACACATTTAAAACTGGACAAATAAAAGCAAGCCGATCATTCTCCATTACCCGGCACCACATGAGGAATCGCCCATATGCCCTCACCATTATCATTCAAATTACTTATTGATTTTTTAGTGAGTATTCTGTGTAAATGCACCACCATAGCCCGCATTTGTAACGTCACGATAATGGCGCGCGACAGCTGGATAAATGTTTTTGTCTTTCCTCCCCGTGCAAGCGCGCCTGACGGGGGATGGAGGTAAAGAGAAGAGAGCGGGTCACCTTGGAACGTGCCCCGTCTATGCCCCTCCCTTCAGTCATGTGATGGCGGACAGGGAAGCGCAGATAAGACAGAAGCACGGCTGGCTTACAGAGGTGACCTTATATAGTCAGACATATGGTGTAGAAAGTTCTGGTACAACGGTGGACCCAGGGGTGCGAGGAGAGGGCATGCCAACTCAGCGTGAAGGCGGTTTAGGGTTTAGCGTAACAAGTCGGGACAAAAGGGAAAGGGCAACAGTTGTTTGTCCAATATAAACCAATTAATGAATATCATACCGTGGCCATAGTGTGTTGTCTGTGATGGTTTACACAATATTTCAAAGTCAGGAAATGGTTATTGATTTGAAAGTATAAAATTCCTGTGATTATCATGATAGATTACAACATTGATTCAACTTGACACCCCTCTTCCATTGCCTCATGATCAGAATTCTTAGCAGATTTAGCTGCGTTAAAATAATTCAAATTTATCTTGTTGAAGGAAGTGTGACTTGTAACTTTTGAGCGGTGTTAAATTGTCAGCGTTTTATTGGCAAAGAATTAAAAAGCACAAGCGATATCATCGTGGAACAAGAAGGCAGACTTAATGATTCATGTATTTTACTCAGTGCAGACTATACTGTTGTCATGAGAGCAGGAGCAGTAGTTTCTTATTCCTTATTGTTTCAGCAGTAGTCAACACATTACAGGCACGGACTAGATATTGAACAGTAACAACAATATAGCTATTTTAAGCATGATTATCAAGAACTCTTATTGCATTTTGGATCAGAAACTCAAAGGACCTGTTGTACAAGGAACAACATAACACAAGAGAAGGTCTATTACCTTCACACCTGGACACTGCATTTACATGAACACCAGGAAAATCGGATAATCCTTAATCCTAGTCAAATTTAAATTGATTGTCCAAAGTGCACGTAAACCCGGGCCGTTGATGGAGGTGGCATGGCTCAATTCTGTCTTCAGATCGTTCAGAAACGATCACTCAAAGTGCAGTATATTAGTCCAGTTTCCTCCTCACTCGGTGGAGCCAATAGTTAATGCATATTCTCTGGGACCAGTTATTACATTGTGGACATCACTCATGTAGTATTGTGGGTAGTTAATTCATCTATTTTTTAGAAGGACACATCTGGACTTTGTCCAACAAAACATGAATTCCTACTCAGTCTCATTTTGTGAAGGGAAGTTCTCGACTCAATGACTCCAGAAAGATCAATAAATCAGAATGATTTTGTGTGGTTTAATCAACAAAAATATCAAGGCAATTAATGACACATTAATTTACACCGGCTATGCTTGGGCTCAACTTAGTGAAAAGAAACGCTGGTATTGAAAAAAGATTTGATCAAAGGGGAAACTCAACTGCTTTTCATGCCGGGAGTGTCTACAGAGCCGCGGCGCGTGGTCGAAACTGCTAAGCTATTTCGTGCCGCAGCTCCTGAAACTGCTGGGCTATTTGACCGCTCCGGGTTAGGTTTAGGTTTAGGGTTAGGGTCAGGGTCAGGGTCAGGGTTAGGGTTAGGGTTAGGGTTAGGGTCAGGGTCAGGGTTAGGGTTAGGGTTAGGGTTAGCCATGAGGCTATATGGCCGTCCCGCGGCTCCTGAAACTGCTGGGCTATTTGACAGCGCTGTGGCTCTGTACCCACGGCCTTTAATGCCATACTCTGCAGGTTTCAGCCACCCTTTGGATCAGTCTTAGGTGTCTGATGGAAGGCTCAAATGTGGATCAAGGTCCTGTAGATGTAGATCAGATGTGTGTCGAGGCCTCCTCTGAGCTCTTTAGGTCCATCCAGCTGTCTGCAGCGTGTCGATATTTGTGCCATGTTTAACGTCCAACAAGGAGCCCACTAATAATGGGCTTTTAATTATGAAAAGGTAATGTCCTATTACAGATCTTTTGGGACGTACAGATACTACACACGCGACATCCCTGCAACTCCATGCACAAAATGCCATTGCAGAAACTCCAGCACTCTGTATTCTGCACAGCTACTGAGTTTGTACACGACAATGACACATGTTTAGTGTCACAGGTTCAGGGCTGAGAACGTCCTCCATCATGTCACAGTTTTACAAATATTTGTTGTATGGAAATCCTTCAGAACTACTCTCTCTCACCAGCCATTGCTCCGCCTCGATGCACGTCGCCCCCTGTCAGCCAGGAGTTGTTGCACTTGCCTGTTTGATTTGATTGACTCGCTTTCATATTTACTGGCACTGATTTCTCTGTGCATGTAAATGTAGAGATTGAAAGATAATGTCAATGCTTTTCCATGCAGTTTATAGAACTCCCATAAGCATAACTACTCTCAGCCAATATCACATGTTGAGGAAAAATATATTCTACCCATATGTTAAATTCTTTATCCTCCCTCGATAGAGACCTATGTTTTCACTATCAAAAGCAGATATGCTCCGGCCCACCGCCTAAAAGGGTCAAACTCTATAAAAAGGTTCCGTGTGCCCCAGAAATTGACAGCGCCGTCAAGTGCTGTGGAGAAGATGACCTTTTTCACTTGTGAATGGGAAGAGTGTGTTTTGTGGTCGTAGCTAAAGGAAACACTTTATCTTGACCAAAATATATGCATACACTGTAATTAAGTAAATTCCTGTGAGACTGTAGCTTCCAAACTGCTGAAGAAAAAGCCAATATTAACAGCTTTTAATTACGCTTAGTCAAAATAGAGATTACATTAAACTTGTGAATGATGCATAAATATGTACACATCATAACATCCAGCTAATATGCCCAAATTTGTTATTCTATTTTCATGTTTGTGCCATGATGAAAGGTCAAAGCTCGTCTCATTAGCTTTCTGGGTATCTACATCTTTTCCCAGTTCTCCAGAGGAAATTACAACATTAGTGCTTTGGGTGCAATTTTCTGCTTGACCGTTGCTAGTTACCATAATTCCCAGAGAATACAAGGGAAGCATGAAGCCTCGATCGTACAGTTATCGATGCCAATCTCCGTAATAACGAGCTTTTGTTAGGGAACATTCAGGACCTTCTTTCACCAGAGGAAAGAACGTTTACCAAGATTTAAAAATGGTGCACATTTTCTGGATTGAATCAGTTGGATAGAATAAATGTGCTTTGCTTTTATACTTCATGAATGCATTTTAACAGTGCCAATTCAGAGCCTTGGATCCATTACAGGTGTGAGGGCCCGGAGGTAGCACAGGGTGTCCAGTGAGCAGGAGGGTTGGCAGCACAAAGCTGGCTCCTCTGTGTGACACTGACTAAGAGGCACGGGCCACTGGGAACCTGGGCTCTTGGCTGGGCCTGTTTTTGTGAATGAAAAGGCACTTGATGTAAAGAGCTTTGAGCACCAGGGCTGAATGCATCAATGCAGTCATTCACTCCTTTCCAAGAATAAAAGTCATCTCTTAGAGACTTTAAGAAATCATTGAAGGTCGTTATTCCACAAAATAGGTTTAAGGCGAGAAACTGCAGGAACAGATCCATCAAATTTAGAGATATCCATGGAAACTTCTTCAGTAGTTTAGTTTAAGGGAAAATGTGTATCAAGTTTTTGATTATACAAAGTTAGCATGAAGGCCTTTTATGTTTGAAAATTGCCAAAATTACACATATTTGTTGAATATATAAATTGTAGAGCCATTATGTGCACATGTGGCTTTTGGATCTTATTTAGTATTTGAGTAAACTAGATTTGTTCGAAAATGTCGAAAAATTGGCCTCATTTTGTCACTCTCTCTTTTTTTTTAAACAATAAATCCAGTGCAGGATTAGATTTTAAGAAATGCTTTTGTATGTGTTGTTAAAATTTTGTTAAGTACAGGATTGTAAAGTTTGGAGTGTGTAGGTGCTGAAGTTGAAGTTACACCACTAAAATGATCCTGTCAGTTTGTTTAAGCGTCTACCTGCCCCGTCGCCATGTGAACGTGCTGCTCCTCTCTCACCTCCAGGCCTCACTCGCCTCGCAGCTCTCTTTTCTCTCTCCCCCGGTTCTTCTCGTGTTCACGCCACGGCTTTAGGTCCAATCGGCTTATATTTCTTCCAACAGCTCGTACGTGAGTCTGTGAGCTCACACCTCGCTGCTGGATCAAAAGTAGAAGTGAAAGGGAAAAATCGGGCGATAAATGACTCGGACGCTCTTTTAAAAGGAAAAATTAATAATAAATTCAAACAAAAGTAACAAGCCTGTTTTGATAATGTAAGGAGTTGAAAAGGAATTGTAATACTCAAATAAATAAAAAAAAATGATTTAAGTACAGTAACAACCTACAAAATAACCTACAATAATTGTAGGTATTGTTACTTGCCACCTCTGCTGTAATCGAAAGGTCTTGTGATGCGACGTTAAAAAATCACATATGTAAGAAGATAAAAGTGTTACTCCCCCAAACGTCAAGTACCTAAATGCAGTCCTTGTAGAGTGCTGCCCTCCGTTCACTGTTTAGGTTCACTACATCATCTGTCTGAAGTATTAGTGCCTCTTTTGAGTTTTCAGCATGATTCTCTGTCACCAGCAGAGGGAAGCCAAAATGTATTCCAATCACTCTCTGCAAAATAGGATGTTTTTTATTATGTAAATGCTGATTTTATTGTATATACTTTTCATTAAGCCTGCAACTAACAATTATTTTGACCCAAATGCTTTATTAGGCAGGACAATTTAGCGTGAAATGGGGATGAGAGAAGAGAGGGCATGCAGCAAATTGTCGGAGCTGGGATTTGAACTCACCACACTGTGGCCGGCTGCACTTGGAGCCTGGCATATGTGCAGCACTATTTCATAACATTTACAAACAGAGAACACACATAACTGACGGTGCTTTTATTGAATTTCCACCAGCAGAGGGAGTCAAACATGTATTCCAAGAATTCTCTAAATGTCATGCTTTTATGGCAAAAGTAATGACATAGTAATGACATAGTAGTGACATAGTAGTGACATAGTAGTGACATAGTAACGACGTATTAATGACATAGTAATGACATAGTAACGATATAGTAACGACATAGTAATCACATTGTAACGACATTGTAATGACATAGTAATGACATTGTAACGACATTGTAATGACATAGTAATGACATAGTAATGACATAAGGCCCACACAGTGTTTGAGGCTTGGTCCCTGACAGTCTTTTGCCTGTGTCTTGTCCTCAGTGCGACCCTGGAGAAGCCACTAAGCTCCTGTACGACCTGCTCTACACAGAGCCCATAAAGATCGTGCTGATGCCGGGCTGCAGCTCCGTGTCCACGCTGGTGGCAGAGGCGGCGCGCATGTGGAACCTCATTGTGGTAAGGAACACTCTGCATATTCACTCCAAAGCTTTTGAATGGGACTGGTTTTAAAGCGTGAAGTCCAAGTGTTTCAAGGAAATAGCTGTATTCGCTTTACTGGCTAAAACACTGAGTGTTATTAAAGCCCCCGTAATGGGCTCCTTTGACTTTTAGGAAATTGTAACAGTTTCATTCATGAACGTTTAAGTCATCTGGTTTGATTCCATCATAAAAACTAAAAAGCCATTTAGACAAAGAAGTGTTATTACATTCCACATGGACAGAAACAGGTACTGTTTATTTTAACTGCTTTACACTCCCACTACTGCGTGCAATCCGGACTGAAATATCTTTCCTTTAAACATTATCAATAATTTAAGTCAACTTACAATGTAAGACAGGCCTATTCAACTTAAGGCCCGTGGACCAGATCAGGGCTTCTAAACGTTTCCAGCTTCCAAATATTTCATGATATATTTTCTCTTGCTGGTTTTGTCCTTGTTTAATTCTGCCTTAGTCCTGGATCAAATCTGGGTATGAATATAATGCACATAAAGTGAATAACATAAAGCCTGATGTTAAAGTATCATACATTTCAAGATGCTGTTTACGAAAGTTTCCTCGGTAAGTATTCCGACACCATAGTGTGAAAAACGGTTTGACCAGTAGTGACTAGTGACTTAGCAATCTAGTTGTTCCACATGTCTTTTGTTGACTTCTTACTACAGTTTTGGCTAAAGCAGTTCTATGGACATTTGGCACACAACAAACATGGCGGATTTGAATAACATTAACATAACATTAACGTCGTTTTTCATGTTCTATCTCAAGCTTTATCTAAAATGATTTAAAAACACTTTGGAGCACTTCCTGGTTTCACTTTATGATACAACACATTCACATCCCTCCAGGAAGTGAATCTCATTGCACTAAAATGAACTCTTATCTATTCCATCTCTGTCATTTGCAAAATAAACCTCTGTATTTATAGCAAGTAAAATCACAAATCACAGATGTAGATTTTGACTGGTTTTAAATTGGGCGCTCATAATGTTGACGAATGCCTTTTATGTGGAGCTGTTTAAAAGCTCTGAGGCCACATTAAAGCACAAAGGCAGTGGTGATAATGCATTGGCTGAGAAAAAGCACGTATTGGAGTTTCACTAAAACCAAGTGCAGTTATAAAGCTGATTTATGGACTCATTTGTTTGCACTGCAGGGTCCAACACAAGTATTAGGCCCATAAAACACCACACGACAGGTTCCTCCAGGAAGAGCTCGTTTTAGGAGAACAGGCCTGACCAGCGTCTTATTCTTATCACCTAAAAGTTGATTGATTAAGGTTTAAAACGGTTTAAAGCTCTAAATGATGTACACATTTAAATGATGTTAGAGACTTTGATTAGATAAAAACAATATGAGATGGCTAAAATCTTTTACAAACAATACAATTAATAAGGGCCTTTACATTGCATTTTATAAATCCAGTTACCTTCAAATGTGAACCATTGTTTTCTATTGGAAGAATAAGAGTAATATTTTTGGACACACATAAGATAACAAAAATCAAATGGATTGCATCATTACAGCTGTTTCACAAAAAAACAGACGTTTCTATTTTTACTTGGCCCATGAAAGCTGTGGCCCATGTACTGGTGATTACGCACTTGTTCTGGTGATGCTCCGACTCCTCTTCAGTTCTAGTGTTTGCTCAATATTGAGTCAATTTTATTCACATTTTTCTTCTGTTCTGTTTAGAACTTTTGTATCATTGGTGTCATCCTATTTAAATCTGCATCATCCAACGTTTATCTCATAAATTAGTACATTTTGGACAACAATCAGGCCACTGCACGATGCTTTCATCATATTATAAAAATTCCCAAACTTGTAAGACTGAGCCATGTGAGTCACCATAAGACGGACTGGAAGCTGATTGGCTGTGAAAGGGTGGTCCACCCTGCTTCACTTCTCCATCTGAACAGGTTGTTGTAGGGCTGTGTTCAAAAAAGTAGTTCTGTTTTTCACATAGTTAAGACAGTAAAACTCAGGTACAGGACCTTTAATTAGATTTGACTCACTGATCTTCCATGTAAAAAGCATTACCATTATAGAAGCATTTGATATCATTTCCTTGCACACTGTAACTACTGCTAATGCCCAGAGGAGCTGACTGTGGAGGCTGTGTAGATGGTAAAACCATCACAAATCTATACAGTGAAAGGGTTTGTGGAATGGAGGCAGAACCTTAAGTAACTTAAAGCCAAAGCTATTATTATTATTATTATTAGGCCCGAGCGCCACAAGCTGGCGAGAGGCCTATTAGTCTCGTAAGGCCGTGCGAAGCACGGCTGCGAAAGTGCGCACGTAGTGCGCACGAAATCGAGCGCGAAGCGCTCGCCCACTTCCAAACACTCACTAACGCACTCCTCCACTCATGCACGCCCCGTGCATACTAATTAGTTGTAGGAAAATGGAACATTACCGTTGTAAACGGGCGAAGCCCGTGCAAAAGTTCGCACTAAACGAGCACTTTACATTGGGATGACGACCCATATAAAGCACTCATTTGCGCTAAGTAGCTCACGAATACGTTCCCCATCTCTTGCATGTTCCGTGCATATAAGCATGTAATGCAAAAATTGAACATTATTACTGTATAGAGGGCCAAAAACACAAAGTGGGCGGAGCCCACTCAAAATTATCGAAAGTACCCGTCAGTGACCAGGGACCCACACCATGAGGTAGGAAAGCGCGAGCGCTTTCCGAAAATGTATAGTTTATGATATTTGAAAAATGGGAAACATTGTTTTCGCATCGGAATATTATTCTTTCTTCTTCTTCTTCTTATTCTCGGGACCAACCCCCCTATTTTTCACCCAGTGAACATTGACGAAAAGTCACAAAAATTTGCACACCTCTAAAAATCGTGCCTCTCTACATTCTGGCTATTTCCCTTTTCTAAAATAAAAAAAATTGGCGCGTCAGCACCCCCAAATGTACCAAAAATGCATTGAGAGATGGGAAATGACCCAAAAAAAATCTGATCGTAGAATCATGAAATTTGGCGCAGAGGTAGATGGTGACAAGAGAAGTAAAATATATTATTACGGCAACGCCGTCCGCCCAACCAAATGTCAGCCATATTGCTTCAAAAATGGCTAAACATGACTTCGGAGTTTTTCCAAACGTCGTACTTTTACGAACTCCTCCCAGGGCGTTGGCCCTAAAAAGCTGAAATTTGGTGAAAATGCTACTGAGGAGTGGGACATCAAAAGTTATCCAAATTACATTGATACGTGTCACGGTCTCTGTGCGGCGAAGCCGCAAACTGTAGCAAGAATTTCAGAAATCTCCCAAATTTTACATTTCTGCCGTTTGCGCAGATAAAGTCCGAATTGCGTCAAATTAGAATCAGTTGTTAAACTCTTTGCCCTAAACCTACTTGAAGTGAAATAAATTAATTTGGAGCCACAGCGCCCCCTACAGATTTTATATGGAGGTTAAATGTTTAGTTTTGCGAAATTATATGAAATTTGACACACAACTCAATTTTAGCATCCCCATCAAAAAAGTCAATGAGACCCATGTCATAATTGTTATGGCGTTGCCGTAACGATGACCGAAACCTTCCATGTTATTCCAATGGGGAAATCGCCAGAACATGTTTACACTTTAGACTTTCACAAACTCCTCTTAGGGCGTCAGCCCTATTAACCTGAAATTTGGTGAGATTCATCTTCAGGGGTGGACCATCAAAAGTTATCCACATTTTTATTCAAAGAGTCACGGTGTCTGTGCGGCAAAGCCGCACATTTTGCCAAGAATTCAAAATAAAATTGCTTTTTGATGGTAAAACAAAGGGGAGAAGATGTGACAGCGTCACAGATTCAGCAGTAGGCGTAATAAAAGGACAATTGGGGCGCGTTAGCGCCCCCTCTTGCGGCGTGGCGGCGGCGTAGCGAGGGCCGATCATTGCCGCTTGCGGCTATATTTAGGCCCGAGCGCCACAAGCTGGCGAGAGGCCTATTAATCTCGTAAGGCCGTGCGAAGCACGGCTGCGAAAGTGCGCACGTAGTGCGCACAAAATCGAGCGCGAAGCGCTCGCCCACTTCCAAACACTCACTAACGCACTCCTCCACTCATGCACGCCCCGTGCATACTAATTAGTTGTAGGAAAATGGAACATTACCGTTGTAAACGGGCGAAGCCCGTGCAAAAGTTCGCACTAAACGAGCACTTTACATTGGGATGACGACCGCGAAGCGGTCGTCATCCCCATATAAAGCACTCATTTGCGCTAAGTAGCTCACGAATACGTTCCCCATCTCTTGCATGTTCCGTGCATATAAGCATGTAAGGCAAAAATTGAACATTATTACTGTATAGAGGGCCAAAAACACAAAGTGGGCGGAGCCCACTCAAAATTAACGAAAGTACCCGTCAGTGACCAGGGGCCCACACCATGAGGTAGGAAAGCGCGAGCGCTTTCCGAAAATGTATAGTTTATGATATTTGAAAAATGGGAAACATTGTTTTCGCATCGGAATATTTAGGCCCGAGCCCCAGCAGGGCGGAGGGCCTATTGCTCCCGCAACGCTGCCGAAGGCAGCGTTGCAACTGTCTGACCAAACATGCGGGCGCAGCCCGCATGTTTGGTACCCCGTCGCCCCTGGCAAGTACAGTGAACTAGCCCATGCCGAAGGCATGGATCATGCATACTTACTCCTGCTATGACAGAAATAGTCAACAATACGCCCATTCACTAATTGTTGACAACAGCAGCGCGAAGCGCTGCATTCCTCCAAAAACCCTCCTGGCATCGTCCCGTACGCGAGAATCCATGCCGCAGGCATGGGCCATGCTTGTATCTGCTCAAATTAATGGAAGTCTATGGGGAGTGGGCGGGGCATCCCGACGGAATAGGGAGTGACAAGCGCGTAAGCGCTCGTAATGATGATTCCACCCCATGGCGGCATCGGGAAGGCTTAGAGCTTTCAAACGATGTATAATTTGTTGTTATAGTGGAAACGGCTATATTGTTTTTGCTAAAAATATTATTAGGCCCGAGCCCCAGCAGGGGGAGGGCCTATTGCTCCCGCAACGCTGCCGAAGGCAGCGTTGCAACTGTCTGACCAAACATGCGGGCGCAGCCCGCATGTTTGGTACCCCGTCGCCCCTGGCAAGTACAGTGAACTAGCCCATGCCGAAGGCATGGATCATGCATACTTACTCCTGCTATGACAGAAATAGTCAACAATTAGTGAATGGGCGTAGCCCATTCACTAATTGTTGACAACAGCAGCGCGAAGCGCTGCATTCCTCCAAAAACCCTCCTGGCATCGTCCCGTATGCGAGAATCCATGCCGCAGGCATGGGCCATGCTTGTATCTGCTCAAATCAATGGAAGTCTATGGGGAGTGGGCGGGGCATCCCGACGGAATAGGGTGTGACGAGCGCGTAAGCGCTCGTAATGATGATTCCACCCCATGGCGGCATCGGGAAGGCTTAGAGCTTTCAAACGATGTATCATTTGTTGTTATAGTAAAAACGGCTATATTGTTTTTGCTAAAAATATTATTAGGCCCGAGCGCCACAAGCTGGCGAGAGGCCTATTAATCTCGTAAGGCCGTGCGAAGCACGGCTGCGAAAGTGCGCACGTAGTGCGCACGAAATCGAGCGCGAAGCGCTCGCCCACTTCCAAACACTCACTAACGCACTCCTTCACTCATGCACGCCCCGTGCATACTAATTAGTAGTAGGAAAATGGAACATTACCGTTGTAAACGGGCGAAGCCCGTGCAAAAGTGCGCACTAAACGAGCACTTTACATTGAGATGACGACCGCGAAGCGGTCGTCATCCCCATATAAAGCACTCATTTGCGCTAAGTAGCTCACGAATACGTTCCCCATCTCTTGCATGTTCCGTGCATATAAGCATGTAATGCAAAAATTGAACATTATTACTGTATAGAGGGCCAAAAACACAAAGTGGGCGGAGCCCACTCAAAATTAACGAAAGTACCCGTCAGTGACCAGGGACCCACACCATGAGGTAGGAAAGCGCGAGCGCTTTCCGAAAATGTATAGTTTATGATATTTGAAAAATGGGAAACATTGTTTTCGCATCGGAATATTATTCTTTCTTCTCGGGACCAACCCCCCTATTTTTCACCCAGTGAACATTGACGAAAAGTCACAAAAATGTTCACACCTCTAAAAATCGTGCCTCTCTACATTCTGGCTATTTCCCTTTTCTAAAATAAAAAAAATTGGCGCGTCAGCGCCCCCAAATGTACCAAAAATGCATTGAGAGATGGGAAATGACCCAAAAAAAATCTGATCGTAGAATCATGAAATTTGGCGCCGAGGTAGATGGTGACAAGAGAAGTAAAAAATATTATTACGGCAACGCCGTCCGCCCAACCAAATGTCGGCCATATTGCTTCAAAAATGGCTAAACATGACTTCGGAGTTTTTCCAAACGTCGTACTTTTACGAACTCCTCCCAGGGCGTTGGCCCTAAAAAGCTGAAATTTGGTGAAAATGCTACTGAGGAGTGGGACATCAAAAGTTATCCAAATTACATTGATACCTCTCACGGTCTCTGTGCGGCGAAGCCGCAAACTGTAGCTAGAATTTCAGAAATCTCCCATATTTAAAATTTCTGCCGTTTGCGCAGATAAAGTCCGAATTGCGTCAAATTAGAATCAGTTGTTAAACTCTTTGCCCTAAACCTACTTGAAGTGAAATAAATTAATTTGGCGCCACAGCGCCCCCTACAGATTTTATATGGAGGTTAAATGTTTAGTTTTGCGAAATTATATGAAATTTGACACACAACTCAATTTTATCATCCCCATCAAAAAAGTCAATGAGACCCATGTCATAATTGTTATGGCGTTGCCGTAACGATGACCGAAACCTTTCATGTTATTCCAATGGGGAAATCGCCAGAACATGTTTACACTTTAGACTTTCACAAACTCCTCCCAGGGCGTCAGCCCTATTAACCTGAAATTTGGTGAGACTCATCTTCAGGGGTGGACCATCAAAAGTTATCCACATTTTCATTCAAAGAGTCACGGTGTCTGTGCGGCAAAGCCGCACATTTTGCCAAGAATTCAAAATAAAATTGCTTTTTGATGGTAAAACAAAGGGGAGAAGATGTGACAGCGTCACAGATTCAGCAGTAGGCGTAATAAAAGGACAATTGGGGCGCGTTAGCGCCCCCTCCTCTTGCGGCGTGGCGGCGGTGTGGCGGCGGCGTGGCGAGGGCCGATCATTGCCGCTTGCGGCTATATTTATTATTATTAGGCCCGAGCCCCAGCAGGGGGAGGGCCTATTGCTCCCGCAACGCTGCCGAAGGCAGCGTTGCAACTGTCTGACCAAACATGCGGGCGCAGCCCGCATGTTTGGTACCCCGTCGCCCCTGGCAAGTACAGTGAACTAGCCCATGCCGAAGGCATGGATCATGCATACTTACTCCTGCTATGACAGAAATAGTCAACAATTAGTGAATGGGCGTAGCCCATTCACTAATTGTTGACAACAGCAGCGCGAAGCGCTGCATTCCTCCAAAAACCCTCCTGGCATCGTCCCGTACGCGAGAATCCATGCCGCAGGCATGGGCCATGCTTGTATCTGCTCAAATCAATGGAAGTCTATGGGGAGTGGGCGGGGCATCCCGACGGAATAGGGAGTGACGAGCGCGTAAGCGCTCGTAATGATGATTCCACCCCATGGCGGCATCGGGAAGGCTTAGAGCTTTCAAACGATGTATCATTTGTTGTTATAGTAAAAACGGCTATATTGTTTTTGCTAAAAATATTATTATTATTATTATTATTATTATTTTTCTTGTTCTTCTTCAGCGCTTTGATCTCTAATTTGACCCCCTGAACATGCTCAAAAACTCACCAAACTTTGCCCAAAATTCAGAATCGGCGAAAAATTTTATTTTTTCTGGGCCATTTTTTTTTTCGTTAAAAAATGGCGCGACAGCGCCACCGACAAAAGTCAAAATACATTGCGCCTATGGGAGACGCCCCGAGGTCAACTTTGTCGTAAAGCTACGAAATTCGGGACACGCATTCCTCTCGTGAGGACGAACAAAAAAAATCATTGTGGCCACGCCCCCAGACTTACCCTATGGCCGCCATCTTCCTTTGAAAATGAAAATACGCTGTGTTAGTCATTTTGTTCACGTCAAACTTTGACGAACTCCTCCTAGGGCGTTTTGCCCACCGACTTCAAAATCGGCGGACGTCCTCTGGACAAGTGGGGCATCTAAAGTTATTCAATTTTTTGAGATACCTTTAACGGTCTGTGTGCGGCGCAGCCGCAAAGTTGGACAACTTATTTTGGAATATTGCAGATCTAAAAATTGCTCCCATTTGATCAAAACCAGTCCGATTAGGACCAAATTTGAATCAGTTGTTAAACTTTCTAGTTTGGACCAGTTTAGGCTGACAAAATTGAAATGGCCGCGATAGCGCCCCCTACAGAGTGACCTTTAAATTAACATTGAAGGTCAAAAATTAGTTTTACCAAAATTGTCTAAACTTTACCCAAAATTCTATTTTGCCGTCCCGATCACAAAAGCCAATCACAAAAATGCCTAAATTTTTACGGCGTAGTCGTAGCGATGACAGAAACCTCCCATGTTATCCCTATGGGAAAACCACCAAATCTCTCAAATTACCACATTTTTATGTTTTACACTTCAACGAACTCCTCCTAGTGCGTTTTGCCCACCAACCTCAAAATCGGTGTACGTCCTCTAGACAAGTGGGGCAACTAAAGTTATCCAAATTTTAAGGATAACTTTTACGGTCTTTGTGCGACGGAGCCGCAAACGTTTCCCAGAATTCTGACTATTTGGCCTTCAGAGTGGCCTATAAACAATAGAGTTTTTCCAAATGACATGACATTTTGCACTAAATTCTAATTTGCCATCCTGATCATACAAGTATGAGAGCCAAAGTCATATTTTGTACGGCGTAACCGTAGCGTTGACAGAAACATCCCATGTTATCCTTATGGGAAAATCGTAGAATCGCTCAAATCACCACATTTTTACACTTCACACTTTAACAAACTCCTCCTAGGGCGATTGTCCGATCAAGCTCATATTTGGGGAAAATCATCTACACAAGCGAGGCATCAAAAGTTACCCATATTTTGATTCTAAGTGCTACGGTCTCTGTGTGGCGGACCCGCAAATATATGTCAGAAATGGGAAAACAGCGAAATCTCTAAAATGACCACATTTTCACGCTTCACACTTTCACCAACTCCTCCTAGGCCGATTGCCCGATCAAGCTCATATTTGGGGAAATCATCTACACAAATGGGGCATCAAAAGTTATCCATATTTTGATTTTAAGTGCTACGGTCTCTGTGCCGTGGAGCTGCAAATATACTGTCACAAATGGGAAAAACGCCAAATCCTTGAAATGTTCACATTTATGCTTCACACTTTAATGAACTCCTCTGTGGGCAATAGCTCGATCAAGCTCATATTTGGGAAAAATAATCTACACAAGCGGAGCATCAAAAGTTATCCATATTTTTATTCCAAGTGTCACGGTCTCTGTGCGCTGGAGCTGCATATTTGACCGACATTTGTGTTCATTTGAACTGGTTGTCCACATGTCCAATGTGTCGCTGTCTTAGTTCTTAGATAATTGCGTTAGCGCCATCTCTGTAAAATGCAGAGAGCAGAGTCGGAAGGCCGGCGGCCCGCGAGGGCCGTTGGATGCCGCTTGCGGCTTTAATTTTTCTTGTTCTTCTTCAGCGCTTTGATCTCTAATTTGACCCCCTGAACATGCTCAAAAACTCACCAAACTTTGCCCAAAATTCAGAATCGGCGAAAAATTTTATTTTTTCTGGGCCATTTTTTTTTTCGTTAAAAAATGGCGCGACAGCGCCACCGACAAAAGTCAAAATACATTGCGCCTATGGGAGACGCCCCGAGGTCAACTTTGGCGTAAAGCTACGAAATTCGGGACACGCATTCCTCTCGTGAGGATAAACAAAAAAAATCATTGTGGCCACGCCCCCAAACTTACCCTATGGCCGCCATCTTCCTTTGAAAATGAAAACAAGCTGAGTTAGCCATTTTGTTTACGTCAAACTTTGACGAACTCCTCCTAGGGCGTTTTGCCCACCGACTTCAAAATCGGCGTACGTCCTCTGGACAAGTGGGGAATCTAAAGTTATTCAATTTTTTGAGATACCTTTTACGGTCTGTGTGCGGCGCAGCCGCAAAGTTGGACAACTTATTTTGGAATATTGCAGGTCTAAAAATTGCTCCCATTTGATCAAAACCAGTCCGATTAGGACCAAATTTGAATCAGTTGTTAAACTTTCTAGTTTGGACCAGTTTAGGCTGACAAAATTGAAATGGCAGTGATAGCGCCCCCTACAGAGTGACCTTTAAATTAACATTGAAGGTCAAAAATTAGTTTTACCAAAATTGTCTAAACTTTACCCAAAATTCTATTTTGCCGTCCCAATCACAAAAGCCAATCACAAAAATGCCTAAATTTTTACGGCGTAGTCGTAGCGATGACAGAAACCTCCCATGTTATCCCTATGGGAAAACCACAAAATCTCTCAAATTACCACATTTTTATGTTTTACACTTTAACGAAGTCCTCCTAGTGCGTTTTGCCCACCAACCTCAAAATCGGTGTACGTCCTCTAGACAAGTGGTGTATCTAAAGTTATCCAAATTTTAAGGATAACTTTTACGGTCTTTGTGCGACGGAGCCGCAAACGTTTCCCAGAATTCTGACTATTTGGCCTTCAGAGTGGCCTATAAACAATAGAGTTTTTCCAAATGACATGATATTTTGAACAAAATTCTAATTTGCCATCCTGATCATAAAAGTATGAGAGCCAAAGTCATATTTTGTACGGCGTAACCGTAGCGTTGACAGAAACATCCCATGTTATCCTTATGGGAAAATCGTAGAATCGCTCAAATCACCACATTTTTACGCTTCACACTTTAACATCTCCTCCTAGGGCGATTGTCCGATCAAGTTCATATTTGGAGAATATCATCTACACAAGCGGGGCATCAAAACTTACCCATATTTTGATTCTAAGTGCTACGGTCTCTGTGTGGCGGACCCGCAAATATATGTCAGAAATGGGAAAACAGCGAAATCTCTAAAATCACCACATTTTTACGCTTCACACTTTAACGAACTCCTCCTAGGCCGATTGCCCGATCAAGCTCATATTTGGGGAAAATCATCTACACAAACGGGGCATCAAAAGTTATCCATATTTTGATTTTAAGTGGTACGGTCTCTGTGCCGTGGAGCTGCAAATATACTGTCACAAATGGGAAAAACGCCAAATCCTTGAAATGTTCACATTTACGCTTCACACTTTAACAAACTCCTCCGTGGGCAATAGCTCGATCAAGCTTTACTTTGGGAAAAATCATCTACACAAGCGGGGCATCAAAAGTTATCCATATTTTTATTCCAAGTGTCACGGTCTCTGTGCGGCGGAGCAGCAAATTTGACTGACACTTGTGTTCATTTGCACTGGATTGGCCATGTCCAATGTGTCGCCGTCTGTCAAGTTCTTTTTTTATTCAACACACAATAAGGGCGCCATCTTTATCAAGTCAAAAGCGCAGAGTCGGAAGGCCGGCGGCCCGCGAGGGCCGTTGGATGCCGCTTGCGGCTTTAATTATTTTTATTTTTCTTGTTCTTCTGCTTTTTGATCTCTAATTTGACCCCCTGAACGTGCTCAAAAACTCACCAAACTTTGCCCAAAATTCAGAATCGGCGAAAAATTTGATTTTTTCTGGGCCATTTTTTTTTTCGTTAAAAAATGGCGCGACAGCGCCACCGACAAAAGTCAAAATACATTGCGCCTATGGGAGACGCCCCGAGGTCAACTTTGGCGTAAAGCTACGAAATTCGGGACACGTATTCCTCTCGTGAGGACGAACAAAAAAAATCATTGTGGCCACGCCCCCAGACTTACCCTATGGCCGCCATCTTCCTTTGAAAATGAAAATACGCTGTGTTAGTCATTTTGTTCACGTCAAACTTTGACGAACTCCTCCTAGGGCGTTTTGCCCACCAACTTCAAAATCGGCGTACGTCCTCTGGACAAGTGGGGCATCTAAAGTTATTCAATTTTTTGAGATACCTTTAACGGTCTGTGTGCGGCGCAGCCGCAAAGTTGGACAACTTATTTTGGAATATTGCAGATCTAAAAATTGCTCCCATTTGATCAAAACCAGTCCGATTAGGACCAAATTTGAATCAGTTGTTAAACTTTCTAGTTTGGACCAGTTTAGGCTGACAAAATTGAAATGGCCGCGATAGCGCCCCCTACAGAGTGACCTTTAAATTAACATTGAAGGTCAAAAATTAGTTTTACCAAAATTGTCTAAACTTTACCCAAAATTCTATTTTGCCGTCCCGATCACAAAAGCCAATCACAAAAATGCCTAAATTTTTACGGCGTAGTCGTAGCGATGACAGAAACCTCCCATGTTATCCCTATGGGAAAACCGCAAAATCTCTCGAATTACCACATTTTTATGTTTTACACTTCAACGAACTCCTCCTAGTGCGTTTTGCCCACCAACCTCAAATCGGTGTACGTCCTCTAGACAAGTGGTGCATCTAAAGTTATCCAAATTTTAAGGATAACTTTTACGGTCTCTGTGCGACGGAGCCGCAAACGTTTCCCAGAATTCTGACTATTTGGCCTTCAGAGTGGCCTATAAACAATAGAGTTTTTCCAAATGACATGACATTTTGCACTAAATTCTAATTTGCCATCCTGATCATACAAGTATGAGAGCCAAAGTCATATTTTGTACGGCGTAACCGTAGCGTTGACAGAAACATCCCATGTTATCCTTATGGGAAAATCGTAGAATCGCTCAAATCACCACATTTTTACACTTCACACTTTAACAAACTCCTCCTAGGGCGATTGTCCGATCAAGCTCATATTTGGGGAAAATCATCTACACAAGCGGGCCATCAAAACTTATCCATATTTTGATTCTAAGTGCTACGGTCTCTGTGTGGCGGACCCGCAAATATATGTCAGAAATGGGAAAACAGCGAAATCTCCAAAATGACCACATTTTCACGCTTCACACTTTCACCAACTCCTCCTAGGCCGATTGCCCGATCAAGCTCATATTTGGGGAAATCATCTACACAAATGGGGCATCAAAAGTTATCCATATTTTGATTTTAAGTGCTACGGTCTCTGTGCCGTGGAGCTGCAAATATACTGTCACAAATGGGAAAAACGCCAAATCCTTGAAATGTTCACATTTATGCTTCACACTTTAATAAACTCCTCTGTGGGCAATAGCTCGATCAAGCTCATATTTGGGAAAAATAATCTACACAAGCGGAGCATCAAAAGTTATCCATATTTTTATTCCAAGTGTCACGGTCTCTGTGCGCTGGAGCTGCACATTTGACCGACATTTGTGTTAATTTGCACTGGTTAAGCACAGCATTGTACATGTCCAATGTGTCGCTGTCTTAGTTCTTAGACAATTGCGTTAGCGCCATCTCTGTAAAATGCAGAGAGCAGAGTCGGAAGGCCGGCGGCCCGCGAGGGCCGTTGGATGCCGCTTGCGGCTTTAATATTCTTTCTTCTTCTCGGGACCAACCCCCCTATTTTTCACCCAGTGAACATTGACGAAAAGTCACAAAAATTTGCACGCCTCTAAAAATCGTGCCTCTCTACATTCTGGCTATTTCCCTTTTCTAAAATTAAAAAAATTGGCGCGTCAGCGCCCCCAAATGTACCAAAAATGCATTGAGAGATGGGAAATGACCCAAAAAAAATCTGATCGTAGAATCATGAAATTTGGCGCAGAGGTAGATGGTGACAAGAGAAGTAAAAAATATTATTACGGCAACGCCGTCCGCCCAACCAAATGTCGGCCATATTGCTTCAAAAATGGCTAAACATGACTTCGGAGTTTTTCCAAACGTCGTACTTTTACGAACTCCTCGCAGGGCGTTGGCCCTAAAAAGCTGAAATTTGGTGAAAATGCTACTGAGGAGTGGGACATCAAAAGTTATCCAAATTACATTGATACCTCTCACGGTCTCTGTGCGGCGAAGCCGCAAACTGTAGCTAGAATTTCAGAAATCTCCCATATTTAAAATTTCTGCCGTTTGCGCAGATAAAGTCCGAATTGCGTCAAATTAGAATCAGTTGTTAAACTCTTTGCCCTAAACCTACTTGAAGTGAAATAAATTCATTTGGCGCCACAGCGCCCCCTACAGATTTTATATGGAGGTTAAATGTTTAGTTTTGCGAAATTATATGAAATTTGACACACAACTCAATTTTAGCATCCCCATCAAAAAAGTCAATGACTCATGTCATAATTGTTATGGCGTTGCCGTAACGATGACCGAAACCTTTCATGTTATTCCAATGGGGAAATCGCCAGAACATGTTTACACTTTAGACTTTCACAAACTCCTCCCAGGGCGTCAGCCCTATTAACCTGAAATTTGGTGAGACTCATCTTCAAGACCATCAAAAGTTATCGACATTTTCATTCAAAGAGTCACGGTGTCTGTGCGGCAAAGCCGCACATTTTGCCAAGAATTCAAAATAAAATTGCTTTTTGATGGTAAAACAAAGGGGAGAAGATGTGACAGCGTCACAGATTCAGCAGTAGGCGTAATAAAAGGACAATTGGGGCGCGTTAGCGCCCCCTCCTCTTGCGGCGTGGCGGCGGTGTGGCGGCGGTGTGGCGGCGGCGTGGCGGCGGCGTGGCGAGGGCCGATCATTGCCGCTTGCGGCTATATTTATTATTATTATTATTATTATTATTATTATTATTATTATTATTATTATTATTATTATTATTATCATTATTTGGCCTTAAAATAACTAAAATAAATTTTAAAAATGTTTTTATTACACTGAAAACATTGGAGCAGCTTCCTCCTGCTAGTTTCCATGGAAATGTTCCTTAAGCTATAATATTCTACAGTATGACATAAAGCTTACCCATCTCCATGGAGATTGTTCAGAGGTATGGTTTTATTTATCTATTTCCATGGAATCATGCAAGTGATGTGCCACCTCCAGAAAGTTACACGCTGTTGCTTTCAACAGCCTAAATACGGGTAAAGGCCACAGTTATAAAGATTTTGTCTTGCACTTGTTAAATTGTCAATCATACAAATGTTGCAAATGTTTTTCATCAGTATTGCCATGTCGTTACTTCAAATACTGTGACGTCATGTACACCCTTTATAGGTCTTTTAGGGTGTTATAACATCCCTTTACTCCCGCTCTTCCTGCAAATCTGGGTGTTATTGGGTGGAGCACCCTGTTAGCACCCTGTTAGCCTCCTGTTAGCCTCATGTCAGCCCCCTGTTAGCCCCCCTGTGTGCTGCGTGGCTGTCTCAGGGCCAGGAGACAACCTGCTCACTGCCCTCATGTGTGCACTCCAGGGGCAAGAGCTCACAGAACACTCCCGCACCCAAAAAAACCTTCAAACCCATTCATTAATTTTACATCAGCGCAGCTATTCCTTTCACACTAGCTCCGACTCACATTCAGGCCAGGCTGGGGATACTGTACTTTAAGACAAACCTACAGGGACTGTTAGTTTCCCTTGTGTATACTGTATACAATAATATATATACTAAATACCTTTGGGGTTTGGAATCAGAATCTGTATTGGCATGAAAAAGCTATAGTGCTACAGTAAATATGATTATGCTTTTAGGTGATTTGATTTTTATAAATATAAATGTATTAATAAATGTATTAATATATTCAAACTAAGACAAAACATAATCCCATGTACAGTAAATCTATCTATTGTCCCGTTCATGATTAAACTGCTTCACTCTTCGTAGTTTAGATGTTTTTTCTTTTTTTTTCCTTTATGTACTTTAATTTAGTACCAAAAGTAGTCCATACATTACATCTAAAATTGTTGTAATAGTGATGTGTGACCTTCTACTTAAACAGTGCTCGCCATTACACGCTGCTTTAATCCAGGCTCATTACTCCTAACATGGACATAAATCATTGCACAGGGATGGTTGTTGTGCAAGCCAAATGTAAATGTGTGGCGTGAGTGCAGTAAACATGACGTTATCAGAACAAGTGCTAAGTCCCATTACTCTGGCTGTGAGTGTGGAGCGGAGATGGACACGATGTGCACAAATAGAGCAGAAAATGTGTGGAAAAGAGAGACTGCATGTACGCGTTACTGAGAGTGTCACACCATAGGAAAAACAGGTACATGGAATAGTGTTTTATTACGGCTAATACTCCAACTAGGTTATTTTTATGGGAAAAAAATAAGTAAATATCCAAGCAAGTAAGGAAATAAGTAAGTTAGCGTATGTAATCTTTCAAATCTTGAAACATTTTGACTAATTGTTACACGTTCATCCACAATAAAATATAACCATACAAAATAATGATTCAAAAAAGTTGTCCACACATTCATATTTATTTATTCTGCTTAATCAGTTAATTGCAACCAATCAACCAATTATAGAAATAATAGTCAACAAATTTACTGATCAAATAATCATTATCTAGGGTTTTGAATTGACGGATTTAGCAAAACAAAGCTAGCGCACGTTAGCACCAGCTGTTTCCTGTTTATCGACACATGGCACTCCGGTCAAGACCAATAATATTATATTTGAAGTGCATCGAACATTATCCAAACCCAAGACGTTGAAACATGTATAAACAGAAAGTAGTATTTATGTTTGCTCTAGCCTCAGCCAGAGCCTTCAGCCTCACCATTAAATAGTATTATTCAGGAAAACCATTAAATTACTCCGAGAAGGTTAATTTTGCCCTCCTTGATTTTATGTATGTTTTATTTCCTCTATCAAACCAGTCTTTTGTTTGTCTTCTGAGGATAAAATATCGTACTATTCCAGGGCCAGTCGGAACGTGGCTATTTTGAGTGGAGCGATTGAGCTTTGCTTGGTTAAATTTGCTGCAAATTTGTCCACTAAAAGTCCATCCTCCTCTTTAGTTTCTTCAAGAGGAGCCCTTTCGGATTGATATAAGATAAGATATTCCTTTATTGTCCCACATGGGGAAATTTCATTGGTGCAACGCAGGTAGATACAGAGGTAGATACAGAAGAACAGATCACTTATAGGAAGTCTGAAAAACACTTTCAGTAGAAGATCTCCTATAAATAAACAAAAACTCCCATAGACAAATAAATAAATAAATACCATTGCATGTGATATATAGCAGGGTTAATATTATTTTTCCATGGTCTCCAGAACCACGCTGATCCGAGTCCTTTCGCTTTGTTGCAGTTGTCGTACGGCTCCAGCTCCCCTGCGCTCTCCAACCGCCAGCGCTTCCCCACCTTCTTCCGCACTCACCCCTCGGCCACCCTCCACAACCCCACCAGAGTGCAGCTGTTCCAGAAGTGGAAGTGGACCAAGATCGCCACCATCCAGCAGACCACCGAAGTCTTCACCTCTGTGAGTACGAGCATACAAGAACAAGTCTGAATAATGAGGTCATGAAGCGGTTCTTGTAATTACAAATGTACAAAAAGAAACAGTCCAATTTTAAGGTGAAATGTTTTTATACACCCTCATTTCACCCTGTATAGAGTGATTTACAAGCATTAATTTACTATTTTGTGACAACAGATAAGAGTATAATACCATTTTGGTCATAATATTAGCTGCCAGTCGTTTTATAATAATAATTTTATACAACTCTACACTTATATTTTGCTGCCGCTTTTAGGACAATTGTCATTTTGAAACCTCTACATAATAAGGCCCTTTTTGCAGCTCATCAATGTAGATTCGTTTTTGAAAGGGCCATGGTTGGTTAGATGATGTTACCTTATCTAGCATTATTATTATGATGTTTTGGGCTCGTGAATAGAGACTCGACTTGGCAATGGGTCGTGTCCCACAATAAAACAAAGCGTAAAGAAGCGCCACTGACAGCTCCTCAGAGGCCAGTTTGTGCAGTCACAGCAGCCTGACGCACTCTGCTGCTCGTTCTTTGGCCTGCTCTTCTCGCCTCTAACTCGACTGGAATAAAACAATCTCTGGCATCTGGTATAGTAATCGAGAAATGTCAAGAAACTCACAACGTTATTAAACTAAAACTTAACAACATCCCTATTCTGACTGACTGACTATTTGTGTTGGACTGAATACTAAGCTGTCGGCCTCTTGTCCCCAGACGCTGGACGACCTGGAGGAGCGGGTGAAGGAGGCGGGCATCGAGATTAGTGTCCGACAGAGCTTCCTCACTGACCCCGCTGTGGCTGTCAAGAACCTCAAGGTGAGACACACACACACACACGCACACACACACTCTCCCTCAACAACACTGTTATCTGCACTAAAACCTGTATACTCAATATAGAGTTGTGCAATTAGTCAAATTTGAATTTGAATTGAATCGATGATCAACTGTTTGAAATCGTGAATCAGCTTGGGTTTGGTGCACATCTTTTGTCAATAGAAGCATGTAGTTTGTAGTTCAAACTTTGGAGGAATAATGTGTTTTTTCTTAGGTAAATGTCCCTTTCTCTTCTTTATAAAGGTGAAATGTTATGCGTCATTTCTGTTGATATTAGCCTTTAAACATGCTCTTGAATACCCTTTGTTTGGCATCTCATGTTTTAGAACAACAACAAAAACAGTTTATAACAAACAAAATTACATTTGGATCTCTACTTTTCCCCCATGGGACTTACTGTGTTATTCCCTCTGCAGCCAGTAGATGGGGCCAGCGAATATAACATAGCTCTCATTTCCTGGTTTCGGCACGCAGTCGCAGTGTGATTAGACTGAATAAATTCACAAAACAAGTCTGGAGATGATTTATGGGCTTAAAAACAGCAGAGAAGATTCTCAGAGCCACTTCAGAACTACATCAGTTACAGAGGAAGTATCAGTTTTTACAGAGATTCAGGACGGAGTGTTTTTGATGGTCAGATGGGAGAGGATTTTCTAACCAGATTCATCAAACTAGTGTGAATGAAGCTAAATGCTACTCCAGCTATGTTTTTGATGCGGGAACAACGTTAGAACATAGTTAAAAGCTCAAACAAGTACATTTCGCATAATGTGTGTCCTTCACGGGTTCTTTGACAGTACAGCATGGACTCCGGAATTTAAGCTCATGACTCTGCGGATTGCTCACATGGAGTGCACTAATGAACTCAAAATGTAATCTATTGAAAATCATCAAGAGATAAAAATCAATAGCGATAAAATCAAAATGTATATGTTGCTATATTGTCCATTCCACACTAAACTTGCATATTGCACCTTTTCTGAAGCCTCGGCCACAATGACCCGTACAAACAGTCACTCACAAAACATGAGTGATTGTTTTGCTCAGTAGGACTGATGTAAAGGTGCATTAGGAAAACGCCACAGCACACTTGAGCACAATGTAACAACCCCACGACCATTGCACGGCTTTGATTTCTCAAGAACACCGTGAGCTGTTATTGAGAATTGAAAGCCATACAGACACTTTAAGAATGCTGCAACCCACGTATGTCTACGAGCTCCTGGTTTGACCTGTGAGATTCGTAAAAGCAAAGTATTTGTTGTGACCATAACTTGAAATTGGACATTTTGACACTTTATTTTATCCATTCATTTGTGAACGCTATTCTAGAGGCAAAACTAGTCCAAAAGTGGTTTCACTAATAGATTCTTGCATTCACTGGAGTTATTTGGGGTGACGCTGATCCTCCCTCAGGCTAAAACTGGACCAAAAATCTGGACAATTTTCATAACAGTTGTGAAGTGGCCTGGGGTTTGTTAAATCTGTTCAAATGAGTGGTGGCATTCAAATATAATCGTCCCCCAGCGGCACACTCTCCTATATGTTTTAATTTAGCTCAGTGAATGGGCCCGATGGCAGAACACATACACTGTCAGAAAATAATTGTCAGATATAATTGAATCATTTCATCATTGTAATAATTTAATGGGTCGTCATTTGCATACGGATGAAAAGATGGTTGGACAAATTGAGCTGTTTCTGTAAAAGCTCTATTCCAACAGTCAAGAAAATCATTCATATTTGAAATGTTCTAAATGATCAATAGTTTCTTTTACTCTTGGACACATTAGTCTTGACACATGCGTAAAAGTAAAAGAGTAAAAGAGGTTATGGATCGAACCCTTCATTTCCATGTCAAGTTGTCCTTTTGTAGTTCACAAACTCAAAGATGTATTATGCTTTAGTCTTCTATATCTATATTTTTGACAAGAGAAACTCGGATACAAGCTTCAAAGGTCAGTTTTGCCTTGTATGTGTCCTTAAAGTTTTTAGTTTGGTCGACTGCACATTTCTGCCAAAGTTTCAGGCTCTCTTGGGGACATTTTGTGACAAATCTTGTGACATCTTGGTGACAGGTCTTTCATGTCTATATTTTGGCCCAGGGACATTTTGTTCTTCCTTGACAGTCTGGTCAACAATTGGACCGTGGAATCTACAGTCCTTTCATCGTTCCACTGTTACAAATGCCCTTAACTTTTTAGATTTAGGATTAGAATTAGCAACGGCAATACAACAATCTCGACAAAGTGCAAGTACTATGCCCTACCCACATCAGGGCGAAGAAAAAACGTACCTTTGACATTTTCTCTGACACCTGCTGCTTTCTTAATATTTCTGCTGATACAGTCACAGTTGAAGTTGTGTCAGCAGTGAAGTATAGGCCTGTGTTAAAATGTGCTCGGAAGTTAATAGTTAAAATATGAAAAGTTGTAGTTAAAATGCGTGAATGCAGTGAATTTGTTCAGCTGTTAAAGTTTAAATATGGCCCACCATTATTATCATATGTTTTGGGACTTCTGGATGTTTTTGGCGTGGGTATTTCTTATACCTTCAGAACTACTTAACTTATAATTATTTTGCTTGAAAACTCCTGCAATGGACACAACGAAATGGATGACACATTAATTGAACCAACCAATTTGGACACAACTGTTAAAACTTGACAAATTACATTTAAACTCAATGTTGGGCGACTTGTGCCTTGAACTTGTGTCGCTATTGTCTGTTTTTTTCTCTCTGTGTCAACCGTGTTTTTGTTTTCAGTTTTGTTTTATACATTTAAAAAATAGAAACGAATATTATTGCTATTATACTTGTATGTAAGAGACACTTTGGCTTCATCTTTTGGTTATTTGTATACCATAGTAAAATGTGCTCCATAGAAAAAAAGTATGATTTGATTTTTATCTATTTTTTCTCACTTTTCATTGTCTGTAAATGTGACTTTCTGCCTTGTGGAGATGGTAAAACTCACCGAGCAAAAATAGGAGCCGCTTCATAACAAAATCATATCCTGATGCCTCGAGCTGTTTATGAAATCCGGACTGTAATAACGTGGGCCACCAGGACCAATAACTGTTACAATGTCTCTACTCAGGGACTAACGGTAGAAATGAGCTATTTAGCTACAGCCTGGTACGGAACATCTTTGTTTTTTACAAGCTTAATGTCTCTGTACATTGTCCCTTCAAATAAAGACTAAACTAAACTAAACACTGACTGGTGAGGGAGTGTTGGTGTGACAATAACGTCCACATTCACCAGCCCGACCTCTGAGCCGTGAGTAGGTGGACCTAACAGACACACAAGTGTAGCTCTGACTCTACATTAACTTTGTTCGACTGAATATTGAATGCAATCCCGATGTTTGATAATGATTAAACCATGGAGAAAAACAAACAGATTCCAGGCGTAGATGAACTGATGTTTCAAGTGTTAGTGAGGTGGGATTAAATCTGTTGAATGTATGAACCTTGGCACTCTGACCTTGGTAGGTCTGTTGTGAAAGTGGAACATGATTGATTTGTTTGGTCAAATTACTCAGTTACCTTTACTCAAACACTTTAGTAACTTGGTACTTCTCAGAGTAGTTTCACATGCCACACTTTCACTCTACTTTGAGTAATATATGCCAGTAACAGTAGCTTTTGTTCTGGTGACCCTTCTCACTGTAAGAGACAAGAACTTTATGTTGACAATAACATTTGAAGATTTGTGTTTCTTACACCGCTCCGTCTGATATTATTTTATTTTGTTTCCATCTTTTGAAAATGCCATAATTTTTGCATCATGTTATGGTGTTACTCAACATACTGTTAAAGTAGATAATATGGTCAATATGAGGCAGCTGTGTGCTGTCTGCATCTAATTATAGAGCATTTTATTCTCTGCAAAGCAGGAAGTGTGCCGTTAGCGTGCTAATATTTGTTGCCGCTACAGTGAACTTTTCTTTAGCATCAAAAAGTTGTGAAAATTGGTTGAACTCATCGCTGTGAATTATTAGGATGCTTGGAATGCATTAGGCAAGTGAACAATTTGTTTTCAATTTAAAATGAACTAGTTCTGTTTCTCACATTTTCAAGAAGCTAAAAATCATGTATGACACTTGTACCTTCAAATTATAAATCATGTCCATACACTTACTCGTGCAGTACTCTTACTTGGGTAGTAGCTTCCCCATTTTTTTTACTCAGTTGAGTAGTCTCTCAAAGGTACTTTGTACTTCTGCTTGAGTAATAGTTTCTAAAGTAATAGTACTTTTAGACTCAGGTGAGAAGAGGCTGAGCTGAAGGTGGAGCAGAGCAGAGGAGAGTTGTATCAGCTAAAACAGCAGGAAGACAAAGGCAGGTACTTAGCCTCTTTTGAATGCAGTATTTTGTTCTTCTTGGTGGTGGTTGTTACTGTTTGAATCGTGGAATAATATTCAACGATGCAGTGAGAGTTGCATGCTCCAGATCGTGGCTAATCAAATCCTCATCACTATACACTTCACCCACATTTCCTATTGACGGAGTGCGACAGCATGTGGCAAAAAGGTGGAATATTTTGCAAGACACTTGTTTTTTAACACTTAACCTTGTTGTAAAATAGCCTCAAAAGTTGACATCTTTCATTTTACTTTGGATTGACACGTGTTCCTCTTATTGAACAAGTGGTATTAATTACTCACCACTAAACATAATCTATAATATGCAATTAACTTAGTTGGACCCCCAAAACAATGAGTAAATGACTATTGATTCTCTTTAATAAGGTTTTAGCACCTAACGATCAGGTGCTGCTGGGGTTTTCATGCAAACTAATGATGAATCTGTCCAGAAGAATACTAATGAATCACACATTTCTTTTTATATATGATCATAGTGGCTGTTCAATCTAAACTACTGGCATTATACACTGTTGGGTGCTTGGGAAAGACACTTCACCCTGGTTTCTGTCATGTATGATCAATAGGTTCCTCTCACTTTCAAAAATTGAAATGCCCTGCAATTTTGCATATTCTCCCACTTAAACATAATGGAGGGGTCTGAAATGTTCATTGTAGGTGCATTTCCACTGTGAGAGGCAAAATCTTAAAGAAATCTGGAAATCACATTGTATGATTTTTAAATAATGTATTTGTATGTTAATGCTGCAAATAAGTATTTGAGCACCTGCCAAGCAGCAGGAAGTCTGGCTCTGAAAGACCTGTTAGTTTACCTTTGAAAAGTCCACCTATGCTCAATTTATTAATCTAACTTAGTAGCACCTGTTTGAGCTCATTATCTGCATAAAGACACCTGTCCACCCCACAATCAGGCCAACTACTACCATGGGCAAGGCCAAGGAGCTATTAGAAGACACCAGAGACTAAATTGTAGACCTCCACAAGGCTTGAAAGGGCTACTGGGCAATAGGCCAGCAGCGTTGTGAAAAAAGATCAACTGTTGGAGCAATTGTTAGAAAATGGAAGAGGCTAAAGATGACTTTCAATCTCCCTCGGACTGGGCCTCCATGCAAGATCTCACCTCGTGGGGTTTCAATGATGATAAGAAAGGTGAGGAATCAATGACCTGAAGAGAGCTGGGACCACAGTCTCTAAGGTACAGAAGGTTCCCCAACGTGTGTTAAGTCAGCACATTTCCAGGACTGTCTGAAGTTTGCCAATGACCATCTGGATGATCCAGAAGAGTCATGGGAGAAAGTCATGTGGTCAGATGAGACCCCACTCGCCATATTTAGAGGAAGAAGAAGGATGAATACCATCCCAAGAACACCATCTCTACTGTGAAGCATGGGGGTGGAACATCATGCTTTGGGGGTGGAAACATCATGCTTTGGGGGTGGAAACATCATGCTTTGGGGGTGGAACATCATGCTTTGGGGGTGGAAACATCATGCTTTGGGGGTGGAAACATCATGCTTTGGGGGTGGAACATCATGCTTTGGGGGTGGAACATCACGCTTTGGGGGTGGAAACATCATGCTTTGGGGGTGGAAACATCACGCTTTGGGGGTGGAAACATCATGCTTTGGGGGTGGAAACATCACGCTTTGGGGGTGGAAACATCACACTTTGGGGGTGGAAACATCACGCTTTGGGGGTGGAACATCATGCTTTGGGGGTGGAAACATCATGCTTTGGGGGTGGAAACATCACGCTTTGGGGGTGGAACATCATGCTTTGGGGGTGGAACATCATGCTTTGGGGGTGGAACATCATGCTTTGGGGGTGGAAACATCATGCTTTGGGGGTGGAAACATCACGCTTTGGGGGTGGAAACATCATGCTTTGGGGGTGGAACATCACGCTTTGGGGGTGGAACATCACGCTTTGGGGGTGGAACATCACGCTTTGGGGGTGGAACATCACGCTTTGGGGGTGCTTTTCTGCACAGGGGACAGAGCGACTGCACTGTGTTAAGGAGAGAATGAATGGGTCATGTATTGTGAGATTTGGGTGACAACCTCCTTCCCTCAGCCAGAGCATTGAAGATGTGATGTGGTTGGGTCTTCCAAAATGACAATGACCCGAATCACACAGCCAAGAGAACCAAGGAGTGGCTCTGTAAGAAGCATATCAAGGTTCTGGAGTGGCCTAGCCAGTCTCCAGACCTAAGTCCAATAGAAAATCTTTGGAGGGAGCTGAAACTCAGCAGCAGCCCTGAAACCTGACAGATCTAGAGAAGATCTGGGTGGAGGAGTGGGCCAAACTCCCTGCTGCACTGTGTGCAAATCTGGTCAAGAACTACAGGAAACATTTGACCTTTGTAATTGTAAACAAAGGCTTCTGTATCAAATATTAGCACTGATTTTCTCAGGTGTTCAAATACTTATTTACAGCAATAACCTACAAATAAATTATCTAAGAATTATATGTGATTTATGGATCTTTTTTTTAGATTCTGTCTCTCACAATGGAAATGCACCTACAATGAAAACTTCAGACCCGTCCATAATATCTAAGGAAAACTCGCAGACTCGCAGGGTGTTCAAATACTTACTTTCCTCACTGTATATAGATCCATGTTCCCACTGGTTTGTTTTGGAGTGGAATGGAATTGTCTGAAAGTGTCTCCATAGGGCCACTACTTACTGAATGTCTTCTTTGTGAAATACTAGATAGGCCGTTAAGTCCCTCAGGCCTTGGAATCATCTCAGTGACAACAGTTTTATCTTCAAAGAAAATAAAGCAAATGGTTACTCCTAACCTGGCCTAAAACCACGGACTGGATCCCTGTGGTGAACTTATCATTTTCCACTACAGACAAAACTATTTGTTCTCTTTGGGAGAATTTACAAAAGACAAAGTCCTTAAATGTATGTATTTCTCATTTAAACTGACTCCATATATCACTATTTGATCTAAATCTGTACGTAATCCATATTTGTTATACAGATGCCTTGTGAATTTTGTTTGGAAATGTGTTTAGGCCATATTTACATATAGAGGGTTTTTTCAGGAGCACATTTTGAGACATATGTCTCTAAACATAGTCAGCTCTGACAGGACTTTGTCAGAGCTGTTCATCTGTATATTGATCCAATAATTGCTGAAAACTGTACACAAGGGTCAAGTCTTTTAACCGTTTAACAGGGCTAAAGTGTCTCTCTGTGCCTCTCCAGTCCATGTGTCATCATGTTGACTCCTCATACTCAGTCTCTTCTTTCCTTTAAACCTCTCACACTAAATTTATATGCAGTAAACATGTCTAAGCTTATTGTTTAGGAAGAAAACTAGTCAAATAATGGAGAAAAAAAAAAAATTCAAACTCAAATAAGTACCTTTTTGAGTTTTCCGTGTCTGTTTTTGCCAGTGCCTCGTGTCCTCTAGTTGGAGGAAAAGAGAGCGAGAGATACTGGGGGCAGGACAATGCGCCGTTTAACAGAAGCTCATTGTGTTACTGCCAATTATTTTACTGACAATAGAAACATGTGGTTTTAAGGGTTATTTGCACATTTTATTTAACGTTTTTTTTGTCCACTATGAAGAAAGATCTTGAAAAATGGACTCTAATCCCATACTTAAGTCTAAGGCAAAGGACTGAAACTATAAACATGAATGTTTTGCCCGGATTTCTCTATCTATTACTGACTCTCCTGATTTCCAACTCCATTCAGCTATTTGATGAGTGGAATAAAACAATCTCAAGATTTGTATGGAGAGGCAAAAACCTTGAGTCCGATTCAAAACCATTCAACTGTTAAAGGGAAAAGGAGGTTGGTGTTTGCCTTGTCTGAAAAATGACTCTATTTCGGCTCAAATCAGAGCATTGCTGTACTGGTGTGATCCAGAATATGAAGCTCAATGGACAAACATTGAGATTAATGTTGTGCCTGGGATTCCTGTACTGGCTTTATAGGCAGATGACAAACAGTTGAGTCATCTAATGGATGTTGAGAATACCTGGGCAAAAACTGTGCTTACAACATGGAAGCAGCTTATCAAAACATACAAATTAAATAAATTAAACTTGTATTATAATGATTAGTCCACAAATACACTTATGTGCATATCAGTTTAAACCAATATTTAATACAGAAATAATCTTTTATCTGATTTTGCAGTTTTTTTTTTACCCAGATGAAAGAGTCACGTGACCCGCTGTGAGGAGAATGTAGTGAATCGCACCGTGACTGTATGATCTGCTAAATAGTGCAGGACTATGCAGTGAATGAGGGGGTTAGGGGCTAGTTTGGACATTCGGATAAGCCCTCAAAATGTTGCAAATAACTTGGAAGCTGAAACCCATTTACAATCATTTCTGTCAACCTTCATTGCTCACAGAACTTCGGCATTCGTTCCCGCAGCTTCTATACATGTCTTTTCTCCTGTTTTTGTTCGGTGGGAAAGTGTTGCATGCCCCTTTCCTCTCAGCTGGACTCTGGCTCCTGCCCTGTGAGTGTGAAACAGTTGACCAGCCAGAACCAGCAGGATGTCTGAACTGGAACATTCACCAAGCTTAGAACTGATCTCTTTGCTTCTTTAAGGCTTGAAATAGAAATAGAAATATATATATATATATATATATATATATATATATATATATACATTTTGTTCTCATCACTGTTGGTCTTCATGTTTTAACTGAGAACTAAACTCATACATAAATCAAATGAAGATAGTTCTGGACGCAATACTTGATTTACATTTGATTTGCATTTTACATTAAACTAGATGATAACTTAGTTTATTCATGATAATAATGCCTTGAAAATACACCTTCCAAGATGACCCAATGTTTTTTAAATTGCATAATTAATTTGAATCTTACTCACTAGTGGTAAGCTACTTTGATTCAAAATCAAACTCGGTGTCCTGTCTTATTCCTAATCCTTTCCTGTGTGGATTTTAATTCAGGTACAGTACTTTTCGGGCTATACAGCACTCCTGAATAAAAGCTGCACAAAATTCACAAATAAAAAATACATTTTACATATTGCACCTGTCAATAAGCCGCAGGTAACAATGCTGTAACATGAGATATTTACACATAAGTATTATACTGATTAGACTAATTTTCCAGTGAATATGAGTTGGATTGTAAAAAAGCACACAGCATTTTGAAGCTTAACAAACAGAAAACACAAAATTGGCCATGTTAGATAAAGATGCTACCTCCACTACTGCAAGGATCTCCTGATTGAAGTTGCATGAATGTTTAAAGCCTGGTTGGCGCGGTTCTTCCATAATGTCCATTGATGTGTTCTTCTACAGTGTGTCAAACGCTTGCGCTTCCTGCTAGAGTGCCCCCCGGTGGCCGTTAGCCAGTAAAAATCTATAAATTTAGACGCACCATTGTATGCACCGCAGGGTTCAAATCGTGAGGGAAAAGTAGCCCAAAGAGTACAGTACTTTGTACACTCATTCCGTATTTCCGGAGTATAAGTTGCACCAGCCAAAAAATGCATAATATTGAAGAAAAAAAAACATATATAAGCTGCAATGGAGTATGAAATGCGGTTGCAAGTGTGAAAATAACAAATAATATCACATATAAGTCGCTCCGGAATATAAGTATATAAGTATGAGTCGCACCTCGGCCAAAATTATGAAAAAAGGTGCGACTTATAGTCCGGAAAATACGGTACTTAGTAATGGAATATATAGATCATTATTTTATTTATTGTAAAATGCTATATTTATCTAAAACCACCCAAAGAGATTCAATGACTTCCTGGTCTACACTGCAGAACAGAGGCTCCGCCCCCTCATATTGGCCTTTCAGATGTAACTAGTGTAGAGGTGGGCAATATATGAAAGTTTACATACAAATTGTGAATGCTGTTTTGAAGATATGCTAAATTTGAATATTGACCTTATCGTTTGTAGGAAAAATGCTACATAAAGAAAAATAAAAATTAAAGCAAAAATAATTTTCGGCTATTTTTGTGATTAATTTGACAGAAAAGAGATGTTTGAACACATTCTAACACATTTCTGCTGGATTGACATAATATTGTCTGAGTACCGTTATGAGGATTCTCCCAAAGATATATTGAAAACATTTTTGTCATTTTTGTCAGTATTGGCTAACTCTGAGTAAGGGTGCATTCACACTTGCACATTCACCACATAAATATTGGAACAATACCTGGACTAAACACTGACTAAAAAGGGTTCTACCCAAGTCTACATCAGGGCTGAATTAGCTCAATTAAAGGACCTGATTATGACAAGTGTCTTGTTGATCCAGATAATGTGTAAGATAATGATGAGGGAAGACCATTATAACATGGTTAAAAGCTCCGAAAACATTTTGCACAAAATGTCTCATTGAAAATGATGTAGATGGTGAATTGACGCAATGAAAAGTAAAATACCCTGCATAGTCCTCTCTATTATGGTGGAAGATGGGGAAATTCCCGAGGGATATGTTCCACTGGGGGCTGTGCTTGCCAAATCTGAAGTCGGTCATCCAGGGACCATCTCCCTGTGGAGCCCCTAACCACACCTCACATCCTCCACTGAGCTTTATCTGTGCCACTGCCTAATGGAGTCAACCAGCCTGGGGGGACTTTACAGGACCATGGCTTTCTAGTATCGCCACTCATCTTTAAACCATAGAATGAGCTCTGTTCTTAATTGGGTAACATTTTTCTGTTTTGTTTCTTTTATTTTCTGTTTTGGTGGTGTTTTGTTTCATTTTTTAATTGGTGTACAGCACTTTGGTTGACTGTTGTTTTTTAAGTGATATTAGTGAAGTTTGATAGAATTAGATTTGAGGTTAGCTGTTTAAAAGCAAATCATAAGTCAGTATTTTTTTATTTGGTCTAGAGCAAAAAAATCATAATTAAATCAGAATTTCAATAAAAGTCGTAATAAGCAAATATAGCAACCTTGGTGTGTTTAAACACGCAAGGTGAACTGAATATTAATTAGCTATTTTGCAATTTACTAGTCCAAATTTAGATAATTTCCAGTCATTTTTCTACCCTATTATTAATATATAATAATATTCAACCCTAACCCTGTTCATGTCAACATGCCCATACCACGTCATTGGTTAGTGATCAAAACAGTTTGTCATTAATTGAACATCTTCCAACACTAGCTACAGATCAATATTCTAGAACTCCACAATTTACAGCACTTAACTGTTTCCACATTTTGTTTTGTTACAGCCTAATTCCAAAAAGGATTTAATTCATTATGTGCTCTAAATTCTAAAAACAATACCCCATAATGACAACTTGAAAGAAAAAATAACTTGTACATATTGACCTCTTTCCACTGATCATCCTAGCGATGCTTCTATAACTTGTTTGGAGTCCACATGTGGTAAATTCAGTTGATTGGACATGATTTGAAAAGCTCACACCGGTCTGTATAAGGTCTCACAGTGAACAGTTATGTCAGAGGACAAACCAAGACATGAAGTACAAGGAACTGTCTGTAGACCTCTGAGACAGGATTGTCAGATCTGGGGAAAGGTACAGAAACATTTCTGCAGCATTGAAGGTTCCTCTGAGCACAATGGCCTCCATCATCCATAAATGGAAAAAGTTTGGAACCACCAAGACTCTTCCTAGAGCTGGGCCTGACCAAACTGAGCAATCATGGGAAAAGGGACTTTGACAGGGAGGTGACCAAGAACCTAATGGTCACTGAAAAAATCTCCAGCGTGTGTCTGTGGAGAGAGAAGAACCTCCCAGAAGAACAACCATCTCTGGAGCACTTCACCAATCAGGCCTGTGTGGTAGAATGGCCAGAGAGAAGCCGCTCCTCAGTAAAAGGCACATGACAGCCTGTCTGGAGTTTGCAAAAAGGCTCCTGACGACTCTCAGACTACGACAAACAAAAGTCTTTGGTCTGATAAAACAAAGATTGAACTCTTTGGCTTGAATAGCAGGCGTCATGTCTGGAGGATGGTACGGGTCCCCTGACTCTCTACACTGAAGCATGGTGGTGGCAGCATCAGGCTGTGGGGATGTTTTTCAGCAACAGGAACTAGGAGACTAGTCAGGATCAACAGAAAGATAAATGCAGCAGTATAAAGATACTTCCTTGATGAAAACCTGCTCCAGAGGCTCTGGACCTCAGACTGGAGTGAAGGTTCCTAAGCACACAGCCAGGAGAACAAAGGAGTGGCTACAGGACAACTCTGTGAATGTCCTAGAGTGGCCCAGAGGCCAGACTTAAACTTAAACAACTGGACATTTCTGGAGAGATCTGAAAATGGCTGTGAACCGACACTCACTAAACAACTTGAGAGCTTCTGCAAAAGAAGAGTGGGATGAACTGTCCATAAATAGTTGTGCCAAGCTTGTAGCATTAAACACAAAAAGAGGCTGTGATTAGGGCCAAAGCTGCTTCAACAAAGTATTGAGCAAAGGCTCTGAATACTTATGTACAAGTGTGTACACAAGAATGGTTGTCATTATGTTGTCATTATGGGGTATTGTTTATTGGGGTATAATTTTAAGCAATTAATTCAATCCTTTTTGGAATAAGGCTGTAACACAACAACAACAATGTGCACAAAGTGACACGCTGTGAGTACTTCCCAGATGCACAAACAAAATTGTATCACAATAACACTAATGAGTTTTTGAAAAGAAAACATATAAGAAAAGAAAATGCAAGTCCAAGATTAACCTCTACATGCCCTTCATTTGACAAGTAACTTAGTTTTTGTTTTAATGAATGTGTCAAAAAGTCATTTGATATACCGCAGTATTATCAATATTGCTGTACTGAACAGCTATATCAAAATATTTTCCAAGATCCGGCAGTCCTAATTAGAGCATTCACAACCACAATAATGATCTACTTTAAATTATGTTAAACTCTTAATAAAGCTTGTTGTTTTTATTCTGTTTCATTATTAAATCTACATACATCTATATACACACACACCTAACCGCCCAATCAAGTATCCATGCAGCTGCACTGTTGAACATTTAATGTTCAGCTTTCCTCCTTGCAAATGAAATACAGCTCAACTGGCAGAAACAGGCACAAATTAGAGTTTTTGATTTGACTAATGATGAGTCCTTACTTTTCACTTCCTCTCTGCTGCTCCTTCGCTCGCCTCCTCGTCTTCTCGTCTCCTCGTCCCTAGCTCAGCGTGTCGCCCATGTTTAATTGTGTGTCTGAATAGTGAAAAGAAGATCTGTACCGCTGGGTTCTGCAGTGCTGGCCCTTTCGCTAATGTTTCTGTTTTTCTCTTTCTCCCTTTCTTTTTTATTTTCCCAGCGCCAAGACGCACGGATCATCGTGGGCCTCTTCTACGAGACGGAGGCCAGGAAGGTCTTCTGCGAGGTAATTACTATAACGCTTTGTAATTTTCGAGACACTGAGCAGAATTCAAATGAACAAGTTTTCGAATACGTTTGAGCGGCAGTGGGTGAGGTCCAAGGTGTGGAGTTATTAAAATAAGTCACATTCTATTTCGTCCATAATTTTACATGACATGTTCAAAGTTATTAACATAATTTTGCTGTAATTTGGGGGAACCTCAAAAAGAGTTGAGCTGTATTTTGTGAAGAGTCAGTTAACTAACTATATAAATGTATTTTTTTAAACAACAAGCCGTGGATTAACTATGAACTGAAAGCTCTGCTGAGGGAAAAGAGAGAGAGAGAGCTTTAGAACAGGGAACAACGAGGAGTCGCGGCCTGTGCAGAAGAAGCTGAGGAGGGAGATCCGACAGGAGGAAGAAGGCTACAAGAGGAAGATGGAGGAAGAACTGCAGCAGCAGAACATTCAGGGAGTGTGGAGGAGCCTGAAAACCATCTCAGGCTTCAAAGTCCCCCCTGCCCAGATGGAGGGGGATTTACAGTGGGTGAATGATTTGAACTCTCACTTCCTGAGATTTGATCAATTACCCACCCCTCCCCCTGCACAGCTGCATGCTCCCTCTTCCACAGCTGGACAATGGCCCACACCCGTTCCTCTTCACACCTCTGCTTCGGTCCATCAGCTCATCACTTCACCTGGACTCACCCATCCCCCCAGCACACAGTCCCCCTGCCAACCACTGACTGTCACAACAGCATAGGTGAGGAGAGAGCTGAAGAGGATTAAAGTGAGGAGGGGTGCAGGAACTGACTGCATCAGCCCCAGGCTCCTTAAGTCCTGCGCAGATGAACTGTGTGGAGTTATGGAGCATGTCTTCAACATGAGCCTGAAGCTGAGGGTGGTACCACAGGTCTGAACCTCCTGTGTGGTACCAGCACCAAATACCTCAACAGCTTCAGACCGGTGGCTCTCACGTCCCATCTGATGAAGCTCAGCCATGGACCCGCTGCAGTTTGCATACCGGCCTGGCATCGCAGTGGAGGACACCGTCATCTCCCTGCTACACCGTTACCCCACAAACTACCCCAGTTTGTGAGAGCACGGGACTGTGTGTCTGACACCAGGACCTGCAGTGTGGGGGCGCCCCAGGCACCGTCCTCGCGCCATTTCTCTTCAACCTCTACACTGCAGACTTCAGACACGACACGGACAGCTGTGTCCTGCAGAAGTTCTCTGACGACTCTGCCATCATCGGACTCATCACGGACAAGGACGATGCGGAGTACGGAGGACTGGAGCAGGACTTTGTGGACTGGTGTCAGCGGAACCACCTCCTCATCAACGCAGGGAAGACCAAGGAAATGGTGGTGGACTTCGGCAGATGCAACTCTGCTGCCCCCTCACCAGTGAACATCAATATTGCAGTGCAATATTTTCTGTCCATATAACAGCTGTAAATAAGTGGTATTTCTAAGTCATCTGTATTTATTGTTATACTTCAGTCCCTACTCTGTTGGAACACTGGAATTTTCCCAATGTCAGACAAATAAAGGTTATCCTATCTTAAATAGAGATGGACATTTTGGTGGACATTTTACAGCACAATAAATTTTCCATTTATTACAAGTGTTTTTATTGCTCACATACTCCCGACTGCTTACTTTCTCTCCATAGAGCACCTTTAATGTCAACATACAATTTATCTACCCCACTACATGACCAGTAGGATTGGTTCTTGTCAGCCTCTTCAAAAGCTAAAAGTTATTTGTTTTGAAAAAAAACCCATCACTAACGTTAAATCAAAAACATTTCTCGAGTTCTCAAGGATTGAAAAATGTTTAGTTCATATGAAATTCTTTAAAGGGTAAATACACTTTTACTGGGTATTAATTGTTAACACATTGCATAATAGAACATCATGTCAACCTTTTGTTGGTTTGAAAATGCTCACCAAAAACAACGTGTTGAATCAGCGGCAGCACAGAAACACAATCACACACAGTTTAATGAGAGTATAACAATAATAAACACAAAGAAGAGCATTTCAAAAGTGATTATTTGCATGATGTATCTCACCACTGATGATAGTAATCACTGACAAATCTGTATCCAAAACAGACTTACTCACCAGACTTCTCTTAACTGTTGGGAGAGAATCCTTTTTTAGTGGCAGTGTTTTATTTAGTCCATTATTCAACAAGCTTTTGTTGAAGAAGCTACAGCCTTCGGTGAAATGGGGTAAACAAACAAAACACACTTTCTCAGATGGTCAGATGGTGCTACCCTTTCACCGAGTTCACTTTCTGCACTACATAATGTAAATTCAACTGTACATTTTGTGTACATTGTAAGCCTTTTTTTCCCCCCATCTTATAGCCTATTTTATTTGTATCCTATAGCATTTTGTAATTGTTTTTCTTTTTGACTTTTATAGGTTGTTTTATCATTGTTCATTGTTTTATCACCAAAGCAAGTTCCTATATTATGAATTCTGTTCATGGACAATGGCAATAAACCCTTTCTGTTTCTGAGTTGCCTCATTCCTGGGAAGTGTGAATAGTAGTGTGCCTTCTGGATTTCCAAATGCACTTCTGTCTGAACACATTTTTAATAAAAAGCCCCCCAAAAATATGTCATAAATAACTGTGTTGTAGCTGTAGCGCTCCTATCTGCCGCTCTGTTCTGTGGGGCGAGGGCGGAGCAGAATACCCGCAGACACTTCCTGGTTACGTAAACTTGTGGGCGGTCACCTGTGCAAAAGAAGATTCAAATAGTTTTTGAATAGTGCCCAAGAAAGATCCAGGATCACACAAACATACATGAAGTACATTTAACCCCACTCAGACTTGTTTTTGGCAGTACCACCCTGGTGTTATTCCTCTGTTGCAGGTGTACAAGGAGAAGCTGTTTGGTAAAAAGTATGTGTGGTTCCTGATTGGCTGGTACGCAGACAACTGGTTCAAAATCAAAGACCCGGCAATAAACTGCACTGTGGAGCAGATGACCGAAGCCGTGCAGGGCCATGTGACCACAGAGATCGTCATGCTCAACCCCGAGACGGTCCGGGGAGCTTCCAACCTGGTACGGAAAACACAGACAGACAGTCCACAGACAGTTTTTACAGTGGCTTTGGGCTGTTAAAAAAAGAACAGCTTGATGTAGAGCAAAATGTATAATTTGTGAAATGTGTTTGGTTTTTTTTGGACAAAATACCGATATTTGATATTTGGCCTGCTGCTGTTGCCGATATTTCAATTTAAAAATGTATAGCAAGGCCCACAAATCTATTTCAGAAGTTAAAGGAAATTTTCGCTTATAAATAAATAATGACAATAAGTAACAGAATGCATTTATTTGAGATATGATATAATTTGTTGTTTTTTTGCTCTTCCATTTATACTCCTCAGTCTGTTCATCAGTCCACCACATGATTAGTACTTATGAGTCCACATGCTCAGGCACTCATGAAGTCTATCTCAAAGATGTAATTTTATCACATTGTTAACTGTCGCTGTAGCTTCAGGCAGCAGTTTAATGTGAGGGTCTCTGGTGGGATTGTGAATGCTAAATGCACAGCCTGAAGTGTTCCTCTGCAGTACACACAGGACCAGCCCACTGTGCTGTTTGTTTAGCTCTATGTAATTACAGAGGGAACACATGGGCGGATCAATACTATAATTATTGCAGTTGTGCTGCTCATTTTAGAATATTAGAGCAGTGTTTACTGGGCACTATATGAACTACTGCTATTTATGTTGATTTATTCGGCGGGACGTTGCATGTTAAAGGACATACAGTGTAGTAAGCATCATTTGTATTGTTATTGGCCTATACCTGGCCTATATGATTTAGAATGTAAAAAAGCTACTATTTAAAAAAAAAAAACACACTACTTTGCATCAGTCTGTACTCCCTAATCTGAATACACATACACTGGCAGCAGTGGGAATCACCATTAAAAAAGCTAGTTTTCCAAGAACATGGCCGACATGTTTAAGCCAGCAGTTGTACAGGACGTGATTTGATGACAAAAATTCTAAGTCTGGCGATGATTAATCTGACTTAGTAACAGAGCAGTCAACCTTTGGATTTCACCTTTATTTTGGGAAAATGTTGATAATTGTGCAGATTTATACGAGACACATCCATGTGAACCTGTGAGATTTTAACCATAACATAGGCAAACTTTCATCCATTTGCATTCATTCTAATAATGCCTTATATATGTATTGGTCATTATTAATTTTACACATGATAACGGTGAACATTTGAAGCAACAGCTGCCTGGGGCAGAATGACATAAGTGAGGCTGCCAATCTGCCCACAGTACACCAATCACTCGTTTAGCCACTGCAGTTTTTCAAGTAACTTTTACAAGACTCCTTCTGATCATTTCAGCACTAAATGTCCCTTTACTAACTTTGCTTGGTACACTTAGTTAAGTTAAATACTATTTAAAATGTTCATAATGGGTGGCAGTTGTAATAGCTCTCGCATCACAGCAAGAAGGTCCTGGGATTGAGTCCCGATGGGGCCTTTCTGTTTGCATGTTCTTTCTTTTGCCTAGGTTTCCTCCGGGTACTCCATTTCCCTACCACTAAAAACATGTCCAATTGGCTCCTAGGACAGTGGGACTTAATAACATCAGCCTGCCACGAGACGACAGGTGGAAATTAGCTTGAGTTACATCCTGGTACAATAATCTCTCCTGATAAGGTTAATGCATATTGTGCACTGTCCCTCTCTCATATAAATAAACTAACATAAGAGGACATTATTATGTGCACTGTGAACTGAATTTTAATTAAAACAAAATGAATATACATATTTCAAAACTTGAATCACATTTCAACACTATGGGCCTGATACAGTATAAGCATAACAGCACAAATAGATGAATGCTTTGGACGAAAAATAAAGATTGCAATCGCCTAAGGAAGAGTGCGTGTGGAGCAGTGTGGGTGTTCAGACAGTGACGCACAACACATCCTGCGGTTAGAGGCATGCACCACAGACGCACAACAGCCTTACAGCCCAAAATAACACCAGTGGGCGGGACTCCAGAGCTCAGGGGCCAATCACACGAGCCGCTTTGATGACCCACAGTAGACCACAGCTGGACATTAGCTCTCTTGGTCTGAACACAGGATAATGGTAGAGGTGGCCTGCTATGAGTAACAAGCCGAAAAGGTCTGGACGTGAAAATATAGAAATTATACTACTGGAAATGAGGTACCAAAAATAGTTTGAAGCTTGATTATGGTGAATGGAGCGTAAGGTACTCTATGATCCTAAATAGGCTTTTTGGAATGCCCAGGGGTTTGTGAGGCATGAGTTAATTTCAAGACTTCTAATTCTATATCTATTTCTTTATTTTTATTTATTGAAACCAGTTTTATTCAAATTAAAGAACACATTTGACGCCCTGGAAAATGAGGAGCAGCTGGTACAAAAGCACAAAATCTCTGGCAGTACTATCGAATGAGATGGAATTATCTGTCAGAGTGGCAACGAGACGATCGGTTTGAAATACTGATGGTGGAGGAGTTTATGAAGTGAAGGAGAAGATGGCCACGCTCCCTGCCACACAATGTGTTGTGTTAATCCAGTGGTCAGAAAAGCACCGTCTTCTTTCTCATCCACAAATGCAAAAAGGGCCATTGTGCGCACGTTTTTGACAAACAAAAACATCTGTATTTCTCCTAAGTAGGCACCGCCTGCCTTGTTTGTTTTGGTTCTGCAATGCTGATCAGTGATTGGTTCCAGTCCCACCTGCGGGCCCAAATGGCCTGTGATTGGTACATTAAACCACTGATTCGGACTGCAAACAAATCAGCAGGAGCCTTTCAAGATGGTGTCTCAAGTTTGTGAACTTTAATATTAAGTGTAAGGAAGGTTACCTCTAAGGGAGTGTGTTTCAGGTGCCAAATTTATATGCTGCGTTCGTTTTTAAACTGAAATATTCTCTGACATTCCCTTTTTTAGTTAAAAACAATCAAATAAAAAAGATTTACAGCAGTTTGAACATTTTATCTTTGAATTATTATACAATTTCTGGTTGATCATTGACATCAAAGAGTATAAAAGTGGCAGTTCTCTTGATTCTCGGCCTTTGCAAAAGGCAGTAACACCAAAGTCTCCACTGACTCCTGATATATGCAAAGGAGGTGCTGTCTATCACAGATAAGACGTATGAGGCATCAGTCCAAACTCAGCACTATTGGACAAGAACTAAACAGGGATTGAGATTAGGTTTTCAATTTGCTTTCCTAATCATTTCTGTATGAACCACCTGGATGTATTTGAATGGTTCTATCCACTGAGCTAAAGCAGTACAAAGAGGCACGTTATTGTACTATAAATACTGTTGTGAAGACCAACATCCAACAGGGAGCATCTCTGGTGTAAGGATTATTCAAAGATGCACCATGTCACTTTTATGATGTAGATTGTGCCACCCGCTTGTCTCCATGGAGATGTTATTGAAAGGGCTGTAAATTAATTACAGCCCTTACATAATTACAAAAAATGTGTAATTGAGAGGTGACATTAGGGATGCGTACTGCTACGACGGACCGGATCCGGACTTGTAAAAACGTTTCGGTTCAGGTCCAAAAAAACCGAAATCCCGGTGATTCGGTTCTGGACTCATTAAAAATCTACCACTCACATTCTATATCCTTTACGTTCTAGAATCTAAACCATCTTAAACCTTCCATAGATCGCGAAATTCGCGCTAGAAAAGACGTTAACACTGACATCGCTGTCAATGGCGCGTCCTGAGCATCAGCAACGCACGCGTCTTCCCCGCGGCAGAAGTTGAAGCCGGCGCAATGAGTTTAAAGACGCGAGAGACCGAACCTTCGGGAAGATCGCTGGATTATTTGAATCGTTTGAAGCCGCCGCGTGCGTCGCCGCTTGTGCCGCTCCGTGAGTTAGTTTAAGACGTTAAAGGAGCGGGTTGTGCTTTGGTTTGGGTGTAAATATTGTAACTTCTCACTCAGGTCAGTAATGCTGGTTTAGTGCTCACAAGTTGCCACTTTATTTCTTGAACAGAGTTGGTTACTGTTGGCCGTAACCATGGTGATGGAGCAGGAACATCAAAAACCACCTCGTCTCCTGAGCCCGCTCTTAGCTCCGCCCCAGAGACCGCGCACGCGCACTAGAGACTAGGGTCGCTACAATATGAATAAAATAACTGTTATGTTGTGGTGTAGCATTTATTTAGGTGGGTTAATGTGGAATATACATATTCATACATCTAAGTAAATACTAAGTCAAAGTAATATTGTTTAATTGCTGGAGCTTATATTTTGTAATAGTATTTGTATTCTGCAGTTGTTAAATACTGTCTTGTGTTTAATGCTGTTAATATGATGTATTGTGTGTAGTGTAAAATATTTTCATATTCTATTTTTGATACTGCTAAGTTGATTGTGGTTCTAGTTGACTTTTATGCGAGTTTTTGAAGGTTTTTACATGACTTTGATGCCAATGGATCTGCAAAAATAAAGAGTGGAAATGTATCTAAAGCATTAAACTTCAAGTGTGGGAAACAGCCCAGTCAAACCAGTAATACACTTGACAAACACAGAAACAGCTGCCCCAATACCAATACTTAACTTGCTCTTGTTCGGAAGTTGTTCCTCTAGTAAAACACATGAATGTGTGTTAGCTAGTAGCTTGTAAGTAAGTTGTAACTTATGTTAATAAACAGTGAATAAACCAGATAAATTGAGTTTATTTCAATCTGCAGTTAAGCCTTGTGTTTGATAGTCGTCCTTGTTCATGTGTCTTCAACTTAATTTAGCCAAGCAGCTTGTGTTATGCTGTTATAATATTATGCAAAAATGGCATAAGTTCAGCCGGACTCATTAGGTCCGGACCTGAACCTAAACCTCTGGATTCGAATCCGGACTTGAACCTGAACGTGGGTTTAGGTATGCATCCCACTATGTGGACTGTTCCACGTGGAAATGAGCAGGATTTCCTAACCCTACTAATGAGTCAAATACTGATGTAGATGTGTAGATTAAACAAATTGACTTATCTATAGCCTATGGGGACAGAAGAAAGCGTATTTTGTTTTTCTGGGGAATAACATTTTAAAGTAAATAATAGTTTGAATCTTCATCATGATTATAGTTTCAATAATGGAGCATCCCTATGTTACTGCTTTGCCTCAAGTGTACCACATTCTGGCATTAAACCTATCCATTTTCATGGAGGCAAGCAGGTGGCTCCACCAGTCCAAGTTACAGATCTGATCTGTGTAGGGGCTCCCCTCACAGTAAGACCTGTAATGACATGAACGTTGGAGTGGAACATTAATGCCATACTGTGTCCTATTCGAGGCAAAACCTGAACATCTCAATGGAGACAAGAAGAATGCGGGCCTCCGATCAGAAAAGACATGCTGCACACTTGGTCACTTTGGATACTTTGTTTCTGTAAACTCTTGGTTTGAACGTTCTAATGTTGATAATGGAACTTGCTGTTATGGAAGTCAATACAACAGGCTCCAAAATTGTGTTTACGGTACTTCACATTGTTAAACATGTTTTGCTGGTAGGGCCGTGGGGTCGTGGTTAAACAATTTCCCTTGCGGTAACTTTTCATGCCTCAGCACCACGGTTTGCGGTATTCTGTTATGACCCATAAGCCCATAATAATGCATAGAAATTGAGGTTCATTCATATTTTTTTCTACCGCTTGTTGCTGTTCAGGGTCGTGGGTGATTGGAGCTCATCCCAGTGACTTTGTGCCTTAGGCGGGGCACACCCTGGACAGGGGCCAGCAAATTAAATTGAGGTTGAACTTGAATAATAGCAACAAAAATAACAGCAGGCATAAGGGACAGTATGTGTATGTACATTACTGGTCAATATTATGTAAAAAAAAGCATCTTGAAAAGCGCCTGGCATCAGCTCACAGCTGATTCTCATGTAAGTTTCACTTTTGTTCTCGCACATACAGCACAGATGTGTTTGTGATTTGACTACACGTTTATGGGTGGAGGAGAAGGATTATGACAGATTGAGTAGATCTGCAGTGGATAGTTTTCCTTTTGACTGAACTTTACACAGACTCTGTTTGGCTGCATCTTCTCACTAGAGTTTAACCACGCCACATTTGCTTGGGTTTTACGTCTTTTCCTGGATCGAGGAGGATTACAGCCAAGTGTGGATCATCGGGAGGATATAAGGGCCACTCTGGCCCTTCAGTTCTTTATTGATAAGCTGATACACCGTGCTTTGTTCGAGTCATTATAGGCTTATGTTAAACATGGTGCTGTTTGTGCAGAATGCTCAGTCGTGCACATCTGCACTGTCACATCTGTGCTGTGTATTTATCGACTCATTGACGAGATTCATTTAAAGCCAAGACCAAACTCCCGTCTGCTCGAGACTCGAGCCGACTCTGATGGAAGAACACGAGGAACGCTTTCTTCAAAGGAAGAGGGTGTGAAAACATGAAATAGTTCATCATTAAACAGTTCAATTATGCTAAACATGTGCGCAAAACTTCATTAAAATGTAAAATGCTGTTACCACGGTCACTTTTGCGGTTTTAGTGATCGTACTGCGACAGCCCTAGTTGACAGTAGCCATGTTGTCATGTTAACCCTATTTCTCATAATGTGTCACTTCACACTGCTGTCAGTTGTTTGCCTGTCATCCAGAATAAACAATACTCTACAAAAATGTTCATCTGGACACTGGTGGATCAGTTAATCAGGGGCATGTCGAGTTTGTCCTTGTCAAAACAAACATGGCAGCTTACAAAGGAAAAAGAGAGGGACAAAACATATCATTGAAAACTGAAAAATAATGTAGATTGATGCAGAATCTGAGGTGAGAGAATTTCGGCTTTGTATTTAACTGAAAGATGATCATTGAACTGAAATATACAAATTTGATTGCACATCTCTGCACGAGTTTGGCTTGAGGCGTGATGGGGGGATGGGGACCAGTGTGATGTTACTTAATGAAAAAAAATACAGAAATCTAGTTTGGGACTTGCCAGGGAAGACGGTATCAGATTAGCAAATGGTCTATGAAAATGAAAACCTTTAATAATTTATTTCCACACTAACAGAATAGTAGTACATTATTTATTAGAAAGATTTGAGAACATGGCATCATTATTCAACTGACTATTCAAGTTCAAGCTTTCTATTTTGTCTATAAAAGTAAATTAATTAGACTGAAATTGGCCCCTTTTGGAGCTCACCTCTTTTCATTGCAATCTTCAATTCTCTTTTTCCATCCCGGTGCTTGGTCTACCTGTCAGCTCAATATCGACCCACCAAACTAATGAGGCTGTGCGCAAACTGGGACATTTTTCATTTTGATTCACAATAATCTCATATGGTATTGACAGACGGAATTTCCAAAGGCAGCGCAAACAGAGAGAATGAAGAGCGTTTGGGATTGTTAGGCAGATCACTTTCAGAATAAATCAGCAGAAGAATCCAATACAGCTGTGGATCTTGTCAGTCCAATGTAAACAGGAAGAAATTGATTAAAGGGCACGTATACATAATTGATTTTTTTTGGACTTGCGTGTAGCTTCATTCTCATATGTTTGAATTAACCTTAGATTTTTCTTACAGGGTCAAAGGGAAGTGGTGCTCCATAGCTTACCTGCTCGAAATGCTCCCACAAACCCTCCAGGAGTGATGTGTTTAGAATAGATGCACTTGACAGACACGTGGATGTTGTTTATAGGTTCATCACATTTGCCACTGACTAATACCTATAGATATCCAAGTTAACTTATTACTGTAGGATTTGTTGCACTTGATGAAACAAAACACACATTTTATAGTCAAATGTGGCCCGCTATGTTGTTGGTGCATTAATGTCCAGAATAAAGAAATGTGTATTACAAAAAAAAATGAAAAGAAAAGAAAAGCAACCAGATCTGAACCAGCACCAACAAATAACACAGCTGGATTTGAGAGGGCACCGAGATCCGCAAACAAGGTCCAAGAAATATAATTGGTGAGGGAGCCTACACCTTGTGACACACATGGGAAGGAATCAGACTGTTACCGCAATTCTGGAGACCAGAGACTAGACTTCCTGTCTCGGCGAAACATTGTTCAACGTAGTGGCCGTCACTACAACATCCTGGGATGTGATGTGAGGAAAGATATTTTACGTAGCTGAAACATGTAAATCAGATAAACAAAACACTCCTTCGTCACCAGAAATAAATTGTTACTCAACAGAAGTGCAATCTTCTTTAAGAATAGATGTTTTTGGTGATCAGAAATGCACGTAAAATAATTTATGTTTCGTATTGTCAATTCAGGTTTTTTAATGTAACACAGAACATTTCATCAATAACCAGAAGGGAAGAGATTAATTTGAAGTCTTATTATTACTAGTATCATGATCTTCTTCTGCTTATCCGGGGGCGGGTTGCGGGGGCAGCAGTCTAAGCTAGGACTCACAGGCTTCCCCCTCCCCAGACACTTCTTCCAACTCCTCCCGAGACATAGTCCCTCCAGCGTGTCCTGGGTCTTCCCCGGGCCTCTTCGGTGGGACATGCCCGAAACACCTCCCCAGGCTGGTGCCAGGGAGGCATCCGGAACAACCACCTCAGCTGTCTCCTCTCGATGTAGAGGAGCAGTGGCTCTACTCTGAGCTCCTCCTGTGTGACTGAGCTCCTCCTGTGTGACTGAGCTCCTCACCCTATCTCTAAGGGAGCACCCAGCCACCCGGCGGAGGAAACTCATTTCGACCGCTTGTACCCGCGATCTTGTCCTTTCGGTCATTACCCAAAACTCATGACCGTAGGTGAGGGCAGGAACGTATAATGACCGGTAAATCGAGAGCTTTGTCTTTTGACTCACTAGTATCATGTTGGATCTTTTCTTGTTGAATCAATGTTGTTTTTAGGGAGACAATTTTAAAATCTGGCCAGGGACGACAGATTAAAAATAAACTGGTACATTTACTATACTATATATTACTCTGTCCTTGTCAAATAAACAAATAATAACATTTCAATTATTGTGCCTTTCACTACTTGTTTTACCCTGAGCACTGTTCTGTGTTTCCCCAAATCTCTGCAGTAAAGTAGGGCATAACCAAGGAACAAACACTTTGTACTTAAGAATCCCTCACATATTTTAAGCATTCAAAAACTCTACATCTCCAAGTGATATTTTTTGTCATATTTATCATAGTGGAAATCTCATACCTTTTTTTCTTCTAATTCTTGGTTAAATTTATGTTTCAGTTGACTGGCTTTATCAGGCGGCTGTATTCTGCTCTGAGAGGCACTTGTGGAGCAGATGGGAATTCATTTACTGTGACTGCATTTATGATTGATGACAGTGATTGACTCACAAGGGCAAAGGAAGGAGCTATGGCAACTTCAGTATGTAATGCACGGGATAAATGTCCATTATAATGGCCTATTTATTCTTCTAAAAGAGCCTAGATGATAATGTGTACTGTGTGAGTTTAATTTGATCACAATTTGCCCTATTTTTCTTTAGCGTTTAACCATATTATAACATTGTCCCCTCATCAAAAACATACCTGGAATTGTATTCAACACATTTACAATAGTTTGTTGAATTCTGTTTAGAAATTCCTCTCCCTCCAAGCTTCAGAAAACACTTCACATATTCTGAATTTCACAGTTTATATTATGTCATACGTCGAGTTCCGATATCTGCCCTTTTAAGTCTGTAAATCATTGCCAGACTAGTTCTGAGCTTTTATGCCGCCCTATCATGCATCACGTTCATTGCAAGTGCGTGGCTGCATTAGCTTGTCGGGGGGGAAGCTCGCATTTGTTTATCTCCCCTTTGTAATTTTAACTGCAGCTAGTAGTTGGAGCCCAAGTCAATTCCTGTGATGGGAAACGCTGAAGTGACATGAAATCATTGCGTTTTTAGTTCTAAAATAATACTCCAGAGGATGTTCAAAGGTCGATAACAATGCAAATCATGTGTAATATTTGTCCTTTAAGGTGACCCAAAAAAAAATATTTCCAATCAAATCAAAACAATAGAAAAACATAAAACTGTAATACAAAACATTCAGCAAACAATAACACAAACTGTACGACATACAATCACTGCTTTACTCTGTGTTGAAAGTCTTTACAGTGAAAATTACAAGTGGAATTTAACTTGACGAAGTTGAAAAAGTGGCCTGTCTAGGATGTGCTTTTTCAAGTTCTGAATCCATCTAAATAGCTATTGAACAGCGTGCCTGACTTGTCCCTGTTCGTGCCCAGTTGTCAGGGTGGTTGGTGGTGGCAGCAGCCTCTCTCTGATCAAAGCTGTGTGGTTCTGTGGTTTGGCTCTCATCGTCACTCTGACATATGGCACCAAATCTGGTCCCTCTGTCTGGGCCTTTTATCTGCAGCTCTGGTGCTGCAGATGCTCATGGCCTCACTGTTGACTTCCGAATCAAAAGATAGAGACACATTTTCTCGGAGCTAAGTCGCGGCCTCAAACTCTAACAATCTCACTGGAAAGACTTCAAGAGACAAATGAATGAGAGATGAAGAAAAGTTTACTCTCGGTAGATTTAAACACATTTTAGAGTAAGGCATTATAAAAAAAAAACTAAAAATGTGTTTTAATGCAAGCAGAATAAGCATTAAAACGACTTTGACAGGTATGGATATGGTGTATGAGGACGTTTATTAGTGGCAGAAAACATAGTGAATGGGTTTGAGAGTTGTATACATTCAAATGACCACAACTTACTCAAATATTATCAGATCTACATGAGTGAGACATCATTTGAAAGCTTTGAATTCACACTTTCAGAATCTGTGAATAACTCAAAATGTCTCCGGGTAGACATGTAACTGGTTTAGCCACGGTCAGACACATATTATCACGGATTATAGATGGATCATACTTTATTGTCAGGTCCAGTCCATGTCACACAAACACAAGGACATTACAGACAAACGGAACAAACAACAAACAAATCTGTCTAGACATCAATTATGTTTAAGCTGATGATTAAGCTCCTGGTTTAGTTTTAAGATGGACCGATGTATGAAGGATGCTTTGAGCCGTGAAGCATGGCACACAGTGTGTAGCAGCACTGGGGTCAGAATCGATGTTCTTGGCCAATCGCACAGTGTTGTTGTAACATGAGGTCACAAACAGTCCGTTCAAGGGTTGACCCACGATCTTTGAGCATATCAGGTGTCTCAGTATTGATTTTGCAGTGACTGAGAGGCAGATGTACCACACAGAACTACAGCTGTAACGCCTGTTGCGTGGCCTCGAATGACTTTGTGATGTCCTTGTGATGTTTCCATGATAATTGTGAGTCGATCAAAGCCCCACAAAGTTGATTTAGCAGAATATGTCACTTTAATGGCGGTGTATGCGTTCAGAGTGAGACGGTGATAATGATATGAGCTCATGAGGAGGTGTGGAGACAGCCGGGCTGACTTCACACCCTCACGTCTGCCAAGCATGAGCCCTATGGAGAAAACAGAAATTTAAATCAATCGCAGCAGCACATCTTAATTAGACATTGTGACTTTTAGACCATAGGTGTCTCATAACTTACCTGAGAATGACGTCTGAACCGGAGGTGAGAAAACAGAACTTCTTATGGCTGTTTTTCAAAAATTGGTTCTTCTTGCCACTCTTCCGTAAAGGCCAGAGTTGTGTAATTCACGACTAATCCATGGGTTTCAGTTGGGTTTGTTGTCACCGCCATTTTTAAGATGTCACCACATGCTGTTGCTTATCTCCGCTGTGAAATAGTCATGATAAACAGCATAAAACTTAAAATGAAAAGGGTTGATATTTCAAGAAGACGGAAGTTAAGGGCTTTGATCTTTATCTACAGCAGTAAGTCGATGACAGTTAAAAGCAGTGACAACTTGCCACAACAAACTTTTGCAGACATTTAAATCTGCTCTTGCTCATCCCACTGCACCGGACAAGCCCCAGAGCTTTAATAATAATAATAATAATAATAACTTTTATTTATATAGCGCTTTTCAGTGACCCAAAGACGCTGAACATAATAAAAAGGGGGGGGGTATTTACAGACAGGGGGGACAACACGTACAGAACACATTAATATACAGATAAAATGAACAAGACAGAAGAAGTAGAGAGAAAAAGATGGGGATGTAACAGGGGGTAGAAGAGTAGGCAATGGGGTAGAGGAGGCTAGGGGTAGGGGAGGTCATAGGCTTGGGTGAAGAGGTATGTTTTTAGGCGGGATTTGAATGTTGTGAGTGAGGGAGAGTGGCGGACAGGTTGGGGGAGGGAGTTCCAGAGTCGGGGTGCTGTTCGGGAGAATGCTCTGTCGCCAAAAGTTTTGAGTCGGGATGTTGGTGCAGTCAGGGTGAGAGAGGAGGAGGATCGGAGAGCTCGGGTGGGGCGGTGGGGGATGAGGAGGTCAGACAGGTAGGGGGGGGCAAGGTGGTGAAGAGCTTTGAAGGTGAGGAGGAGTATTTTAAAGTTTATGCGCTGCTTGATGGGGAGCCAGTGGAGAGAGCGGAGAACGGGAGTGATGTGATCACGGGACCGGGTGTGGGTGAGGAGGCGGGCAGCGGAGTTTTGGACCATTTGGAGTCTATGGAGGGAATGGGAGGAGATGCCAGTGAGGAGGGAGTTGCAGTAGTCGAGGCGGGAGGAGATGAAGGCATGGATGAGGGATTCAGCAGCGGGGAGGGTGAGGCAGTGTCGGATTTTGGCGATGCGGCGGAGGTGGAAGTATGAGGTCTTGACAATGTGGCTGACATGGGGAGTGAAGGAGAGGGTGGGGTCCATGATGACACCGAGATTGCGTACCAGGGTAGAGGGGGTGATGGTCGAGGTGTCGATGCTGAGTGAAAAGGGACCAGTTTTATTGAGAGTGGATTTGGTGCCAATGAGGAGGAGCTCTGTTTTGTCACTGTTCAGTTTGAGGAAGTTGATAGTGAGCCATGATTTTATTGTAGAGATGCAGGTTTCAATGTGGCTGAGGGGAGGGTTTTGGGTGGATTTGGTGGTGAGGTATATCTGGGTGTCGTCAGCGTAGCAGTGAAAGTCCAGGTTGAGTTGGCGGAGGATGTGACCAAGGGGGAAGATGTAGCAGATGAAGAGGAGGGGGCCGAGGACTGAGCCCTGGGGGACCCCTGCGTTACTGGGGAGAGGGTGGATGAGTGACCGGAGAGGGAAATTAACTCTTGCCTGTTGGTGAGGTAGGATGTGAGCCAGTCAAGTGCAGAGCCCTCAACACCCAGTTGGCGCAGTTAATTTTGTGGTTGTGATGTGAGAAAATGTGGAGAACACTTTTGCAAGCCACTGTATTTTAAGTAGCACGGACTTTGTGGCTGATCCTAAAATATAACACCCGGACAGATGGAAATGAGGCTTGTTAAACGGTCTGCGAGTGATTTCTGTAAGTCCACTGGTCCCTCCTTACCGCAGTCGTACATTTCTGGCAACAAACAGAGTCTATAGGGATGTTATAGAAGAGGAATCCTTTGTTTTGAGACTTTTGTTGAAACAGCCCACAGTGCAAATGTGTGTTGTGTCTTCCATGGGCCTCTTGTCTGCATCAGTGTTCTCCTTGTTCTGCCTGTACATTTTGGTGGACAGCCATGTCTTGGTAGGTTTGTAGTTGTGCCATACTCTTTCCTTCTCCAGATGACAGATTGAACAGTGCTTTGTGAGATCTTCAAAGCTTGGGAAATCTTTTTATAACCTAACCCTGCTTCAAACTTCTCCACAACTTCATCCCTGACCTGTCTGGTGTGTTCCTTGAAATTCCTGAAGCTATTTGTTCACCAAAATTCTCTTAAAACGTTTGTGGCCTTCACAGAAATGCTGCTTTTATCCTGAGATTAGATTACACACAGGGGGGCTCTATTGAATCATTAGCTCACCATTCATTCGTTCAGCAATACTGATCACTTCAGAATTGTGTCCCACTTGTGTTGCTCTCCTACAAAAAATGCCAATATGAGTTATTTAATTTTGTGGTTGTGATGTGAGAAAATGTGGAGAACACTTTTGCAAGCCACTGTATTTTTCATTTGTTCCATTAGATGTCTTTCTTGCCACAATGACTTGGTTTGGTGGAGTCACATGCTTGTCTCCATGGAGCTATCTATGTTTTATGCCAAGAAAATGTACAAATATGGATAGATATATAACTAGATAGAGACAATTTGAGGAGAGTAAAGGCCCACAGGAGAAAACTCTTTGTCCGTGAAATGCTGCTCTGCTCAGATGCAGTCAAATCTGTCCTCTGTGAGACATGGGACTCTGCTGTAAACTGTGTAAACTCCCTTTGGGGCTTGATGCATGAATCCAGCTTGTAACTTCAGAAAAGTCTAAACTTCAAAGCACTCTTTGTTCCCGTGGTTATGATGTACGCCATGTTAACTGCTCAAAACGACTAGAACAGCAACAAATGATTAATTGTGTAATCTCACAAACATTGGAGCGTGTCATGCATGCTTTTATTTTTTGACATTTAGACTACTACAATGCACTTTTTGTTGAAATAGACCAACATGCACTTTATTGTATGTCTGCAATTAATCCTGAATGGTTTTAACAGGATGTAAAAAAACAGGTCCGGGGTATGGGAAAACCTGCCTTTTCAGATCAATGACACCTCAAGTCATTACAATAAAGATTAAAGGCGAAGCCAGTTTATTTGTAGAGCACAATTCCTATACAAGGCAATTAACAGTGCTTCACAAAGACTCCAACAGGTATCACTTACAGTACAACTTCGAGTGAGTTAATGATGAGAGGAAACCATTAAAACATGGTCAAAAGCGCGGTCAATAAACCCCTTTCTGATTCCGATTCTGATTTAAATAAAATTTCTCCTTTAATATGAATCTTCCTAGAACCTTTCTTGAGTGGCGTAGGGGGGAATTGTCTCTCTCTCTCTTTCCCTCTCCATTTCTCTCACTTCCTCTCTCTCCATCTGTTGTTCCGAAGCCCTCCTCAGAATTACAACGAGGTTTGGCACGCTTGGCCTCTCCACCGCTTCCCCTTCAAACAGCTGCAGTTGTTGGAGCACAGCTGTCTGTCGGCCCTGAGCACCCAAATAAAGCACCCATCGCCATGCGTCATTGCACCCAAAAGCCCGCCCCCCATCTTGGACCATTGTTTAACATCTTTAGCGTGGCCTTATTAAGCTAATTGTCTGTAAAAACATGTGAACCTGCGGTGAAATTTATTAATGGAAGGTAAATGCATCACAGAGACGAAGGAAGAGGAAGGGAATGGCTGCTGATGATACGAACATTACTACACGCTGGAGTGAGGAGCAGATTGGTATGGTTGGGCAAAGAGGTTGGTATGGTTGGGCACAGAGGTTGGTATGGTTGGGCAAAGAGGTTGGTATGGTTGGGCGCAGAGGTTGGTATGGTTGGGCACAGAGGTTGGTATGGTTGGCACAGAGGTTGGTATGGTTGGGCAGAGAGGTTGGTATAGTTGGGCAGAGATGTTGGTGTAGTTGGGCACAGATGTTGGTGTAGTTGGGCACAGATGTTGGTGTAGTTGGGCAAAGAGGTTGGTGTAGTTGGGCAAAGAGGTTGGTATAGTTGGGCACAGAGGTTGGTATGGTTGGGCAGAGAGGTTGGTATGGTTGGGCACAGATATTGGTGTAGTTGGGCACAGATGTTGGTATAGTTGGGCACAGAGGTTGGTATGGTTGGGCACAGAGGTTGGTATAGTTGGGCACAGAGGTTGGTATGGTTGGGCACAGAGGTTGATATGGTTGGGCACAGATGTTGGTATGGTTGGGCAAAGAGGTTGGTATAGTTGGGCATCAGGAGTAAATGTGACATGGCATGACATGACATGCACAGCCAGCAGATTCTGGGTTCCAATCCTGTAACTTTACGGGCCTTTTTTGGGTTTTCTTCTATTGCGCCGGTTGGTCAAAATAAACGTTGATTAGGCTTAACAAAGCATGAACATAGATTTAATTCATAATTTGATAATTCACCCCTTAATTAAATAATTACTAAGCCTGAACCATTATTAATAAACAGATTTTCTTCACTATGAATTAAGTTTGTTTTCATGCTATATCAAGGCTAATCAAGGTATTAAGGTATAGTTACATGGTTCCTTCAAACATCCTCCAGCTCCTGACTCCTTTCTCATGCTCAAGTACACACCAGATGATGGATGGGTCAAAGGCCTAGAGCAAAATTGATGAGAATATAATTTATAATATCATTTTGATGAGGAAGGAGCTCAGTGCCATGAATTATAGTTTATTTTTGTTCAGGGGGCGTGTAAGATAGTAAGATCATGGGCTTATTTGTCCTTCATACATAGTGTACGCCAACACATGTCTTGTCCAAGGACACAACAACAGTATGCCCTGACCTGAGTGAGGTTCAAACCTAACACTTTCGGGTAGGTTAGATGAAGTTTCCAACCACTGAGCTACTGTTGCTCCTTTAATGATTTGTTTTTGTGGTGCCATATCTTCCTCTTAAAGCCCATGTGAAAGGTTCTTATGTTTTACTAATTATGATGTTGTTTGGTGAGATTGGCAAATAATGATCATAGTTTTTCATCAGTCAAGTTTCAGTTTGTGACGAGTTCTATAACAGAATACCTCCATCTCTGTGATGTCATCAAAAAGCGCCAGCCAATCATTCAGACAAAAGTTGCATGCGTCTTACATGACAGTTTAAACAATCAGGTGACAAAATAAATATGTTATCAGCTGTTATTATTATTTGTCATCGTAATTATTGTGTGATTTAGATGGCTTTAGGCCCTTGTTTACAATCTGGTTGCTAGATAACAGTTGTGGAATTACCTCTTCTTATGTCCTATTTGCTGGCCATGTCAAACAAAGAATGTCACCAAAATTGCTAAATTGGAGAAAAACAGGCTAAATGTTTGGTATAATCTTAAATATAGTAATTTTCCCTTTGTTTTACTGAAAGTGTGCTCTAATCTGTCATAAAGACTTTCAATTTGGCCTCACAAGCACAGCTCCATACATTTGCACATGTTATGAACGCCTCACACGTACTGTATGCTGCAGCCGACATGACTTAAAGTTAATATCTATGACGCCTTGAGGAACATCAAGTGACTGACAGCATTCAGCGGCATCATACATATTGATGTGTTCCAACAGGTACTTGGAGTCCAGAGGAGATGTGAATATTTCATGCAGCTGTAGCGGGAGCGAGAGGAAGGCTGTGGGTTATTCATGCCCTCTACTATATTACAGTATCAAATAGTGTATATTGTGTAGTATTGGACACCGTAAAAAGTATATGCAAAGAAGAGCAACAAGAAGAATTTTACATAAGGAAAAGAAGTCATCCTTTTCTTTATTTTCTTAGTAAATTGTGTTACATCATATCATATTATGTGAGCTTTTAAATATGTTATAACAATACCCGCCATCAGCTTACTCAGAGTTATATTGATTGAATGGTGCATGTGTGAGTAATCCTGTATGTTCCTGCATTTGAGGCCTGAGTGCTCAGAAAATGTCTGTTTCCACCAACCCCCTTATTACTGCCCACAGTTGGTGTTTTTGTTATATTGTGTGAACATTATTCAAGCACATTTATTGATATGTCTGTCTTCTTTTTAATCTTGTGCATTTTCACAGTTTATGGACATAAAATCCCAAAAATAATCTGCTTTTCTGTCGAGTTTCTAGGTCCTTTTTTAGTTGTATTGTAGTATAGACCTACATAATACTGGTCCGGTCCTTGATTGTCAGAGCAGTCTGTGTCATAATTCTTTTTGGGAATGGCCTTTTTCGCTGCCACTAGAAGTACACTCCAAATGTATCCATTGACAGTTTTCATGGCAGGAGTTTTGAGGCCAAAAACATTCAATGCCTTTTTCATTTCAGTCCAATATTTTTGAGCAATCTTCTCTCCTTCTCTCCTCAGACCTCTCAGGAGTTCCTGGACCAGCTCATGTCCAAACTGGGGGGGAAGAACCCAGAGGACACGGGGGGCTTCCAGGAGGCTCCTCTGGCCTACGACGCCGTGTGGGCCCTGGCTCTGGCCCTCAACAAGACCGTGGGTCCCCTGAAGGCAAAGGGCTACAGGCTGGAGGACTTCAACTACAACAACAGGGAGATCACAGCCGAGATCTACAGAGCACTCAACACCAGCTCCTTCGAGGGAGTGTCGGTCAGTAATCATCGGCTTCATTTTGGCATTTTAGCTTAATGTTGAGGGCAATTTCAAAACTCTCTAACATGTTGATTTCTTTGATAGTTGTACAAAAATATAGCTTCAGTAGGCCCTTTTCATGATACCGCCTGGCTAGTTATGGTTTCCCTCAAAGTGCAGATTTCACGTCCCATTCCTTTCATTCTCTCTGGGGTGTTAGCCGTTACAGATGGATAATGTTATGTGACAGCATGTTAAGTTAAGATCTTTATGTACCATGTAAATATTGCATGAAACCTGTGTGTTTATAAGTGTTTCTGTCTCAAAGGCTGAAGGCTAATACAAATGAACTTAAATATAAACCGGTTAGTTCAGTTTGTGGTGACATTTTAACATTCATTCATTCATTTTCCACCACTTTCTGCCAGCTCGTTGCAGGGTTAACACAGAGTCACAGACACACAGACATTCACTCTCACATTCATTCATTAGGGGCATTTTTAGAGTTGCATGGTGAGGACATGCAGGTGGTGCTCTAACTGCTCTGCCACCGTGCACCCCACATTTTAACATCATTGATTCCATTTTATTTAGGTTCACATTAGCTTGGGATCAAACACCACCTTTTACAGTTGTGTGAAAAAGCGTGCTGATGTCTTATTTTTTTGCATGTCAAGGTTTTTATTATTAGGGAAAACAAAATCCAAACCTACCTGGTTGTGTGAAACCGTTTAACCCTGGTTTTCCCCCTGGTGCAGTATTTACATCGTATGTAAAGGTCTTAAAATGCTGCCAGTGATTTACCATCTGTAACTCGCTCTCAACTGTTGATTTATTTTAGCGAGACTGAGCTTATTCCACATAGAGAATAAATGGAGCGGGGGGTGAAGATCCACACTTTTTGTGAAATGGGCCTGTTGTCCACATAAAGTAGGACCTGCAGACGACAGTTCTTCACTCTTCACTCTTTTATTGTCCAAAAACGTACAGCCGGATTCAAACTCACGATGCTGCGGGCTGTTCCAGTTGGCCATCGAACCACAAAATGAAGAATTTCCGAGATAATTTTTTTTTCTAATGATTCCTAGTCCTTTTCTGCTCTACTTCCTGCAATTTTCAACTTTTATTTGTCCAATTTTCTTCACAACTTGACTAACAACTATGATTAATACTTCTCACCAAACTACGTCATAATTAGAAAAACAGTAAAGGAGTTTGTAAAACATGATTATTCCTCTTGTTTTTTCTTCAGGGTCACGTTGTGTTTGACGCTCAGGGTTCTCGCATGGCCTGGACTTTGATTGAACAACTTCAAGGTACGGCCCCTCACCTCTTCTATTTCATAATCCACTGACCTGTACATGTCCTACATACTTTACATCCATCTATCATTTAACCAGGGAGGAGTGAGCTGCTCTTTCAAAGGAGAGTGAAATATTGACTTTAGGATATAGTTCTGTGGTTCGAAGCTCTCTTAAATAACGGCATACAAATGATTAATGATATTTTACGTGCAATTCATAATTATTAGTAAAACATGTTTTATTATCTTACACTTAAAGTCCAAATGACACCTTAGACTACACTTTTCATTAAAACAAAGGAAATATTCTTACATTTAAGAGTTAATCAAACATGATGACCTGTTTTAGTGACGTTTATTTGTCAAATGTATTCACAAACTGCAACTTGACTGATGAAAAACTATGATAACTGTTTCCCACAGGGACAATCTCACCAAACATTTAATATGGCCACTAATCTGTTCTGCAAAATGTGTTTTGTGCCCCCTACCATTTTGAAGATATTAATAGTTAAGGAGAATTGAAATATTTCATCATACACTTTAAAATGAGTTTGCTAATCCAACAAACATAATTCTCTTGGTTGGCCTCACTGGGAGAGAAATCCCCACTGGTCCAAAAATATCCAAGGACAATTTCAAAATGTAGCTTTGTTTATAGTACAAAGTGAGCTACTTCCACATGCCTAATCTTTCTGTTCCCCGCTGTGCTTCCTAGGCTCATTTGTCAGCTCAATGAGACGTGCACTTCTGTAGAACTTTGATGTAATGTCAGGATCATTTGCATGGCTGTTTAATTTTTTTATTTTCAAATATATTGCTCATATTTTGGCCCTGCGACAAGTTGGCCACTGTCCAGGGTGTACCCCGCCTAAGGCCCGAAGTCACTGGGATAGGCTCCAGTCACCCGCGACCCCAAAAGGGAACAAGCGGTAGAAAATGGATGATCAAATATCTCACTGAATTGTTATGTGAGGAACATCCCGAGAACTGCAGCAGATTAGCCAAAGGTCTGCTCTCCCAAGGCTGTTTGTAGGAGCTTAATCGTGTCCTGTATTCACAAACTGTGGCCTCAGGACCTAGACTTTCAAACACTCGTATTTCCAAATGCAACCATCAGTAAAAAGGCCAAAGCGACCCTAAAGCTCACCTGCAGAGGTGTGCTGAGGCCCTGCTGTCCATCCACATTTAACTATCCACAACCACTGTTGTCCCCCCCACACGTCTAATTACACTGACAATCGTAAAGGCTTGAAACAAGTTTGGGCGACATATTAGAGTGAAACACTTTGCACGTCTTCCCCCTGTCGTCACATCATAAGCTGATCAATGCTACCACACAAAGCATGCAACAAGTCTGAACGAGCAGCGTTAAGAACTGAACACTGTGTTTCCTCCAAGTGTCAGAGAGACTATGGGGGGATGACGCTTCAGGGCCCCACTCACTCACACCAGAAGTAACGCTTGCCATTTTTAGTTTACATTGGCATTAACATGCTAAAATATTTACAATAGGCTCCTCCCCTCTGGGGCCAGGACTCCTCTGAATAAGAGATGCTACATCTCAGTGGGACTTTCCTGGTTAAATAAAGGTCAATAGATAAAGATAAATAATTCACAATAACAACATTTCAATTGCCAAAAACAATACAATTTAAATGATATAATAATAATTGACATGAATCTATGCAGTTTATTAAAAAAAAAATATATATATATATATAAAAATGTTTGTTTGAATAAAACAAGCTCTGATAATGCTATATTTAAGAATTCCATACAGATTGGCACTGTTTGTGATGTCATCAATTCTTTATTTTCTTATAAACCTCTAAAGAAAACAAACTATCTCTACTCCTGACAATTGTTACATTCACTTACCAGATTCAGATGCAAACTTTGTTTGTTATCACCTGTTATTGATCCATTTTAACTACTAAAATTCAGTTGAATATAGAAAAAAAAGTACAGCATATCTAACCTTGACGATATGGATCTTCGACTGGTGGTTATGGGTAAGGGGATTTTCTTCAAAGTTATTGAATATTTGACTAAGCACACATTGTGGCTGTAAAATGTGTGAAAATGAACATTGAGAATGTGATAAGGAGAAAGATTTAATTCTCAAAGCAATTAGTATCCGAGACACAGATGCCACATTGTAATAAGTTTCAACAGTTATTTCCAAACAGTGCCAGGGATTCACTCTTTGGTGTTTGAGATGCTTGATTTGAATGTGAAGGGAATGATGACAATGCGAAGAGATCCTCTTTCTTTGAGCGAAATCAGACCAATGGCCAAGGAGCTACTGGTTGCTTTGGATGGTCTGCACACTGATATTACGCCTGATAATATGATGCTTGTGGACCACAAAAAAGGAGCCATTCAAGGTCAAATTCATTGACTTTGGGCTTGGTATACTTAAACATGAAGCAAAGATTGGGATGAGGATGCAGTCGCTGGGATATTGTGCCACAGAAGTCACCTTGGGGCTGCAGCTGCCTGAGGCCGCGGTCACATGGGGTCTGGGCTGCTGTCTCTTGCAGTGTTCTACCCTTTTAATCCTGAATCCAAATATGACCACCTAAAACGGATAAATCACTTGATGGGGGATCCCTGATGGGGGGGTCCCTGATGGGGGGTCCCTGATGGGGAGGGTCCCTGATGGTGGTCTTGGGCAAAATGTGGAACTGACTACTTTGTCCAAGATGGATCACTGTGCACAGTAATGACTAAAGAATCCATTGGAGTATAGCAGGCCTCGAAATAGATGGGGGCCCGGGGCCCGTGGCCCCTCAAATCGCCGGCGGGCACGGGGTTTAAATTTGGAGGGGGCCCCCCGTGCCCCTGTATCGAAATTCCTCGAAAAAAATCAAGATTTAACTAGTAAGGCCGTAGTTATTCTATTACTTGGTTTACGGATTTTTCGATGAAATATATTGAACAGGCGGGCGAAATATAAATATAATTTCAAAAGATGTTTTCTTAAAAGTACTTTAAATTGTTTTACATGCTAATAAAGAGGTTTAAAACAACACATTTATCGATGTCGCGCGCGCTTGTGGGCCCCTGAAATTGCTGGGGGGCCTCTATCTTTTTTAGATAGGGGGCACCCCTGGCCCTTAACTTTGAAAATTATTTCTCGGCCTGTATAGGGTCACAACAGGTTTGTTACATCGAATGCAAATCTAGAAGCAGCCACATAACTTGAGGATGTTGTTACAATGTTCTGTAATATATGGTCTGGTCTTGAGGATGAGAATGCTTTTTTGGATTTGCTCCAACAATTTCCAACAATGTAATTAGCTTCAAAGATACAGGGTATTTACAGAAACAGAACAGAAACTTTTCCCTTTTCCACCTCAGTGAGATTTCAGGAGGAAATGAGGATTCTTCTTCCGACATAGACTCAGAACAACTGAATCTCCCAAGAGCTGATGAGGAAACAGAAACTGCAAGACAACATCAACTACTGAGTCAGATGCTAGAAAATATCATCTAATATACAAAGGGCTCAGGCACCGAATGCCCAGCAATAGATCAACCTGCAAACATCAATGAGTTAAAATAGTGTCCAGAGATGCTGTCCATAAGAGATTCATCATCATTGTTAATCTGTGGCTTCCCAGAATGTGCAGAGAGAGAGTCTGGAGCCATCTGCCACTCTCCACAAATGAGTCCTTTGTTCTAAAGAAACATTTTGGTGAGAACTCATTGGTCAAGTGCAGATTCAAACATTGTCAATCCTGAAATAAAACATCCTACCAACATTCCAAAAAGCCAAACTAAATTAAGCAAGGCTGTAGTCATGCTCGCAATCCAGCCTTTTCAGTCCCGACTTTGGTATTTGCCAGATATCTCATACCCACTGATACTAGTGCAGATACTTATTACACAGTGAACATATCATGAAACTGATCGTTAATGGCCCATAGTGCAGTGAATGTTGGAATAACCAACATTTCAATGATCACTGAGCGCAGTGACAGGACATGGACCAGATTTGTTGGTTTGCAGTGGAATAAAATAATGTTTGAAGAATCATTTTGTGGAAGTGAAGGGTTTAGGCCAGCTCTGTGCTCGTCTGTGGCCGGAGGAAAATACTGCATCATATTTAAACCTGCTCAAAAGCCTATCTGGGTACTTGACGTTTGGGGTTCATGGGGTGCATGTTTTTTATTTGCTTTTTTGACCTGAAGCTTAAACCCTGAACCTCAGAGCTTGTCCTTGAGCATAAATGATGGAGGAGCTATTTCTGTTTTAAATTCAAAGAACATTTTTAGATGAAAATCCGACCTCTCTCTCACAGTCTCCCGTCTGAATGTGGCGCTGCTTCACACTTCTATCAAACATCGTCTTGACTTGTGCTTTGCCCCAGTTTTTCTGTGGCTCCTCTCTGCGGATCCTGGACTTGTCAAACAGCTCATTGAAGTGTCAGGCGGCATCACATCACTCTCCCCCTGGCCTCACCCGGAAAGTGTTCCATTCACCAAAACTGCGTTCTGCCGTGACACCCATCCTAAAACAGAATCCAAGATGGCTCCAGGTGACAGTTACTGACAGAGGTCGTGGGGTTACTTTCCTTCCATTCCCTTGGATCCATCCCTTTTTCTTTTTTTTTTAACAACAAAAACAAATAGACCAGAAGAGAACACACAGGATAAGTAATTAATGCAATTATAAAGTAAAGGAATGGCATCCAAAGAAAAGAAGTGTTGAAGCATTTTAAATCTAAAAGAAAAGTCCTATTTTGTCCATTGTCATTGTCAATTTCGGCTGTATTTTAAAGTAAGAATCAAATCTCTTTTATGATTTAGAGTTAGAACATGTTATACTCTTCATTTGGGGGAAAAAGGTCAACGTTTGAAAAAGAAAAAGTTTTCTTGGTTTTCTAGCTCTGTGTTTTCTTTATCTCTGTGTTTAAATGTAGGCTATAATATATGATTTCAATTAGCCTTCACACTTTTCCATATCCTGTTTAATTTTGATTATTTCTCAGACTGAAGTGTGAGAAAGAATCAAACCTCTAGTCTGTGAGTCATCATTCCTGTCGCTGCTTCGTTTAAGAGAAAAATTTGTCAAAGTGTGAGTGAATTCGTCGTGCTTATATTTATATTAAGATAAGTTTTGTCTAAAGCTTTTAAGTCTGTTAAGTCTGTCGGTCTTTTGGCTCAGAATAAAGACTGTATTCAAGTTTACAGCTCTGTCCACGGTAGTTCTCTTCCTGTTTCTGAAAAAGACGGCAGAGTTACCTCTTTCATTACCAAGGAGTAACATTGCAGACTGATATCGGTGGTAAATAAATATAATCATAAATATTGGACGGATTTGTTTGAAAAGAATTCTGTTTGAAGAATGTGTCATGTTTTTTCATAACACAATGTCAAAGTGCAAATTATTTACAGGACGATCTAACTGTTGGAGATATTGTGGTTGCAAGGAGCCTCGTCATTATCATGTGTTGTATGTCCTGTTACTAGACTGTAATTATCAAGGCAATGCAGACTATTTTTGACATCATCATCCCACTCAATTTCAAAGGACTCCTGCAATGGACACAGTAAATGGATACCTCTGGAACATTCTTCTGGCTGCAGGGAAAATGGATGACACAAACACCTAAGGACGAGACTGAATTATAATTGACCTTCGAAAAATCTAGAAGATTACAATCAGACCAAACTTGAAAATTGACAAATTTCGACTAATTGGGACAAATATGCCAGACAATAAATCTTGGACTACTAAATTATGTATAAATAAAAACTCTCTGTGTCTTTGTGTTGGTTTGTATATTAAAATTGTTTTTTTTTTTAATAGAAATAAATGTTTTGGAGTCGTCAGTTAAGACCCCAAGGTATTTCCTTCAAGAGAGGACAATACTGAACAGATCGAGGAACCTTCTTAAACTTTGGAAACAACATTAGCTTAGTTTTGTCAACATTGAGTACTAGTTTGATTCATTTCATATCTGGGGAATGTATAGGCATTATATATTGCAAATTTCACTGTGATTTATGATGTTGAAAAATCCTTGCTCTTCTTTTGTCTTCTACAGTATATAATCCATGACACCCTTTAACATTTTGGACGCTGTTTAACGCTCGATGTGTATTCCTGACCGTTTTATTTTTGTAGTTCCGAGTTTCCATAATTTGTCATTTTATTGGTGCTCTCACTGTTCTTCTCTCCTGTCTGCAGAGATGCGCTGTGGTGTCGCTGTGCTCTCGGGGGTGTTGAAAAAAAAATGGATGTTGTTGTGCTGCTTTGTGAGGGTCAGTGATGAAGCATATCCGAGCCCCGGGCACCTCCTCTGCTTTGCTTCAGCCCAAAAGAAATAATTAAATGTTATCTGTTCCCTTCACCCAGGAGTCCGAAGTACTTTTTAAAACCCCTAAAATGCATTTAATGTCCACAATGTACAATCTACTGACTGGATAAACATACAAACAGACATGTGCTTTTAAAATTAGTGTAATCCTTTATTTGTATGGACAATGTTCAGGAGTTATTTACTTGACTAGTTTTGGGTCATTCTCTATTTGCCACTACCACTGTGTTAGTTTGAAGTAGATAAGTAAATAAATTAAGCAGCCACTTCTGCATTGTCAGGAGAGTAGACGTGAGAATGAAAGTTATGCCCTGTTTAGATTTGTTTTCTGGAGCGTCATTTAACGTCTGGCTTTTGATTACACACGGGGCAACTCACTACCATGAGTACTTTAAACGCGAGTTTTACAACGAGCTACAGTCATGACTTAAAGGCGTGATGGAAGATTTTTTGGTGCCAAATCTGAGTCTCATTTCCTCGTGACGTGGACTGCCGATTAGTCCTAATCATAGAATCACCTTAAAACGCACCTACTGTTCACCTGCAGCCGCGATCTGTCTCGTCCCCAGGAGAGCAGCACCTTTGCCTGTGTCTAAGTGCATGAACGCACGTGTAGCATCGAGGCTTTTGTGTGCCTCCGCACGGAGGGAGTGCACATGAGCACTTCCGCTTGAGTTATCAAATTCGCAAAAAATCCTCCATTATTCCTTTAAGCAGCATTTGTGTTCTGCTGCTCGTACAGCAAAGAGGAGGAGACAGGTAAAAGAGAGTGCCATACTTGTTTACTTCGTTGGTCCTTCACACAGTATTGTTTGTTGGTAGTCCTGACTTCAAACACTAAAGTTGAGTCTGAGCTTGTCAGGCCCCTCACCTTAGCGTTTCCATGGTGCTCTTGTCCTTCACTAAATGTGACTCAAATGAAAAACAGAGCTTTGACCAAATGCAGCAGATCTTGTGTTCTTGGGACTAAATGAAATAATGAAATTCAAACATATGAAATAGGCATATACCTTTGCCAACGATTAATAGGGCACATATTATTTCAATATGCTTAAATGACCTAAATGGCCTACATGTGCATCTTAGACTTAAATAATACAAATATATGTACAATATATACATGCTTTGCCATGTGTTCCACCACCAGATTCCACTTTAACCCCGGAACATTTGCATTGTTATTTTTAAAAGTCAATGTTATTTAATGCTTTTTAAAGTGATTACATTTCTATAACAAGCCCTATAAACATAGAGGGTCTGGGCATTTGTAAGTACTTATAGTTAGTGTTATTTTCTTCACAACCTATATTCTTAAGCAAGGACACAATAAAATGCACTTTTAATCCACTCACTGCTTTACATTAGCCCATCTGCATTTTGCCAGTAAGCATTAATGTTCATTTGAATACCTTCATTCCAGTTTAACTTGCTCATGAGATTGGACAGTTTCTGCATCTGTCCCATGGATCCTGCTGCTGCTTGTGAAAGCATGTCGGAGCCACGGAGACGCATAACAGACGGGATCAGTGGGAGTCATGGCAATTAGGCAGTGGAAGAATGAGAGAAAATTGTTGGATTTCTATGAAAACAAGAGTTTCTTATGTAGTAGCAGAACAGATTTAGTAAAGCATAATTTGATTATTGGGACAGGGCGGGTCAGTGGTGAGGCCTGTCTCTCATCTTCAGGAAGACTATTCCAGATTTTAGCTGCATAAAACTGAAACACAGATACCTCAGGGTTATTCCAGACTCTGGGCACCAGCAGGAGGCCGGTCCATGTTTAGTCCTGACTCTGGCACCAGCAGGAGGCCGGTCCATGTTTAGTCCTGACTCTGGCACCAGCAGGAGGCCGGTCCATGTTTAGTCCTGACTCTGGCACCAGCAGGAGGCCGGTCCATGTTTAGTCCTGACTCTGGCACCAGCAGGAGGCCGGTCCCTGTTTAGTCCTGACTCTGGGCACCAGCAGGAGGCCGGTCCATGTTTAGTCCTGACTCTGGCACCAGCAGGAGGCCGGTCCATGTTTAGTCCTGACTCTGGCACCAGCAGGAGGCCGGTCCATGTTTAGTCCTGACTCTGGCACCAGCAGGAGGCCGGTCCATGTTTAGTCCTGACTCTGGGCACCAGCAGGAGGCCGGTCCATGTTTAGTCCTGACTCTGGCACCAGCAGGAGGCCGGTCCATGTTTAGTCCTGACTCTGGCACCAGCAGGAGGCCGGTCCATGTTTAGTCCTGACTCTGGCACCAGCAGGAGGCCGGTCCATGTTTAGTCCTGACTCTGGCACCAGCAGGAGGCCGGTCCATGTTTAGTCCTGACTTTGGGCACCAGCAGGAGGCCGATCCCTGAGGTCCTCAGAGTCCGAGATGGTGAAGTTCATTATTAGCCCCATTGATATTTTTGAACATATCTGTTTTCTGTTCAAAGAAGGATATTCCTAGAAAAAACAAAAAAACAATGTATACAACCTATTTATGTTGTAACCCAGGTTCTCTGAATAGAAAAACTCTCCATATGTATGGGACTGACCCCACGGAACAGCAAACGTGGATACTCTCGCACACCATGTGGTGATACATATGGAATATGTGGGGTCAAGAGAACAGAACAACATGGCAGAATGTTGCAATTAGCATTCTCTCAACAAGCAGCAGTTCAAACCTCACCTAACTGCTACTGCAAGTAAATGAATGAAATCATGCACACTTTAAATCATACTTGGGGGAATTTTGCAGCCTGTTTTAATCCCCGGTATATAGTGTAGTAATCTATAATAGTTCATATATAATATATCTCTATATTACACCGCTTTAATTCAAAATGTTTCCAGGTAGTCGAGGGGTCTAAGTTGCAGTAACTGTGAGGCAAAGTGTGGTCAGCATCGTCAGCATTGTGAGATTGAGTCACAGCTCCAACAGTTTGCTGAATGTCCTCTTTGCCCTCTCCCCCATTTTAGACTACATTTTCCTGTTAATTGATTGACTTTGACGTAGGGCTGAATGATAAATCCAATTCATTTGAGTTTTTTCATAATCAACACTGTGATAAATGGCAAATCGTGACGGGATAGATCAACTCTCTAACTCACAAAAGGAAAAGTCCAGCAAACAATCTAGTGTCTTTTTCACAAGCCTCTACAACGTTTCAAGCTAGGTGCCACGTGAGGGTGCCTTTTGTTTTCACAGCTCTTATTTGACATGATTAATAAAGTCTTAGAAAAAAAACTACTGTCTCTTTCTCACAATGAATTTGCTTTCTTTAGATGCTATTCTCTATTCGCTAAACATGTTTTTTTTACATCACTGACTATTAAAAATACCTGCCCTATTTATTTTTCACTTTTAGCTTTCTTGCCTTAAATAAGTTAGAACAGTTGAGTGCCAAGAACACTTCACCCGTCAGAAACCCCTAATTAGTTTTACATTTAGTTTGCTGTCACGCTTCCTTAACAAAGGCGCATTTGCGTCTTACTAAGTTGAAAAATAAATGCCACACAAATCAACTCTTTCCCCGGGCTATTTTAAAATATATGCTTCTGCACTTCTACTATTATACACTATTTTCATCTTCATAGACAGAATACTTTCTCTCTTTTGAATAGTGTAATTGTGCAAAAACAACACTTTAACATCTCCATGGAGGATTGGGCCGACCGCTAATGTATCATAGCTAACAGAACACATGCTTTGTAGCCTGTTCATTGTAAATAGACTAGTGTTTGTTTGTATACGGGATCTTGATTTGCATGAACAGACTGTAGTAGTAGCAGTGCCATTAAATAAAGCTATTGATTTTAATGCATATATTAGATACACGCCGGAATACTGAAGGGTTTTTGTGCAACGATGCATTGTGATACTTAAATGTGACGTTACGCATTGTGCACTTGTCACAACGCAAAATTTGTGAACGCGCACTGAAAATCCATGCTAATGTCACACCGTTAAAACACTATCTCCACCCATACAGTATGTTCACTCTTCACTGTGATTGGTTAAACCCACCTGTCACTCACTCAGAGCATGACAGGTGAGTTAGTTGGATGGAGTGTCTGTGTTTGGGCACAGAGCTGCATTAAACAGTAGCGCACTGAATCACAGTTTCACTAAAATAACAGATTGTCATAGAGATCAGATCATAATCGGATTTTTGTCGTCACATTGTCTTGCATTTTGAGGACGGATGCAGTGTGTGTGTGAGAGTAACCTGGCCTGAACCAAGATTAAACCATGCATGACTAGAACTGGTCCAAAAAAAGTCTCTATTACAGTCTAATGTGTATTATCCACAGAAAATGTTAAATTAATCTATCAGAAAACCCTGTTCCTGTCTGAGCGCAGAATTGTAGCTTGTGAGTCTCAGGTGCAGCTAACATGCTCCTCTGAGAGCCGTGTGGAACAGGCTCATGTCACTTCAGCACATCCTCAACAACACATGCACCACTGTGGCACCGAGAGAGCACACCGAGCCAGGAGACTGTGACAAAACGGAGCCAAGCCTTTTGGCACTATTGTTTCAAACCAAAAAAGGCAAAATACCAATGTTATGGCTGAAAAGAAAAAGGAATAAGCCGAAATACAGGGGCTTTTTTTTTTTTTTTTTTTTTTCACTTTAACACCAACAGGAGTAATAGTTTTCCTCATTCACACTTGTTTCATTCATCCTGTTTACAAGGTTGTCTCTGTCTGGGACTCCGAAAATGTCAAAATAAAATGCAGACGTGTCTTGTGCTGTTTTTAAGTCTAAAAATCAATCTATAGATTAATCTATAAATCATTGCAATCACTTAATTCCCTCTGCTCCCGTTAAATAGTGCTAACACCACATCTTGAGGAGGGAATGCCTTGCTGTTTAGTCCTGTAAAGTTTTCAATATGTGCAATATTTTATAAACATGAGATGCCAAATAAAGAGCATGTTAAAGAAAAAATCCAATACAAATAAAGGTATAATACATTTTCTGATTTTAGTAGAAATATGAGCTGTTTCATAGTGTTTTGTGTAATTATCTTGTTCCAAACATTTCTAAATAGTCGCCATTTTTGGTTTCTTTGTTTGTGTTCTCTTATTGGTTCATTGGGCTTATTGGGCTGCCTGTAAATCATGCCCATCAAACCTTGAAGACTAAAATCCAGCCTCCTTGAATAGAAATGGATGAGCGTCTTAACCAGCCTGGCCACTTGAAATGTGCACTTCCATTCAAATATTCCTCTGCTTCAGCCTGCTGTGCTCATGGGAGTCCTGTTATAATGCTCTGAACCATACTCACCTTTGTGAACTCTGATTGCCTCTTAACTCCTCTGCCCTCTCACAGCAGCTCTCAGCAAACCCACCACATTAAATATTATTAATGCAGGAGTTTATCAAGCATCTGCTCAATATTTCAGCAGGGTCATAGCTACGGGCTCCTCACAGAATCATCAGAGTGTGACTCAAATATAGGACTGTGCTATTCTTTCCTCTTCCAAATACAGAATGGCTTTACACTTTAATTTTTTATGCCTTTTATGTTCATCCAATTTCAGTGCACTCTCTCTCTGTTCCTTCATCCTGCTGTTTTAACATAGGCCCCATCTCCTCCTCCACAGCAGCAGAGCCACCAGCCTCCTCAGCCTCATCTCATCCTCTTCATCACCACTTGTGTCCTGACCTGTTTAAGGAAACGTTGGTATAATCATCACAAGCTTATTCACATAACTACACTTTGAATAGCCTCCCTACCCGCTCGTCTCCTCCCTGCCCTTTTTGAGTCTTATTTTTACACTTGAGGTTTATCTCAGCTTCTGACAGCTCGTAGGGCGATATAAAGTATATCTGTAAAATATGGGAAGGCATAACGTCTACATTTGCTTCATTTCCGCATTGATCCCGTGCGCTTTTTGTGTTGAATATGAACCATAAGCATTGTGGTACGAGTCAGCACAGCAGAGTAAACAGTGTCTTTGTGACAGTCGTGGTAAATGGTAAAAGTGACCAAGAACTAACGAGAGTGCGTCTTCTCCTTGAAACGCCTCATTCCCCGCAGTGAAGCGCCAATTCTGCACTGTCCCACTGCAGACAGGTAACTGACCTGCCCTGTCTGCACAGCTGAGGAGAAGAGCCAGAGGGGCAGAAGAGCACTCAGGGAGTTGTAGAGCAGTGAGGCTCACATTTGTACAGCAGTCAGGCTCTGTGTTGTGACATTTCCTCATAGCTTCAATCACAAACCAAAGAAAGACCTTGAGTCTGAGAGTTACACACATTTTTGGGGTGTTATTTTTCATCTCCCAGGGGGGTGCACCAGAAAAAGTTTAGGAGCTCTGGGTTAAGGTATGAATTTTAGTTTACAAAGCCTGAATTTTTCTTAATACATCTTTTGTTCATTAATAATTAAGTATTTTTGAAAATGTTTTATAAAAGCTAATTTGTTATAAATTGTTACTAATGTATTTGGACTTTTCGTTCCTGTTTGAATAAATCCTCCTGATTTCAGGAGACATTTCTGTTCAAACATTCAAACCCCGGAATAAAATGTTGCATAGACATGTTTTTCTTTTATAAGACATCTATAAATCTTATAAAACAATTCATAGAGAGGACACCAGGTTTTCCTTCTATCACATCCCTGTTTTCTACCTGCCGGGGTCTACGCACCAAAGTCATTATATATTCATTGCAGCACATTTGCCCGTCTCTGGTTGAAATAACCGTGTGCTCATTAATATGTAGTCCACAAACAATGAATATAGGCTCATTGCTCACATGGATTATTAGCACCTGAAGCATTGACACTTGGTTAATGAAAATAGAGTGTGTTTGAATGAGTGACGAGGCGGGCGGGGCCTTTCTGTGTGGAGATTACATTTTCTTCTTGTGTCTGGGTGGGTTTTCTCTAGGTACTCTGATTTCCTCCATCAATCTAAAACATACATACATCAGAAGATAATCTTCCTGCTACATACTCTAGTCCACGGATCCAGGTTAAGAGCTGGAGATGTGTCCATAAAGACGTTATAGGTGAAAGAGGCATCGATGATGCTGTTAAAAAGTGGCTGTCAAAATCATAAAAGTACATAAAACATGATCTTTATCTAAAAAACATATTCAGTTAAAACATTTTTACCAAAGGACGAAGTTATTATTTCAGTTTAACGTCTTAAATTTACTTCTATTTGTGGGCTTTGGCCTTGTATTGACATATGTCGGGTGTCGCCCTGCACAGCAAGACACATACCAATATCAGCTGAAAAAATCCATACCGGCCAAAAGTTTGTTTGAACATTATGTGATTGAAATGTTTGTATAGTAAAAACTATTTAGAAATAAAATAAACAGAAAAATAAATGATAAAATAAATGGAAAAAATAAACTAAACTTCCGTACAAGAGTTTATTTCTCCACATTTGCGTTTCATTTTAACAGTCCTACCTACGAGACATTCACATGTTGTAGGACATTTCTAATGGATTGCCAAAATATTGTCCGATTATTGTCATTGGGATGTTGAAAGTAAATATTGAGGTATACAATTTAATACATTTTTCATAAGCTACACTAAGAATGGGTCAAATGCAGAGGATAAGCTTCTCATACAGGCACAGTGAAGTTTATTTTAGCTTTAAAGTTAAACTCTTGCAGACATTTGGACAGCCGTAACACTGCATTGTTGTCATTATAATCAAGCAAATGCTCACTAAATGCTAATGGAGGCAGCTGTGCTAAATGTCTGCGTTTACTGCAAGCTATTAACTTTATGACTAAACAAACCTCTGCAGATCAGGCAAAGGCCTTTTTACCAAACAGTCAACACCATAATATCCAAGGGTCTGTTTTTGAGGGCGAGGTTTGTGAGTAGGAATAGTGCTACAGTTATGTTCTTGGGCCAGTCAAAATATGAATGGTTGAATTCAATAAATGTACACATTAGACATTGAGAGTGCAGCAGATGAGAGAATGACTGATCTAATTTTATCATTTGTACTATGTTTAGTTATACAAAAGGTTGAATCAAATGTTGAATCAAATGCAGCTATGTTTAGTCATTTTATTAGTTATTTCAGTATGAATTTTATTTATTGTTTTTTACATGCGTTCAAATTACAACATGTTTGCATAAAACATGTTTACAGATACGTTTGTGCATAAAACAGAATATACATTTTGTTACATTCCAAAATCAAAGCAATCCAAAGTTCTTTAAGTGAATAAAAGTTAAAACTAATCAAATCATCATTGAATTAAGCCTTTTTCCTTAGTATTCCTTTTTCCTATATATATATATATATATATATATATATATATATATATATATATATATATATATATATATATATATATATACATAATGACCATCTTACTTTTTTTTTAATTATTAATATAAAATAATTAAAATGAAAAACAGTAACATAGTATATTCAGTTGATTTTTTGAGTGAATGATATATGGGTTGTCAGACTGTGAAGTTGGTACCAGACACAAGACGTAAAAACAACACCCATGAAGTTTGTTACATGTCCACTCGCCCGATACTTCATCTCGTGTCTCCTCCTTTTAGTCCCGCCCATGTCTGTGTACGCTGATGAAAATCCATAATGCTTTCCTCTCCTAAACTCGGCCGTGTGTTTGTGTCCACAGAAGGCAGCTACAAGAAGATTGGATACTACGACAGCACCAAAGGCAATCTGTCCTGGTACGGCAACGACAAGTGGATCGGTGAGCGGCATCCATCACTGTCCCAGCCCCTAATCTCCTGCTCCCTCTGACCCGGCACCATCGGCCCGCACCCACTTTACTCCCTGCACCCCATGTCCCTGCACCCATCCACCAACATGCACACTGTACAACATGACCACTACACAAGGTCTACAGCAGGACTTAACCAGGTCTACAGCAGGACTAAACCTGGTCTACAACAGGACTAAACCAGGTCTACAGCAGGACTAAACCATGACTAAACCAGGACTAAAGCAGGACTAAACCAGGCCTACAGCAGGACTAAACCTGGTCTAAAGCAGGACCAAACCTGGTCTACAGCAGGACTAAACCAGGTCTACAGCAGGACTAAACCAGGACTACAGCAGGACTAAACCAGGACTACAGCAGGACTAAACCAGGCCTACAGCAGGACTAAACCAGGACTACAGCAGGACTAAACCAGGTCTACAGCAGGACTAAACCTGGTCTACAGCAGGACTAAACCTGGTCAACAGCAGGACTAAACCTGGTCTAAAGCAGGACTAAACCAGGACTACATCAGGACTAAACCTGGTCTACAGCAGGACTACACCAGGTCTACATCAGGGCTAAAACAGGTCTACATCAGGACTAAACCAGGTCTACTGCAGGACTAAACCAGGTCTACATCAGGACTAAACCAGGTCTACAGCAGGACTAAACCAGGTCTACATCAGGACTAAACCAGGACTACAGCAGGACTAAACCAGGCCTACAGCAGGACTAAACCAGGTCTACAGCAGGACTAAACCAGGTCTACATCAGGGCTAAACCAGGTCTACATCAGGGCTAAACCAGGACTAAAGCAGGACTAAACCAGGACTAAACCAGGTCTGAAGCAGGACTAAACCTGGACTAAACCAGGTCTACAGCAGGATTATACAGCAGGACTAAACCAGGCCTACAGCAGGACTAAACCAAGACTAAACCAGGTCTGAAGCAGAACTAAACCAGGACTAAACCAGGTCTACAGCAGGACTAAACCAGGTCTACAGCAGGACTAAACCAGGTCTACAGCAGGACTAAACCAGGTCCAGGTCTACAGCAGGACTAAACCAGGTCTACAGCAGGACTAAACCAGGTCTACATCAGGACTAAACCAGGTCTACAGCAGGACTAAACCAGCTCTACAGCAGGACTAAACCAGGTCTACATCAGGACTAAACCAGGACTACAGCAGGACTAAACCAGGTCTACAGCAGGACTAAACCATAACTAAACCAGGACTAAAGCAGGACTAAACCAGGTCTACAGCAGGACTAAACCAGGTCTACATCAGGACTAAACCAGGACTACAGCAGGACTAAACCAGGTCTACATCAGGACTAAACCAGGTCTACAGCAGGACTAAACCTGGTCTAAAGCAGGACTAAACCAGGACTACAGCAGGACTAAACCTGATCTACATCAGGACTAAACCAGGTCTACAGCAGGACTAAACCTGGTCTAAAGCAGGACTAAACCAGGACTACAGCAGGACTAAACCTGGTCTACAGCAGGACTAAACCTGGTCTACAGCAGGACTAAACCAGGTCTACAGCAGGACTAAACCTGGTCTACAGCAGGACTAAACCTGGTCTAAAGCAGGACTAAACCAGGTCTACAGCAGGACTAAACCTGGTCTACAGCAGGACTAAACCAGTTCTACATCAGGGCTAAACCAGGACTACAGAAGGACTAAACCAGGTCTACATCAGGACTAAACCAGGTCTACATCAGGACTAAACCAGCTCTACAGCAGGACTAAACCAGCTCTACAGCAGGACTAAACCAGGTCTACAGCAGGACTAAACCAGGTCACAGTAGGACTAAACCAGGTCTACATCAGGGCTAAACCAGGTCTACATCAGGGCTAAACCAGGACTAAACCAGGTCTGAAGCAGGACTAAACCTGGACTAAACCAGGTCTACAGCAGGACTAAACCAGGTCTACAGCAGGACTAAACCAGGACTACAGCAGGACTAAACCAGGTCTACATCAGGGCTAAACCAGGACTAAACCAGGTCTGAAGCAGGACTAAACCTGGACTAAACCAGGTCTACAGCAGGACTAAACCAGGTCTACAGCAGGACTAAACCAGGTCTACAGCAGGACTAAACCAGGTCTACAGCAGGACTAAACCAGGTCTACAGCAGGACTAAACCAGGACTAAACCAGGTCTGAAGCAGGACTAAACCTGGACTAAACCAGGTCTACAGCAGGACTAAACCAGGTCTACAGCAGGACTAAACCAGGTCTACAGCAGGACTAAACCAGGTCTACAGCAGGACTAAACCAGGACTAAACCAGGTCTGAAGCAGGACTAAACCTGGACTAAACCAGGTCTACAGCAGGACTAAACCAGGTCTACAGCAGGACTAAACCAGGTCTACAGCAGGACTAAACCAGGTCTACAGCAGGACTAAACCTGGTCTAAAGCAGGACTAAACCAGGACTACATCAGGGCTAAACCAGGTCTACAGCAGGACTAAACCAGGTCTACATCAGGACTAAACCAGGTCTACAGCAGGACTAAACCAGGTCTACATCAGGACTAAACCAGGACTACAGCAGGACTAAACCAGTTCTACATCAGGGCTAAACCAGGTCTACATCAGGGCTAAACCAGGTCTACATCAGGGCTAAACCAGGACTAAAGCAGGACTAAACCAGGACTAAACCAGGTCTGAAGCAGGACTAAACCTGGACTAAACCAGGTCTACAGCAGGACTAAACCAGGTCTGAAGCAGGACTAAACCTGGACTAAACCAGGTCTACAGCAGGATTATACAGCAGGACTAAACCAGGCCTACAGCAGGACTAAACCAAGACTAAACCAGGTCTGAAGCAGAACTAAACCAGGACTAAACCAGGTCTACAGCAGGACTAAACCAGGTCTACAGCAGGACTAAACCAGGTCTACAGCAGGACTAAACCAGGTCCAGGTCTACAGCAGGACTAAACCAGGTCTACAGCAGGACTAAACCAGGTCTACATCAGGACTAAACCAGGTCTACAGCAGGACTAAACCAGCTCTACAGCAGGACTAAACCAGGTCTACATCAGGACTAAACCAGGACTACAGCAGGACTAAACCAGGTCTACAGCAGGACTAAACCATAACTAAACCAGGACTAAAGCAGGACTAAACCAGGTCTACAGCAGGACTAAACCAGGTCTACATCAGGACTAAACCAGGACTACAGCAGGACTAAACCTGGTCTAAAGCAGGACTAAACCAGGACTACATCAGGACTAAACCAGGACTACAGCAGGACTAAACCAGGTCTACATCAGGACTAAACCAGGTCTACAGCAGGACTAAACCAGGTCTACTGCAGGACTAAACCAGGTCTACATCAGGACTAAACCAGGTCTACTGCAGGACTAAACCAGGTCTACAGCAGGACTAAACCAGGACTACAGCAGGACTAAACCTGATCTACATCAGGACTAAACCAGGTCTACAGCAGGACTAAACCTGGTCTAAAGCAGGACTAAACCAGGACTACAGCAGGACTAAACCTGATCTACATCAGGACTAAACCAGGTCTACAGCAGGACTAAACCTGGTCTAAAGCAGGACTAAACCAGGACTACAGCAGGACTAAACCAGGACTAAACCAGGCCAATACTTGACCCATCCGAGAACATACCAAGACTTTTTATACCCCTGACTTAACCAGTTCTAAACTATACCTGAACCAGAACTAACTGGGTCTACAAACACTGGGTCTACACCAGAACTAAACCAGATCGAATCAAGAATTACACCACAATAGCTAAAACTTTCATTTAATTTCCACTCCTCCTTCTCGCACAGCACTCATCAATCGCAACATTCACATTTGAGCACATTGGGGAGTTAGCCACAGCCGGATGAGCATGCTAATAGATCAGAGCCTCTCAATCCATTTAGTAATTAAACTCTGGGCGCTAACGAGAGAGGCGCTAAGATGCTAGCTGTCTGAATGAATAGATAAATGGATTGGCGTTGGGCTTGACCTTGGATTTTTGCGGCCGCGAGCTTGTTCACTCAAGTACACATTCAGAGCTAGCTTATGCAAACGCGTCGCAGAAATGTGCCGGGATGATTTGTGTTGTGGACTATGGAAAATACAGAGCAATTGAAGTTGATTGAATTAGATACAATGCATGAATCAAGAATGTCAAATGGCAGATGGATGGTTTGTGGGATTTGTAAGATCATTGAATATGCAATGGCAAGATATAGTTGTTGTTTTTAGTTATTTTTGGAAATTTACGTTTGGAAATGTCTTTAATCTTCGGAGAAACAGCTTGAATGGCTACATGTGTGGGCCTTGCTCTCACGATAAACCAAGGCCTCATCCGTCCGAGAGAGAGCAAGAGTTTGATTAGTTGCCACTCCATACTTGACTGCACTTCGAGCTCCAGAATTCTCCCACAGCGATCCAATGTTTTTTGTTTTTTTGTGGGAAATTAAGCTGCTAATGTTCAGGTAAGGCACCTACAGTTTCCACAAAGGTCATATTTTCAAGCGATTCCTCTCCATTTTCACAACATGAACCTTTTACATTCTTTAAATGCTTTTAAAGTGCCCAAGACAGCGTTGTAAGGTCTTGCCCTGCCTGGCCTCGCTCTGTGCCCGCGATAGCTCCGCTCGAGCCGCCATCACGCTGATTGATCTGCAGCGGCGCTCGCTTCTGTCGTGACGCAATGGGCCAGCTCGTATTGTGGAAGTACAGCGGCTTGTACAACTGGAACATTTCCACATTTCACATCATGGCCACAAACTAATTGGCATTTTTGTGAAAGGGACACATAATTATATACAAAAAATATACAAGATTCAAAGATTTAAGAAAAAAACTAATAACTGAAAAGTGCAGCATGTTAATCCTCCCTGAGTAAATACTTTGTGGAACTGCCTTTCTCCCAAATTATAGTGTGTGAAGTTTTTGCCCATTCTTCTTTGTAAAACAGTTCAAGCTCTGATTTGATGGAGAGCTTTTGTGAACAGCAGTTTTTAAGTTTTAACACTTTAAAATGTCTTGTTTTAAACCATTCCATTGTGCGTCGTACTTTACGTTTGGGGTTGTTGTTCTGCTGAAGGTGAACCGCCGCCCCAGTCTCGTCTTTTTCAAACGTCAACACAACAGGTTTTCTTCCAAGATTGCTCTGTATTTGGCTCCATACATCTTCCTTGTCCCTGCTGAAGAAAAGCAGCCCCACAGCATGATGCTGCCACCACCACTGTGAGTGGCAGTGGGGATGGTATGTTCAAAGTCATGTGCCCTGTTTGTTTTCCACAACATATAACTTTTTGCTTTCAGGCCAAAAACATCTATTTTGGTCTGATGAGGCCAGAGCACCTTCTTCCACATGTTTGCTCTGTCCCACATGGCTTCTGACGAACTGCAAACATGACTTCTTATGGCTGAATTTCAGCAATGGCTTCTTCTTGTCATTCTTCCATAAAGGCCAGATTTGTGTAGCGCATGGCTAATAGTTTTCCTGTGGACAGATTCCCACTCCACCTGAGCTGTGGATCTCTGCAGTTACCATGGTTCTCTTGGCTGCATATCACTACTCTGTGCCGGTAGGTTTTGGTGGACGGCCATAAATTTGTAGGTTTGTAGTTCAATTCAATTAAAACACTTTTTGTAGCACCTGAAATTACAACAGCAGTTACAACAGATTAAACAATATTAATAGGAATTTAGCAACGTCCCAGCATCCCCTGTTCTTCGAGGGCCATAGTTGTGCCATACTCTTTCCTTTTCTAGATGATAGATTTAACAGTGCTCTGTGAGATGTTCAAAGTTTCGGAAATCTTTTTTATTACCTAACCCTGCTTTAAATGTCTCCACAACTTTATCCCTGACCTGTCTGGTGTGTTCCTTGAAATCCCTGAAGCTGTTTCCTCCCCAACATTATCTTAAAACTTATGTGGCCTTCACAGAAATGCTGCATTTATACTGAGATTAGATCACACATGGGGGCTCTATTGAATCATAAGAGCTACTTTAGCACGCTGCAGTTTATTGTTTTTTTTTTTTTATGTTGCTCTTTCATAAAAAATACCAATAAACTATATTCCAGTTTTTCGGGTTGGGAATATTGGACATAAAACATAACTATAAATAGTCTCCTAAATGTTGAATTAAAGACATCAAACGCCTACGTACTTTTTACACATTTGAAGTAGGTTGGGGGCACCACTGAGCATTTAGGTAGGTAATACATTCTGTGGCAATAGTGATACCGGTAGGATGCATTTACAATTGTTTAACATTTAGCAATATATCTCTGCCAAAACAAAAACAAAATTAAAAAGTAAAATTATACAGGAAACTATGTTTGTTTTTCCTCTTATGAAATACTTTGAACAAACGTGTCCTCTGCTGGGATTGTCAGCTCTGTCCACATGTGCGTCTCCCTCCACCTGGCTTCCAGTCCACGTGAAAGGGAGAAGGTGGGTGAACCTGAAAAGCATGAGGCGACCTGGGTTTGTTTGTTTGGGATGTGCTGTCGTGTGATTGCATTTGCGATTATCGAAAGAGTGAAAAAAGGGAAAAGTCGAGGCAAATGGTCAAGGATTCATTGATCGGAAGTTGACCATGATTGCAGTCGTTTGGCACAGATCAGTCCTATTTGGAAAACGACTTTGTTTTTACTTTCGGCTCTTTCTGCATTGTTTTACTTCTCTCTCTGCGCGCTCCTGCTACTAGTGTGTGTAGAAGAATGTTTCAGAAGCCAGGTTCAAGCGCAGGCTAGTGGTTAGTCTGCCGGTGTGCTCCTCATTATTCCAGCTCCGCATGTCCATTCGGGCGCACAGACAATGGCTGAAGGTCACATGAAGCAGTCATTGAGGTTGCTAAGAGGCTTCAGAGGACAAAACAAGCAGGAATTGATCACGTAGAGATTCACAATTGTGTCCTGAAATGTCTAAAAATGATGTATTAAGACTGTTTAATCCCCCAAATGCACAAATTCACAAACATCAAGCCCATTAGAGGTTTTTACTTATGTTTTTTTTTTAATGCTTTGTTTATGTTATGAGCGTGCCGCAGAAGGCTTTTAAGCCGTGCGTTCTATTTCTGTGAGAGAATTAGCATCTTCTTCCCACTTGAGCGCCCATAATTGGACGTTTTCAAAATGTGGATGACTAAATCAATTAACTACAGCAACAAACAAATTCCTACTTCCATTGTGTGAGGAGCAAGCTGTCAGTGGAGCCTTGGAGTATGGACACTCAGCTTTTGTCTCCACTAACAATGAGAAGACACTGATGAATCGGACACATGGACAACCATTGTACGGATTATACTGGGATGTACTGATGAGTGACTTTATGGTAATTGTGCAAAGAAAAAGCTATCACATTAGGGCGATTGACATGTGAAGCCAGGTGGCAGGAATCGGGTCAGAACGAATCCAAAACCGCAACTGTTTTTGGGCTGTCACTGGTCAGCTGTTGTTAGGAATAGAGGTTCCTTAGACCGGGTTTGCTTTCCGGTTTAAAGATGTCCTGAAAATGCTGAAAATGTCCTCAGTGGTGTTACTAGGCTTCAGTGGTCAGTGTCTATGATTTAATCCTGGTTGTTTGATGTTCTCAGCTGCTGTGGTCAGTGTTGATCAGAGGGGGGTTTACTTTGATAGTATATTATACCTGTTATTTTTACTTCTGGGCTACATGGGGTTTAGTCCTAATTTAGTCGAGTGTTATACCTGGTTTTGTCCAAGTTTGGTCTACCTGATTTAGTTTAGTTTAGTTAAGCAGCGTTTTACATAAGCATGAAACAATGAGGAGTATTATGCAGTGTCAACTAAGTGGCAAAAAAAATCTTAATACAAATACAATAATTGATGAATGATGAGTCGCTTGTACAACTATAGCCTCTGTGTAAACTTGTGGGAAACATTGCATGGTCTATGATTCCTTTTGTCTGTCTTTCATAAAGTCTTGTGGGTGTAAAACATCCTAAGGTGTAATTGGCTGATGGTGAACTGCTTTAACTCTTACCGTGTACATCTATTTATAAAAGGAAAACCACATCCAAAATGCCATGGTTAAACCTATTCTTTGCTTTTACTCTCCAATTTACTCGTAACCCTGGAAATCCTCTCTACCGCTTTTCTCTGAGAGTTTTCGACTGTTCTCGCCACTTGAGCCAACGTAATTGGACGTTTTCTGAATGTTGACAACTAAATCAATTAGCTGCTGCTCCAAACAAAAGTCTACTCTCATTGTGTGAGGAGCTGTCAGTGTGGGAAGGAGTTTGTTGTGCGTGGGACCTAACAATGAGAAGACACTCATGAGTTTTACACATTTAGCAACTGAATTTAAGTTATGCTCTTATGCACATAGATCAATACACCAGCGCTGATTCAAACTAGATCTTTATAGTAATCGTTTTAATGTTGATATTGTTGCCTCTTAACACTTTTTATGATTACAATAGAGCATACAAGCTTGATTAGGGATTAACAATACCAGTGGTACTATTGATTGACAGAAATTGTGCCTTTATTTATTTCTGCGCTGTCTCTGAGTGTCCATGTGTTATTTGAATCAGATGTCTTTTTCAAACCACTGTTTTTAGTGTATTAAAATGGAAATTGAGGAACCCTGAAGCCACAATGGTTTTAAAAATGATATTGTATCCCAGTATTCAGCAACTGCAAAACACATATTGGATATTGGCTGAATACGTCATAAGGCGCTGGTACAGCTGGCAGCCCGGTGTAAACGCTCTCTCTTCTTTCTCACACTTATTGTGCTTTATCTCCTATATTTTGTAAATATAGTTAGTATATTTTTTCTATTTTACTGTACGATAGGGACACGCGCTGGAATAGTTTTTTAATTCAACTGTTTTTGACTTTTTTCGGCTGGATTTGAGCGTTTTTCGTTGCGTTCGTTGTGTTGTTGTGACGTGAGCTAGCTCCGAGCGAGCCCACCAGCCCCCCTCCCCCCCGCGCCCTCCGGCCGCGCTAAAGTACGGCGTGTCGTCGGTACACGTTTATATACACGTTTATATGAAAGAGGAACTTCACGAACGATCGGGACACTTCACTGGAATCGCTTTAAATTAACTTGTTTTGACTTTATTCGACTGGATTGAGTGTTTTCGTCGTGTCGTTGCGATGTGTCTTGGCTCTGAGTCCCCCGGCTCCGGCCCCGCCCCCCGGCTCCGGCCCCGCCCCGGCTCCGGCCCCGCCCCCCGGCTCCGGCCCCGCCCCGGCTCCGGCCCCGCCCCCCCGGCTCCGGCCCCGCCCCCCGGCCGGCGCCGTACCGCGTTTACACAAAGGAGGAACTAATGAAACTGCGGAGAACAGTCGTCTTACCCGGAGATCGTCACGTTATCCCGTCGCAATACTGACCTAACCTAATACTGATGTGCAATTCTGTCGTATGTGCAATTGCTGTTGGAATTCATGTGCAATTCATGTGCAATTACTGTGAAATTCATGTGCAATCTATGTGCTGTCGTGACACATATTCATGTGCAATTACTGTCGGGATCACATGCAATGGTATTTATTTATTTATTTATTTATTTGTCTATGGGAGTTTTTATTTATTTATAGGAGATCTTCTACTGAAAGTGTTTTTCAGACTTCCTATAAGTGATCTGTTCTTCTGTATCTACCTCTGTATCTACCTGCGTTGCACCAATGAAATTTCCCCATGTGGGACAATAAAGGAATATCTTATCTTATCTTATCTTAATAACTCCATATCCTTAATCATAAGTTTATAGTAAAGCCAGTTGCGTATGATGACTTTTATCATTAGACAAGCAGACATTATTTAATCGATAACATTAACTGTTTATAAGAGGAGACCATTTTCATACCCATTACATCGCCATTTAGTAGGTTATTATGTTTTATACTGGCATATTGAACACATAATTACGAAATAAAACTGAAAATAGACGTGTTCACGAGTCACAATAAAATGATCTGGCTTGAAAAATGGTGATATTATTTTTTGCCATATAACACTCCTAGTTTATAAATCACTAAAAAAGATGTGAGGCAGACGATACAGCTGTCTACCACATGGTAAGTACTGTCTTTTATTTTGCGTTTCATCCTTTACTTTTAACTGTACAAGTGTTGTTGTATGATATGTTCTGGTATCGGCGTGCGTTTGGTACATGGCAGTTTACCCTGTGTTTTTGTGGTTGTTTGCAGATGATAGTACTCTGTTTTATAGGGCTGTTGAACGCTGAGGAAATCTGGCAAATCTTCTATTCGAACAAGCAGCAGGCTGTATTTTGGCGGATTTCTTTATAGTTATTTGACACTGGATGAAATCGAGAGCTGCGTAACTCTTCACTGTGCACGGTTTCTCCTCACGTTTGGGTGCCCGTTTTTTTGCACGTTCGCTTGTTTCTGCATGGTTGAACTCATGATCGAACTCCTGTTTCTTCCTGGCTTTGGTCCAGAGGTCTCAGCTTTCACATTCACACTGCACTGGATTAAACTGCCTCTTTTTCACAGACCGAATGGTAAATATATCGCTTTTCCACCTTCAAGGCACTTACAGTGCTTTACAATCAAGGGTGTTTTTATGTTGGGAACCGGATTTGAACTGACGACCAGCTGCTTGGTCTGGACTATGGTCTGCAAGAGCATTTACAGCTGGACTTTGGACCAAACACTAAAGTCTTAATTCTGTTGGATCTGAGTGCTGCTTTTGACACTGTCGATCATGGGATCCTCTTACAGAGACTAGAGGACTGGGTGGGCATCACTGGCACTGCCCTAAACTGGTTAAGGTCCTATCTGGAAGACAGGAAGTATTTTGTTGAAATTGGTAGCTGTGTCTCAGACCACATGACCCTGACCTGTGGCGTGCTCCAAGGGTCAGTCCTGGGTCCCCTTCTGTTCAACCTCTACATGCTGCCGTTATGTCAGCTGATACGCAGCAAAAATGTGTCCTATCACAATTATGCAGGGAAAAAACCTGCACTAATTTTTCGTAGGAGCGCCTATAGCTTTGATTACATCACACACCAATTTCACCTATTGATCTTGGATTGATGATGGAGAGAGTGACCACTGCACAAAGCCTTCTCCAGCTCGTCCCAAACACTCTCACTGGGGCTCAGAACTGTAGTAGATTAGTTTCTGCTTCTCCTTAGATGTTTTCTCTGCTTGATGCCAATGATTTGACCCTTCTCGAACACTCTCACTGCATCAGTTGGGTTTGAATACTGCAGCACTTATCCAGTTGGAGGAGAGCACCTACTCCTGTATTTGCTTAGTTTAATCCAAGTGGGGACTTTTTTTGGACAGGCATTGTATAAAGAACAGTGCAAACAATGTGAACTTACTACATTGGCACAACAAGAATATCGACACAACAAATATCCTGGAACAGATTTCAAATACAGAAATTTAGCTTGCCAGTTTTTTTGACTAGTTTGTGAATATCGATATCGTCTTGATTTCCTTGTTTTCCTCTACTAACTTCTGATTATTAGTGTCCCCCCTGGCTGTACACTTGAGCTAGCCTCTTGACCCTGACAGCCCTGGTTACTTGTCAACAACATGTCTCTGTGCTTGATGTGGCGGAGGGTGTGGAGGGGTTTGTGTCCTTGCTGGAAGTCCTGTCCAAAAATAGTCCCGACAGCCAGGATTAAGTCTCCTCTTCTCTCAGCTCTCAGACAGGAACAGTCCGAGGCGGGATTCTTGAGTGGAAGTTAAGATAAAGACTGTTTTGGCTTATAAGGCTCCAGAGTCCAAAGAGGAAACAGCTTTGGCTAAATACCGTAAAGATGAAAGATGACAAAAGCATAGCCACTGTCAGCACTTTAGGTGGCAGAGATATGTTAGGAAAAACAAAATGTTCACCAATTTGATTTATTTACTCATGTATTTATTCATTTATTTGACAGTAACGTTGCAGAATTAAATTATTGCACAGACCAGAGATGGCTATTTTCTATTAGCAGAGGCGACAGAAGTGACAGCAGGTTAACAGTGTGCCACTCATTCATAAAAAGGTCAAATACACACACACAAACAGCTTACCAGCAGCAGTGGGAGCTTGTCACCAATACAATCTAAGCTAACAAGTCACACACACACACACACACACACACACATTTCACAAATCATGAAACATGTCATTCATCTGTCTAGGTTTATGATGTAAGATGTGACTATGCTACATTAACGTTATATCAATATTAATCTCAGTTCAATTCAATTCAATTCAGATTATTTTTGTAATGCCCAAACAGCAGTTGCCTCGAAGGGTGACAATGAAAAACATATTAAACAATGTTCATAGGAAGTTAGCAAATGGATAACGCCCCTCCTTCTCGACAAGGAAAAACTACAAAATCCTGTGAGAAAAAGTAGAAACATCTGGAACAACCACAGTGAAGGAGATATTGTATTCGCACATATGGACAGGCTGAAGCGCTTCCATTTGCAGATAGACTGTGGGGCCAGGACCCCTCAGGAGGAGAGAGAGCGGCTCATCCAGCAAGACAGTTCATCCAGATGAAGAGCCGTTCATCTAGAGTAGAGAGTGTTCCTCCAGGCATTTGAGGAGCATTTTTTTTCCTGTTCCTAACTGTCCTGATCATTAGCTATTTCAAAGATAAATATTTTACGCCTGGTCTTAAATGAAGAGAATATGTCGGCATCTTTAACATGGACAGGAGCTGATTCCCTAACACAGGAGCTTGGTAGCTAATCGCTCTACCTCCTACTGTGGTTTTAGAGACTCTTGGGACCACCAGAAAGTGGAGGTAGAATGGGAGCCATGTTATTTATGGCTTTGTAAGTTAGGAGGTGAATTTTAAATTTGATTCTAAACTCAACAGAGAGCCAAGGAAGAGACTTAGTTCCTGTTAGTAATCTTGCTGCCGCGTTTTACCCTGGATATAACAAAAGATTTTTCAGATTATATCTATTCTATGCAGATGAAAGTAGGCTGTTTTACAAGCTTGATTTAAATACGCTTTGAAAGAGAGCTCTTGGTCACATACAATTCCAAGGTTTCTTACAGTAGAACTGAAGGCTGCACTGACATTATTCACTACCTCTTCGGATAAATAATCTTGCAGATGTTTAGGGCCAATTACAATGACCTCATTTTTACAGGACTAAAACGCAGATAATTAAGTGTCATCCAGGTTTTTATATCTTTCACACAAGCACTAAGTCTTGTCTACTTGATCGGTCTGGTTGGGTTTCATTGATAAATACAGCTGAGTGTCATCTGCATAGCAGTGGAAGTTATGCCATGCTTTCTGATCCTGTTACCAGACTGCAGCATAAGTAGTAAACAGAATTGGACCGAGTACTGAACCCTGCGGTACACCATAGGTACAATAACAAATTGGTACCTATCAGATAAATAGGATTTAAACCAGCTGAGGGCTGTCCCTCCGACACCTACATCACAATCTAACCTCTGCAGTAGAATGTTGTGGTCGATAGTGTCAACAGAACCAAGGTTGAGACCAGTCCATCGTCTGCAGCTAATAACAAATCATTTGTGACTTTAACTAGTGCAGTTTAGTGCTGTGGTAGGCTCTGAACCCTGATTGGAAAACATCAAATACATTTTTGTCTTGTAGGTGGTGACAAAGCTGAAACTACTCTTTCAAGGATTCTAGAGACAAAGGGAAGATTTGAAATAGGTCTGTAGTTTACCAACAGGTCAGGATCAAGATTAGGCTTTTTCAAAAGTGGATTAATGACTGAATGTTTGAAGGACTGTGGAACTCAACCACTTTCTAATGAGGTATTTATTATATTAAGAACATAATCTACTAGAAAATCTGCAATGGCTGAAGCCATTGCTGGAGTGTCTGCGTCTCTCCCTCTCCCCCCATCTCATACTGCCGCTCATAATGCCCAAATTCATTTAAATGGGGAAAAAGTACTAATACTTTTGAAAATTCTGCAAAAAGTACAAGTTTTTCAAATGTCAAACGTAATAGCACATGTACTACTGTGAAAGCGATCGTAATGAGGTATAAATTGTTGAAATCGGTTAAAGCGTTAAGGAGTTGAAACTGGCTAAATGGAAAATCATGGAAAATATAATAATAATAATAAAAAAAAATTGTGACATCACTCACAATACAAGAACATATAGTGTCTGCGGAGTCATCACGCAGACACTCAATAATTAGGGGAAGAATGTCTTTGTGGAGTCTGCTTGGAATAGATCCTAGGATAAAAGTTGAAGTCATCTCTGCTTGATCCACAGCAGTGAACCTTTCTAGTGTTACTGATGGATTTATATGGAACACTAGTTTTACAGATTTGGCTTGTTCAGTACTAATAGTGAGAGTCTTTTAATTTAGTTTATCTCTAATTGTTGTGATTTTATTGTTTAGAAAATTTAAGAAAATTATCAGATGAGAGTAGCTGGGATTTAGAGCTCAACTACAATGTGACATAGGGACTATGTCTCTTGGCTGGCCTGGGAATACCTGTTTTTAACAGAGCTGCAACATCAATTGTAAGGAAGTCAATTAGGTCACTAATCTCTATTCTATATGTTAGAACAAGATCCAGAGCTGACTCAACTTCCACCGCCGCTGCAAAACACGTTTGACCCACCTAATCCTAAAGAGGAAGAACAAAAGATGAGTCAAAAAGGAATAAACAAGTCTGGTAACACTACGGTATCAAAGCAAACATCTAACATGGCCAGCAAACCTGACGAAGAGAAACGCGATCCCTGCCCAACGGAGACGCAGGGTCCCGCCGGCCCAGATGGTGATTCTCGCAACTTGTTTGAATTGAAAGGGGAAGAGAATATGACGAATCATCAGTTATTGCTCATGATGTCTGAAATAAGACCCAAAATGCAGCGGGATATGGTGTCTCTCAGAGCGGAAATGATGGCGGCCATTGCTCCGGTCGTTTCTGTTGCAGTAGCCGCTGAGCTGAAGGCAGCAGGAGTAAGCAGAGCAGATAATGTGGACGATCTGCAGACAGTAAGAGCCGAGATGGAGGCTCTGCGAGCCAGGGTGACGACGCTGGAGTTGGAGAACAATAATATGAAAAATAAGATCCTGGATTTGGAGTCCAGATCACGTCGTCCTAACTTGAGGCTTGTGGGCGTAGAAGAAGGAGAAGAAGGAAAGGATACAGAACGCTTTTTGGAGAAGATTATTCCTGAGCTCCTTGATGGCTCAGGAGTTGAAGTCCCTCCCATCACAATCGAAAGAGCACATCGCCTGGGCAAACCAAGACCAGTCTCTGATAAACCACGAGGCCTGATAATGAGGTTTCTTAACGATCGCATGAAGGAACGTGTCTTGAAGGCTGCGAGGGCTAAAGGAGACCTCCAGTACAAAGGCAAGCGTGTCTTCTTTGCTCCAGATAATATCTGATACGAGGTTTGTCAACAATGGCAAAGGTTCAATCACATCTGTGAAGAGCTCAGGAAGAGAAAACTGAGACATGGGTTCTCTTTTCCCGCAACTCTTCTGGTGACTTTTGAAGGTAAAAAACACATGCTCAGAACACCAGGAGAAGCTGAGGTGTTCCCAAGGGAGATGCAAAACACAGAGAGCCGAAGAGTTCGAGAGATGGAGTCTCCAGCTTGTGGTATGTGAGTTCGGGTTGTGGTCACATGGTGATACACTTCTGTTAATAACTGAACTGATGACTGATGACTTTATGCTTGTTTATGTTGGCTGTCTGCTTTTGTACATGTACTCTGTGACTAGATATAATAATGTGGGAGATTAGATTTGTGGGAATTTTTTGCCAGGTTGTGGTGAGTTAATGAGGTCAAATACCTAGTTCCTTCTGAGGATTGGTGTCAGGAGTGCTTGGGGAGTTTTTTTGGGGTGGCCTTCATTAGGATTGGACTTCCCTCCCTTTTACGATCTTTTTCTTGATCAGGTTTTGGGTTCTATGCCTGTTCCTAGCATGAACCCTTTTTTTTTCATTTTTTCCCTTTCAGTTGCTCTGTGTTCTTATGGTTCTTGTGTATGTTTGTTGTTTTCGACCAGAGAGAATAAAAACATTCAAGAGTTATCAACGATACGATCAGTACAATCAACCCAATGGCTTCAGAAGAGTTACAAGTCGCATCATTCAATGTTAATCAAACAAACAAAGTTTTTTACAAATATGAAAAAAGAAAGAATAGACATTTGAATGACACTGAACATCAAAAACTGATGTTATAAAATTCCTATCATTCATCATACAAAGGCAAACATAGAAGGGGAGTTGCAATTTTGATTTCAAACCGAAGAGTTCTTGAACAGAGTTTTGAATGTATAAAGGGCAGATATGTACTGGTTAAGGGGAATATTAATGGAAAGTGATATTGCTTTCTATGCTGATCTCATGGACCTGATTGTGAACCACTCTGAGGGAAGTTCAGTATCTTATTGAAGAATATAGCATTGATTGCATATGGAGGGAAATGAACCCTAGGGCACGCCATGCCAGTATGCCCATTTTTCTAACCCACATACCATCTATTCCAGAATAGATTACTTTTTTGTTCTCAATAAAGACAGATCTGAAATCACTGAATCAGATAAAGGCACAATAGTTATAAGTGATCATGCTATTTCTGTAGATTTAGAGGAAAGACGAAAAACATACTGGAGGTTGAATGCCAGCCTGCTTAATGACCTTTTGTTTAAAGAAAACATTTCCAAAAACATTGACTTCTCTGGAGGAAAATGATACTGGGGAAATTTCCCTACCTCCTTTGGGATGCGTTATTCTTAAGAGGACAAATTATAGCCATAGCCTCCGAAAAAAAGAAACAAAGGAGAACAAAGGAGAAAAAAACTAAATGATCTGAAAGAAAAAAAATAATTGTTGGAGGAAAATCATGCTAAAAACAGGTGTCCTAAAATGCTACAAGAAATTAAAAAGATAAGAGGAGAAATTAATGATCTGACTTCACACAAACTAGGTAGGAAAAATGCTCTTTAAAGGATGCATTAGCAGACGCCAAACACAAGACAAGTCTTACACATAATGAATCGTATACAAAAATAACAAAACAAAGCCGTAATAATTAGTTTGGATGCTCAGAAGGCTTTTGTTTCTGTTATTCGGCCATATTTATTTAAAGTGCTAAAGAAATTTTGAATCGACTATTTAATTATAAAAATATTGGGGCTCTTTACGATGGTCCAACATCAAGAATTAAAATCAATGGTCATCTGGAAAGGGGGGTGAGGCATGGCTGTAACTGGTCTCCCCTCCTGTTTGATTTATATTTGGAACCATTGGCCCAATTTATTAGACAATCAAAAACAAAACATGGTTTATTAAATTGCCTGCTATGCAAATGATGTTCTATTGTATTGTATTTGATTATTTTTTTGTCACTATTATTTTAGAATAGTTCATCCATCCTGACTTCAGTGTGACCAGACGTGAGGCTCGTTAAAACCATTTACACGTGTAAAAGTGTTTGGCTTCATTCATGTAGGTAGCGATTTGCACAGAAATTAGCATAAGATCTAACAACCTTTGATTGAAAGAAAAATATAGGAGGACCACAATCGCTTGATACTGCAAATATTGACTTGCTGGCAAATGTAACAAACAAAATCAACAACCATTTTTCACAGTTTTAATACTTAGTTCTGTTTTAATTTTTTACCACAATACAAAGCTACCCCTGGGCAGCTGACTATAAGTGTAGCTTACCACCACTGAATATGAATTATTATTTCAATGTAGGGCTTTGAGAAGCTTCCACAAGCTACCAAAGCCTATAAAGTGCGTCACAAGTATAACACTGTGTGCTATTCTAAAGTATTGGACGAGTCCTAATAGTACAGATTGAACAAGCTGGACATTAAATGGCTGTTGGTCTGTTTTTTATTGGTTTTTGATTTTTATTTAAATAGTATATTTTTTGAGAAAATATATGTTAATGTTCCTCCCCTTGACCTGTAATCGCACTGACCAGAGTTTGAATTGAACCATACATTTTTGGATTAGTGGCTAAAGACTAATCCAAAGGTTGCCACTGCATAAACCACAGCAAAAACCTTTCAAAAAAGTTATTAAAGTTGACCCAATCCTTTTATGATAATTCAACAAGTGATGCATAGTGATTTGAGGATTTTGTCATTTAATAAGAGATGAAGATTTGTGAGAGGAAAGGTGGTGGTGGTGGTGGTGGTGGTGGTGGTGCAAATTAGAGATGTGAAGGAGGCATGGTTCTGCTGCTGCGCTGGCGTGAAACTCTTTTTTTTGTGTGTTATTCCCGTTGGTTTTTCGACACATTCTCATCCATCCTTAGTTTAGAAAACTATTTGTTCACAGTCTTTTTGGTCCCCACCGTCTCCGTGACAACCCGCCGCTGCTGCTGCATCACCACGGACTGCCTGCATCTCTCGCCCACATCGCCATGGTAACTGTTTCAAGGCCCGGTTGCCATGGAAACGCACTGTCCCGATTCCAGCATCAAGGGCAGAGCTGGAGGTATTAGTGCTGGGGAATGTTTTCCCAAAGGACAGTCTGCTATGCTATGCACATATAGGCTTTACATACATTGAGGGGGCATTGTGCAGAGTTGCATTATGTTCATGGGGATTGCATACAATAACTCATCATATTGCAGTATGGCAAGGTTTCAGATACTTTAAGGCTTATCCAAGATGGTGAGGCAAAAATGCTATGATTAGTATCAAAGCAGACATATAATCCAGGTGCTGGAACTATATACTATTAGCTCATCATTTGACATTTTGTTCATTGTAATATTTATTTGAAATAGTTATATAAAAAATAGAAATAGAAATTGTTCCACTGACTTCCTGTTCAAAGCTGCTGAGGCTCCGCCCATTCATAGTGTTATTTCAGCGTAACATTTATGAATGTATTTATTTATTTCTGCAGTGGCTACATGACATCTTAGAACTCTACATGTATCACTCGGAGTTTAGATTTTTCTTCAAATAATTGCAATTAAGGGACAATACAGAAGTACTCAAACGTGCAGAAATCCATCAAAATACTTATTTGTGGAAACTAATGATGAGGAAACATCATTATAACAAGGTTAAAAGCTCATTAAAGTCAAGTTTGCATAATTTGTTCCCTTCGAAGCGAGACTGCAGAAAATGTAAAATTTAGACATGTCTATTTGAAACCGCTTCTGTAGTTCTGTGTACATACATTTAAGTATCATGTAATATTTTCATTTATAAATAAGGCATTTTATCTGTAAAAATTGCCCAAATTGGACATATTTAGGATTTAGATTGAATTGAAAAAGCCAGGTTTACATTTTTTGCTGAATTGTGTTGACATTTTGGATGAAAGAAAATACACACTGAGTATTTTGGATATTTTATCTAGAATTTGAGAATTTGCATAAAAACTGTTTTGCCCAATTTTTGGAAATTAAAACCTTAATATATCAGGCATAGAACTAAAGATCAATAAATCCTTCTGTATGAACTGGCAAATTCTTGTTGGGTACAAGATTATACAGTTTGGTGTTTGTAAGAGCTACTTTATTGGCTGATCTCTACATCTATATCAAACATATTTAGATGTATATTTATAATGCTTTTGCTGCCAGGTCGGCTTAAAGAACTCATTGCACTAATAATTTGATCTTATAACCATAGTTCACTCGCTGAGATCACAAAAGCTGAGATTTATTTGAAGCACATGTTTTTCTCATGAGTTTAAAACGTTGTCATGAGACACTCAACTGCGTTTACTGAACTTGGCCATTTTACCACTCAAAGTACCTTCTCTTGACTTACTACTGGCAAGCAGCTATTGTTTCACACCTGCCGGCCACAATAGTGTTTATATATGTATAAACACTATTAAAAATATAACTATATATGTATATATATTACATTATATATATTTTGTCCCAAGTGTATTGATTGACCTTGTTAAATTTGTTTTGCTTTTGTATATTGCTTCCATATTTATAATTGCTTATCTGTCTCATTTCCCAATTGAGGTAGCAAAACAACCTCCAATATGCTAATGTGTTTGCCGTTGCCCACATATGTAAACGCATTAAACAAATTTGCATGGCTTAGCACAATCCATGCATCGCACATGGATTTTGTGTGCGACCCTCCCACTCAGGAGAAAGGTTGGCTTTAGCACACGCCGTCACATGCTTGGTCAAATACTGAAGATGCTGTCATGGTTGTCCTGTCCTAATTAAGAAAAATGGCTTGTGGGAGAAGGTCGTCTGGGAAAGGTTTAAACTTTTAGCACCTGAAATGCCAAGATGCTGTAAAAATGTACATGCCATGAACGAGTAATTAGCGGTGACGCACTGGCTGACCTTTTCTTGGCTTTACATGAGGAAATGGACTATATACAGTATACTTATAATTAAAAATGGACTTGATTAATTGGATATAATTGAGTGTTTTGCAGCCTCCTTCAAAAAAGTAATTAGTTACAGTTAATGTTATGTATCACGATTCATGAGTCAAGATATCCATTCAATTTTGACTTGTTTGTCGAAAACTTTTACCATGTTCTTTTTTCTGGTAATTAGAATAAAATATGAACCTATGAGTTTTAGTTCCTTTGGTTAAATGATTTACAGCTCTGAATTTTAAATTGGTGGAAATAAACAGCATTATAATATGCTTTTAATGTGGGCTGCTTTCCTGTTCCTCCTGCACAGTCACCTTCTCTTAAAACACTGAACGCTCTCTTTGCTTCTCTTCTTTCAGATTGCTGAATTTATGTAACATTACAAAGAAATGTATTAACAGACCCTTCTCTGAGATAGTGTCGAAAGGAAAAAGATTGGGTTTTTGAGAGCCTTCATTTAATGACATATAAAGAGAGTCTTTAAAGGTTCATAGTTTTGTCATTCCTGGCTCTATTAACGTAAAAGTGACTGTTATCTTCTAACAGAGGTGGGTTTTTACCTTTCAATCTATTGGGCTCCTAGTGTGTTTAACCTTTCACTGACACATAGAACTTTCAGTGTGGCGTAAACTTTGTTCTCTGAGTTTTTAGTTCAAATGAAAAAGTATTAACTTAAAACGAGAATATTTTACACGTTAGCTTTATTGTTTTGACAACTTTATTTTCATGTTCTAACAAGTTAAGTTTCATGTTTAAACAACTTTATGTTCATGTTATAATGATTTAATTTTCAGAGTTTAGTACAACACACACACACACACACACACTCACACTGAACCTACTGTAGTAAGTCGTGTAGAAGTTGTGCTAATGCGAGACAGGAGCAAACATGCAGAGTGCGTCATTATGAGTGTGTTGGTCATGCATCTAACACTTAACCCTAATCACAAGGTCATGTCCAAGGTCATGTCCAAGGTCATGTCCAAGGTCATGTCCAAAGTCACAATGAGCATGTGTGAGTGTCATGGGAAGGACAGTCCAGTTCCAGGACTCGCTCCCCCCCGATCCTCTGCCTCCCCACAGTTTCAGCTTCAAGCCATTTAATCTGGTATTTGAATCATTACGGAGCAGATGGCAGTAACATATGGTAATGGGGATTGCAAAAGTGAAGTCTTTTTTGGAATTATAAATCATTGCAACATTTGAAGTTTGACTACCCACAAAAAGGGATATTTTTATAGAAATTAGGGCGATGAGAGATTTGTCCTGTCTCACAACAAGGAGGTCAGAGGTTCAATATTTAGAGCCATTACGGTCTGATTAGTTAGATTTTAGACTTTCAATGATCTGTTCAATAATTTACTTACTTAAATTACTTTATATTTTGATATAATATATACACAGAGAAGCCTTAAAGGACACATATCTTGCACGTCTGTTTTATGAATCCTGTTTACAAGGTTGTCTTCTCTGAGCACTAAAAAAGCATTAAGTTTAAACTTTCTCCAGATAGTTTCAACAGAGGCAAATAATAACACCTCTTGTTCTGTGGTCGAATTGTGTTCACACCAAAAGCACGGCGCTATAAGCATTGTATTCAAGCTACCTAAGGGCTTCATTTATTTATGTTTTCATTGTACACTCTGACTGCTGACAACATCTTATTGCATTTCACAAAAGTACACCAACAAACTTTGATAAAATCCCAAAGATATGATCTATTCTCCTCCAAAATAATCCTCCTCCTCCTCACTCCAGGTAAAAGCTTCACATAAATACTTGTGCCGTCTTGACATTAAGTTCCATATATACGTGAATAAATAATAATTTCTATTATTATTTAACTTCAAATGTGAGGATTGAGCTGTGTTTGTGCTTTTGTTTTGGGTCACAACTGAACAGACGACATATTTTTAAGTAATGACAGGGTTAAAAGCTTGAAAAATATGTTTGCATTTGTGATTCATTTACAAAAAAATAGTGATTAATTTACAAAAAATACAGGCACAAAAAAAAAAAAAATACAGAACGTTGCTGTATACTGGTCTTGAAAAAAAAAAGTTCCCAGCCCTACTGTGTGCGAAATGAATTCAGCAACATGAGATTCTGATGAGATTAGTGGTTGTGTGTCTGAAAGGCTGATTTAGCAACATCTCTTTGTTTATCTTCCTGATTTGGCAGCAAACTTTTACTAACTCTATTACTCTGTTACACATTATGCTTTGCTAAACATAGAGCACCATCTTCTGCGCTATGACACCCAAGCGTGGCCGCGCCTGCGCGGATGGGCCGTGTAATGGTGTGCTTGAGTCTCCTGTAATTGCGTTTCCACACAGCTGTCAGGCAGATGAACCGTGAGACCCCCGTGAGCCCCCGTGAGCCCCCGTGAGCCCCTGTGAGCCTCTGTGCGTCACACAGACACATTTACCCCAGAACGTCTATATTTTATTGGACTAATCCCAGACATGTCACGCCCATCCATCACTAATGTAACTCAATCACTGCTAATCATATTTACCACTCATTTAAATTCATCATACATGCATTAGTCCTCATGAGGGATGAATATAATATGTGTGAAGTGAGATAAAAGTGGATTGTCCTAAATGTTTTACTTTTATGTTAAAGATAAGAAGGTCCTCTCCGTCTACACACTCAGCCAACCAACTTCATGTATTCACTCACATGTTTCAAAAAACGTAAAATATGTCCCAATCATTTCTATTCCGACTTATATAAATGATAGATGCATCAATATCTAAAATACAATATTTCCCGTAGGTACACAGTGGAGGACGTTTGTTATTTTCTCATTAAAACTGAGCCATTAGCAAAACCTTGTGTTATGAAACATGTACAAAATGTTTGTAAGAGCATTAATAAGCTGCTTAATGAACAATTTCCAATAACCAAGTGATGAATCCTTGTAAATGCCTTTTAAGTGCTAAAAAGGAAAGCCTAAGGAAAGTCTAAATCTTAGACATTTATGGAAGCTCATGTTTTTTAAACAATATAAATACATTTAGTTCATCCTGCTTTTGGGTTATTGTGTCACTGGCATAATGTAGTTTCAGTATTATTGTTTATCATATATATATTCTTAATTTGGTCATTTCAGCACTATGTAGCATTTCAATATATGTCGTTATATATATAATTGCAAATACATGAAAACTACTAGTACATTTGTCGGTGTAATCCCTCATTCGTCCAGGCGTGTTCCATAGTAGAAAAAGCTTCAGTTGTAGTCATCTGGACTCAGTTTGAAAAAATAGACGTTTCGACTCTCATCCAAGAGTCATTGTCAATAAAAGAATTTAGATCGAGAACTCCGATATTAATACTGTTCTGTGGTAAGACCCGCCCATTGGGCGGAGCCTTCCTGAAGTAGAAAGAGTTGTTTGTTTCAACAGAAACTCCCCCCTTGTATCTACCGAGCCTATTCAGAATCTTAATGGGCTATTAGAAACCTCTTTGTCTTTGTGAGACCCTGGCTCAACCACCCTGAGTACCTGATTAGCATCTTAATGTCCTTGTGCTGGTCCTCTACCTTTCCAGGGGTTCAGTATCCCATTATAAATAACAGGAAGATTAAACCTTAGCCCTCCATTTCTGTTTAAAGAAGGTCTTTCTTTTTAACAAAAATAGCTTCCTTGACTCCTCTTTCAAACCATCTTTTCTCCCTGCTTAAAACCTTCACCTCACCGTCTTCAAACGAGTGATTAGAGGATTCAAGATGGAGATGCACGGCGCTCTGTGGTCCTGAACTTGTATTTCTTCTGTGCTGATAGAGCCTCTTGTGTACATTTGTTCAACATTTATTACAATTTATTACATTTTCCTTTTTTCTCTTACTTCTGTGTCACTCAAATTCTGCTGTGGTAAATGCAGTTAACAGAATCCGCCACCAACTTGTTAAGTATCTGAAAAGCGTCCATTTCCCAGCATCCTTTACTTCATGTTTTACCCTTATTGACTAACGAATCCCCCTTCTTTGTGCGGTGAACCATGAACCATGAACCATGCAGCTCCCGGGCTCAGATCTGCCTGTTCGCAACACAAGCCACATCTCTTTTGTTATCATTTTCACTCAAACTCTAAATCTTCCAAACACACACACAAATAAGTTGGAAAGAGCTAAGTAGGCATCACAGAACAGTCCTCTTCCAAGCGCTTTGAGCCCGACTCGTAAATGAAACGCAAATTTGACAGAAGCTAAATCTCATTACCATCATTCTCCAATTTGTCAGAGTGATAGAGTTTTAGTGGAGAGGGATCTGAAGAGTGTTGGAAGACAAAGTTCTATATTGATACATTAATTCGAGCAGTTTAATATTCCAGGGAGGACAGAATGAAGAAAAAAAGATTAGGAAAGAAAACCTAAACAAGTTCATTTGAAACTGTTTGCAGTGGTCGTAATCTTAATTATTCACTGTGTTGAGTTCATAAACACTTTTCACTGCTTGCAAGGACCAGTTTTGCTGTCACGGTAAAGCTAACAACAACTAGCATGCTAGCAGCTTACTCCCTGCTTCACAGAGAATCGATCATTAGATGCAGACAGCACACAGTGGTCTCATTTTGACCTTAAAAACTGCTTTTAAAATATTAACATACATACATTTACTTTATTACATGAAAAGAAGAATTAGGTCTAAACTCTTTATGTTAATAATACACCTCATACATTACACCTTCTTTTGGGCAAAAATCATCAAAAGTTTATTACAAACTCTGAGTTAAAGGCGTAATGGACGATTTTTCGCCGATTTGAGAACTCAAGCGGATGCAGAGAAAAGCCTCGCGGCCAAACGTGCGTTTGTTTATTAGCGCGACGGATCACATCTCTCGTCTCCCGTAGATTTCCGTCTCTTCTGAGCCAGATCGAACTGTCTTTCTCCGTCTTTATTGTCCCGTACACTGAGGGAACTATATTATGATAGATCCATGCACTTAGACGAGCCGACGAGGCTGCAGGTGAACAGTAGGTGCATCCTATGATTGATACGTGGCAGGACGAATCGGCTGTCCACACCACGAGGAAATTAGACTCAGATTTGGGCCAAAAAATCGTCCATTCAACCATTAAAAGTTTAAAAGACCACTCCTCTGACACAATGCACCATAGTTTACATTCATCTGTACCAGTGTCTCCACAGATCAGACTAGTACTTTGGGTTAGACATTAGTCCGGCTCATGATAAGACATTTAGGCTCCAAATGAAACTGTACTGAAAAGTTTTGATCCCGGCTGACACAAACTGGTGACTTTCCCTTCCCAGACTTTTCAATTGCATCCATTGTATGCTCGCTCTTTTACAGTTTCTGCACACAAGCCTGTTTGCCTGTGCATACATCATGCAACGCTGTAGATCATCTGAACGCTCATCAGTAATAAAATAACCCAAATATTTGTGCTTGTCATTCAGTCAGATCATTCCCACATAAAACAAATTGAGGAAACTTTGAACATTTATCATCTTTAGTTCTACAAACCATCGGGAAATGTTGGCGGGGATTATATTATTCATCAAAATCTACACCATACAGATATTATGAAGTTCCTGGAGACGTGCACTACTTGCACTGAATACAAATGTGGGCTGAACATGTTGTGAGATTTGTCAGACAAGTATTGCAATGACATTTGTCTACATTTTATACACATGGAGTGTCATCATTTGAGAGGAGAGTGAAATATGTGCTGCTAAACTAATCACCTGTTTGTAGTGGTCTAAACTACTGTTGTTAACATAATCTGTGATGTTGTGTTTGCAGAGGCTCTTAAATCATTTCAGTTTTTGCAATTTGCTAAATTCAGGCATAAAACATTTCATTTGGTCGCCATTAATCTTAAACAAAAGTCATCATACTGTTGTTTCTTTACAGAAACATTTCTTGAGTTGTGTTCTGGAGTTTATTTAGCCACGTTTAGCAACATCGATTAATCTAATCGATTAACATGTTTCCTTGAGAGGAAAAGTGTACTTGCACTATTCTATTTTAGTCTCTGAGCTTGTAGGTACTTTTATTTATTTTGTTAATTCTCTTCATCGTGACGCATTTCACTCCACTTTTTTATGATTTTATTTATAATATTTTAAAATAAATAATCGTACCAACACTGGTCACCATGGAGATAAGTAGGTTTAATGGCATTTGTGGAATATTCTAGTCAAAACAATAACATATTCATAAAGACAAGGAAGTACAATATATAATGAACCTTTAAACGGATTCAGAACACATTTTGAAGTGAGATTTATTGTATTAAAATTAGTGCCATAAATGAGTTGTAGTTGTTAATTAATCACCTTCTACTGCACACATGTTGACAGTTTACAAAACACTAAAGTAAAGTTTATTGTTAATGCAAAGAAATGCTACACATGATAAATAATGAGCCCCAAAACCTTTGTTAGATCTTTTATTAAAATCAATATAGTCTTTCTCATGGCAGACCTAGCAACAATACATTTCTCTACACTTCACAAACGTTAAAACGCTTTAATAGCCCACAACTGTTCAACTTTAAAGTCCCACTCTGTGCTGCTGTGGTCCGATCGTCCCCCCGTCCCCTGTGTCTAAGCAGAGGACACGTTCCATCTTGCCTGTATCGATTGGGCCTTAGGTACTGTTCCTGTCTGACCTTCTGTGGACGGACCATTGACCTGTTTGTCTGCTGTCATTTGTAACACTGCGGGAAGGCCTTGAAAAGCAGCACAAGTCAATTCCAGGGAGACGAGGCTAAATGTGGACGGTTATCAGGGTGTCAGTTGGTTTTCCTCCGTCCACGTACGATTGCAAACTCAAATTTACTCATAAACTATCAATTATACCAAGATATTATATTATTGGCTTGCTGCTCTGGCCCATAATTTTAGTTAGTTGTTGTTTTTTCGCTATGGATAGAAATCTATCTTAAGTTTGATATATAATTGATATTTTCATTCATTCATTTATTCATTTTCTACCGCTTGTTCCTGTTGGGGGTCGCGGGTGACTGGAGCCAATCCCAGTGACTTTGGGCCTTAATATTTTCACTTTAGTAAAAATAACAAGGATGGCAATATGTTTTTATGATTGAAATAAATAGTAACACCATGTTTTTGTTTTGTTTGTTTTTCCTCGCAAAAACATCATGAGCATTTTGGACTTTTTCTTTTCACAAAAACAAATTCTAATCTAATTTGTAATAGCATTCTCAACACTCGACCAACAAAGTTTGTCATGCTAATATTGACTTGTTTCTCATACGCAGCGTTGTAGAGTAAAATAAACATTATCTCCACCACTGGGACGTGTTCCAGTAAGCCGCTCCGTCTGTGTAGAGTTAATGTTCCAAAGCCTATCTCTGCTTCTAATAAGGCCCTCATCTGTAGAGCTGACAGCCCATTCACTCGCCCTCCATTAACCATGAGTATGTTAGCACGGCCTAACTTTAAGCAAATGATCAAGCCTTGGATACTAAAAGCTGTGTTTAAGAAAAAGACAGTGGAAGAGAAATGGCTTGTGTTAAAAGAATAGACAATAGGTAATGGTACCTTTTAGAGTACTGTACGTTATCATTTTCTAGCTTGTTTGATGAGGTTGTGTCCAAGTGGCGGACCCACCATCAGACAAGCTGTATAGAGCACCTTGAAGTCCATACACTGTCGCACTCATCAGCACTTACATTTCTCACTGTCAAGCAGATTTTCTACTAGCTATGCTGCTAAATTGTCTTTTACAGTGGCAATTTGAGCAGGGAAATGATCCGAACAGGTTAAAATACACAGAGGAGCTTCATGAATAGGATGTGATTACATAGAGCAGCTGCAGGAGGCGTCATGAGGTCTGGGGCAGGAGACGAGGAAAGGTTGTTGGTGCCTCTACCAAACAATGACTACTTGGCTTCATTCATGCTTGTTTGTTGAATCCTGTTTTGTAAGTTTCTTCTATCTGAGCGTCAAAAAATATGCATCAGAGTTCACAAAAAGGACTTCTATGTTGTTCATTTATAAGTTTATAAATCATTGCCAGACAATCAATGTTCATTACAACTGCGTCGAGGGAAAGTTACCATAGGGTTGTTTATTTCCCCTTTGTAATCCTCTCTGCAGCCAGTAGATGGAGCACTAACTCAATTTCTAACGTGGGAACTTCTAAAACATGCAATACCAAAGTAAAGGTATTCAGAAATGTTGTGAAAATTGTGATTTTGGGCTCTTCGTAAAATAAATGGAACAAAATTTAACATGCAGGTTTACTGAAATGCATGCAAATGAAACATAACACAACTCCACCACTTTTCTGTGAATTCAAACCACAGCATTCCAAGTCAAGTTTGAATAATATCTATGATTGAAATCTGCTCACAGACTCTGGCCCATGCAGCTGAACCAGTCAATCCTTTTTCAGACATAATTCTCTTGCTGTTGAGGTCCACAGAGTCCACCCGATTTTCTCTCATTCATCCAACAAACACTACAAATACACAATAGTTGATTTATTTTACCCCAAAGTATAAGTATCACAAATGGCCCTTCCCATTGAGCCGTGTTTCCCTGGCACCACATCTGTCTTCATTTCTCCTCAGCACTGTGCGCTCGCTCCACAGCTGATGTGTAATATGCTAAAGCTGCTCTAAATAAAAAAGTGGTATCTTATTTTGAAAGCGCATTAATAAAACATGCGATCACGTTTTCTACTGCAGCCGCTCTAGCGAGGATTGTTTTGGAGCCAATATGAAGTCGCCCACTCGGAAGAAAATGGAAAGCAGTGGTGTATTTTTAAATGTCACATTGTTCTGTGGACTGCTCCTTTGAGTAAGATCTATATTTTTGCTGTGCTCTACTAAGTTAAATTATATTTAAATACTAGCTTTCTGTTAGTATATACAACGTTTTGAGGACTTTTTCAAATTCTGAAAAAAAAAAAAAATCCTTTTAAATTGTTAATCACTATGGCAACGGTGTAGAAAACAATTCAGTTGTAATCATCTGGACTCGACGTTTCGACTCCCATCCAAGAGTCATTCTCAGTCTGTGAAATGAGCTTGGGAACACAGATATTTAGCCTACTCTGAGTAAGCCATGCCCACTGGGCGGGCCCTCCTGATAAAGGGAGTATTTGGTGTTACTTGAAATTACCCTCTTTGTTTTCTAACAGCCCTGTAATGGGCTATCTACATGGTATTGTAAACTGACAGCACCTGGTCCCCGGGTGCTGCAATGTGGTCATGGGTCCCCGGGTGCTGCAATGTGGTCATGGGTCCCCGGGTGCTGCAATGTGGTCATGGGTCCCCGGGTGCTGCAATGTGGTCATGGGTCCCCGGGTGCTGCAATGTGGTCATGGGTCCCCGGGTGCTGCAATGTGGTCATGGGTCCCCGGGTGCTGCAATGTGGTCATGGGTCCCCGGGTGCTGCAATGTGGTCATGGGTCCCCGGGTGCTGCAATGTGGTCGCCTAATGCTCGTGACACCAGCGGCATTGAACAATGGGTCAAATACAGTCGATACATTTCTCTAAAGGGACAAATAAGTTTAATTTGCCCTATATGTGATGTTTCCAGTGAGGGTCTACAATCTGTTTATCTGGACATGTTATTGCTTGTCTAGATGGCTCCACTGTATGGCATTAAACTTACTTATCTCCATGGAGACAACGACAGGACCAGCTGTATCAAAATAGGCCTGTTCCAGTTGCAACTAAAACATAAGATATCTAAAGTGTAGTTTGAGTGTCTTATTATCATACCATACGTAAGAGCATTTTGTATTTGCGCCAGATTTGAACCAGGCACTGTTTAGTTGGTGGTTCAAACTCAAAACTCACTGCCAATGTCCGGAAAATAGGGATGAAATGTATAGGACTATACACAACGCCTATTTGAATATGCAAAATCCCTAAAGATCCGACCATTCAACTTCCCTCTAACTTTAAATTGTCCTAAAACTTATTGGAAGTGACTGCATGACACAAAAGAGAATGAAAAAGTGCCTATTTGGCAGATTTTCTATAGCTAATCCTCTCGGGGTTAGCCTTTGCCTTGAGCTATGGTCCTGCGTGTGTCAGAGGCAGAGGAAAACTCATTGTTGAAGTGTGTAAAAATACCCTGAGATTCTGGTCGGCTTTAGACAGGACTGTGCCAGGCTGTGAGAGGAGACGGACTGCTGAAGCGTGGACACCGCTCCTTCAGGGCAGCTATACAACGGCTACAAACTCTGTTAGATTTCAAATGTCATACAGGGGCCATGCTTGGTTCTAATAGTGGTAGTATTTTGCTGTGGCTTTTTTGAAAACCTTTAAATTGCCTCATGTTGCATAACTTAAAGGAGATCCATTCTTCAATTTAAACTTTTAAGAGCTTTTAACCTGTTATAATTGTTTTCCCTTCTCATTTACCCACTGGAATTTGTTTTGTAATTGAGGGATTCATGAGTGAACATCGCTGCCATCTCCACATCCCCAGACATGCCCACTGTTCTGTACTTACTGGGGCTCTGAATTTTAATTCTTAATATGCTGCTTGCGTGAGTTGTAACTATCCTGAGGCGGGTTCTGCAACATGGTCTGGCAGCACGGTTTTTTGTGGCGATGACTTTAACCATAAAGAGGCAGGTGGAAAATAGTGCTGCATTTTCCTACTGGCACTTTCTTTTAAGTAGTTTTATCAATGCTGCAATTTAAAGAGTCCAAAATATAAAAATCCACAGATGTCATGGATAATGACTAAATAGCAGATAATAAACTTTGCAATTTCTATATTACTTTCCATTTGGATATGTGGAGCCCTCTGCTGGCAACTGCAAGCAGTGAATAATGAGGAATTCATGTTTGGCGGCACAGCCATTTTTTAAAAGATGAAAGAGAATGCAATCACGACATGACAGAATTTGATGTCATAATTTCAGAGAGTCGTATAACTTATTGCTTTTGAAAAGAAATGACAACCAAATGGAAAATCCACAGTTTTAATCAAATCAAATCAATTTATTTTTGTAAGGCCCAAAATCACAACAACAGTTGCCTCTGAGGGCCACAGGGAGAAATTAATCAACAATGTCTGTGGTGGCGATGAAGTCAGACAATGTCTGTGGTGGCGAGGGAGTCAGACAATGTCTGTGGTGGCGAGGGACGATGTCCCAGGGTCCTCTGTCCTTAGACTCTCCTTTTCGGCCAGGAAAAACTACAAAAAAAAACCTCTTTGGGAAAAAAGCTGGACCCACTCCTCAGGCAGATGAGGGACCGTCGGGGCGAGCTGGACCCACTCTTCAGGCAGATGAGGGACCGTCCACACAGGGCAGGGACCACTTCACCAGGGGAGGGGCATCTGGGTCCACAGGTCCTCAGGAGTGAAAGAAAGAAAAAGAAGGCGGTGAACAGTTTGCAAGTGGAATCAAAAAATAAATATTGTTTGATAGCATAAGTAGTCAGAAGAAGAGGATAGTGCTCAAGCTGTCATACTTCCCCCAGCATAATTACTCCTAGGGCAGCGTAGCTAAAGCTGTGGGTTTATGTTTCTGTTCCTAACTAGTCTGACCATAAGCGATTTCGAAGAGGAACGTTTTAAGCCTGGACTTAAATGAAGAGACTGTGTCAGCATATTTAACATGGGTCGGGAGCTGATTCCATAACACAGGAGCTTGGTAGCTAAACGTTCTACCTCCTACAGTACTTTTAGAGACTCTTGGCACCACCAGAAGGCCGGCATTCTGAGAGCGAAGAGCTCTGTTTGGATGATATGGTTCTATAGCATCTTTGAGGTAGGATGGGGCCATGTCATTTATGGCTTTGTAGGTCAAGAGTAGAATTTTGAATTTGATTCTAGACTCAACGGGGAGCCAGTGAAGAGACTTCAGCACTGGCGTAATGTGCTCTCTTCTTTTTGTTCCTGTTAGTAATCTTGCTGCTGCATTTTGAACCAGTTGAAAGCTTTTTATGGAGCTTTTAGGACACGCTGCAAGCAGGGAGTTACAGTAGTCTAATCTAGTCGTTACAAATGCATGGATAAGTTTTTCGGCATCACTTTTAGGCAGGATTCTTCTGATTTTGGCGATGTTGCGCAAACAGAAATAGGCTGTTTTACAAGCTTGATTTATATGAGCTTTAAATGAGAGCTCCTGGTCAAATAAGACTCCAAGGTTTCTTACAGTAGAACTGGAGGCTACACTAACATTGTCCAGTGTGACTATCTGCTCAGATAGAGCATCTCGTAGATGCTTTGGGCCAAGCACAATGACCTCGGTTTTTTCAGGGTTAAGAAGCAGGTAGTTTAGTGTCATCCAGGTTTTTATCTCCTTCACACAAGCACTAAGTCTGTCTACTTGATCGCTCTGATCAGGTTTCATTGATAAATACAGCTGAGTGTCGTCTGCATAGCAGTGGAAGTTAATGCCATGCTTTCTGATAATGTTGCCTAATGGCAGCATATAAAGAGTAAACAGAATTGGACCGAGTACCGAACCCTGTGGCACACCGTAAATTACTTTAGAGCAAGGTGAGGAGCTCTGGTTTACATTAACAAATTGGTACCTATCAGATAGATAGGATTTAAACCAGCTGAGGGCTGTTCCTCCAACACCTACATCACATTCCAACCTCTGCAGTAGAATGTTGTGGTCGATGGTGTCAAACGCTGCGCTGAGGTCCAACAGGACCAGGATTGAGACCAGTCCATCGTCAGCGGCTAATAACAAATCATTTGTGACTTTAACTAGTGCAGTTTCAGTGCTGTGGTGGGCTCTGAACCCTGACTGGAAAACTTCAAATTAGTTATTATCCTGCAGGTGGCGACAAAGCTGTTTCACTACAACTTTTTCAAGGATTTTAGAGACGAAGGGAAGATTTGAAATAGGTCTGTAGTTTACCAATAGGTTGGGATCTAGATTAGGCTTTTTCAGAAGAGGTTTAATGACTGCATGTTTGAAGGACTGTGGAACATAGCCACTTTCGAGTGAAGTATTTATTATATTAAGAATAGGGTCTATAATTAGGGGGAGAATGTCTTTGAGGAGTCTGCTTGGAATGGGGTCTAGGACACAAGTTGAGCTTTTAGAGGACATAATGGCTGAAGTTATCTCTGTTTGATCAACAGCTGTGAACCTTTCTAAGTTTACAGGTGGATTTATATGGGACATTAGATTTAAAGCTTGGGCTAGTTCAGGGCTAATAGCGGGGGTAATTTCATCTAATTTATCTCTGATTGTGTTTATTTTATTGTTAAAAAATAGGAGGAAATCATCAGAGCTAAGTGTAGCTGGGATTGAGGGCTCTACTGCACTGTGACAGTTTGTTAGCCTAGCTACAGTGCTGAAAAGGAATTTAGTGTTACTTTTGTTGACTTCTATTAGATTTGAATAATATCTGGTTTGAGCCTTACGCAGAGCCTGCTTATAGGACAGCAGGCAACTTTTCCATGCTTTTAGGGATTCTTCGGTGTGAGAGCGACGAAATAATCCCTCTAACTTTCTAACTCTTTGTTTATGTGAACGCAGTTCTTGGTTGTACCATGGGGAGGTGCGCTTTGGCCTAATGACCTTCTGTTTTAACGGCGCGACAACGTCAAGAGCAGACTTCAGAGAATTCATGGTCAAGTCGACACATTGATCACTTAAACTGGGACTAAAGCTGTTCTCAGCAGGATCACATGACATGTCACTGAATATTGGCTCCATTATTTCTTTGAATTTTGAGATAGATTTTTCAGATATTGTCCTTTTCATTATAACTTTATTTTGTGGGACTGGATGATCTTTAAGAATAAACTGAAAGGTAATTAGGAAATTATCTGACAATATAGGGTTTTGAGGGAGGACAATGAGGTCACTAATCTCTGTTCCATACGTTAGGACAAGATCCAGAGTGTTCTTGTGAGTGTGAGTCGGTTTATTTACATTCTGAGTGAAACCAATGCTGTCTAACAAGGCGCTGAAGGCATTACTGAGAGGGTCATCACTCATGTTCATGTGGATATTAAAGTCTCCAACTATAACTATTTTATCCCAGGCTAACACTAAGTTTGATATAAAGTCAGAAAACTCTGTTAAAAACTCTGAGTAGGGACCAGGAGGTCGGTAGATAACTATGAACAAAACTCCTTTTTGGTTTTTCATATTTGGACATGTGATTGACAGCATAAGGCTTTCAAATGAGTGAAATGCATTGTTAGTTTTAGGGCTCATGAGTAGGCTTGAGTGTGAGATCACTGCCACACCACCACCTCGGCCTGTGCTCCTGGCAGTCTGAAAGTTAACATGGGTGGATGGGGTGGACTCATTTAGTCTGACGTAGTCGTCTTGTTGAAGCCACGTTTCAGTTAGAGCTAGAAGATCTATGTTATAGTCACTAATTAATTCATTAACTAAGAGCGATTTGGATTTGCTCTAATGTTTAGCAGTCCACATTTTACGTGTTTATTCATTTGTATATTTGTGTCATTTGTGATTGTTATTTTCCTTAAGTTATTTGGTCTGACGCCTGAAATATTTTTTTCTGAGATGTGACTTTTTGGCATTATTTGTACGAGGGACACGAGGGACACAGACAGTCTCTATCTGTCTTGAATCTGAACACTTCACATGTAACAGAACGGGCGAGAGTTCAGCGACAGAGGAGCGTCTTAAACTGCTGCTCTGCGCCCGGGGCTCATCCCTAGATGGTCACTTAACACGACTAAGACTATCGGTCAAATTCCGAACTAATAGGGATGTACCCTCCGAAGTCGGATGGATGCCATCCCTGCGTATGAGCCCGGGCTTTCCCCAAAACGCACTCCAGTTATCAATAAAGACAACGTTGTTTTGAGGGCACCATCTGGATAACCAGTTGTTGAATGCTGAGAGACGGCTGTACAATTCAGCATTGATCCGATTGGGCAGGGGACCAGAAAATATTACAGTGTCTGACATCGACTTCGCTAGGTCACACACCGCGGCTACTTGAACTTTGAGCACCTCTGATTGTCTCCGCCGGGCGTCGTTACCGCCTGCGTGAATCACGACTCGCCGGAAACGGGTCCTACTCTGCTTTAAGATCCTAAGGTTTCCTTCGATGTCACCCATTCTGGCCCCCGGGTAACACCTAACGCTAGCAGCTGGCAGCTTCACGTCTCTGACAATAGAACTCCCGATTACAAGAGTTTCTCTCGTGTGTTCAGCGGGCGTGTGATCGCTGAGGGGAGAAAACCTATTATAGACGTGAAGCTCACAGCGCTCTGAGGTTCGGCGTTTAGCGCCTTGTCCCCTCCGAACTGTCACAAATTGGTCCCTATTCTGTTCCTGGTCTAGTCCCGGCTGCACGGGAGACGCTGAGGGGCTGAGCTCGGCCTTACTGCTAATGCTAATGCTAATGCTACGCCCTGCAGCGCGGTCCGGTAGCCCTCGCGCTAAAACCGAACTATAACTGGACTTAAGCTCCTCTAAACAGCGGATCCGCGCTTCTAACTCCGTAACCCTGGCCTCCAAAACTACCACTACACTGCACTTCACGCACCTATCATCAGAGAAGGAGCCAGGGTTCTGACTCGACATATGACAGCTCAAACAGGTAAAGGTAGATCCAGCCATGACACTAGCGGCTAGGCTACGCTAGGCTAGTTCAGGCTGGAGCTAGAGAGTGAGGAGGGCTTTTTAATCCACGAAATACTGAAAAGCGAGCGGTTTGAGGCTCCGGATTGTTTGCGGAGTAATCAAACTTTCACTTTCGTGAATGTGATGCGTAAATAGTGTGTATAATTCGTGGATTAATCGGTAAAAGGCTCTAAGAACGAACAGCTCTGAAAACGCGACACACTCACCGGAAATGACGTCACCGGATCCACCACCGTGTAGAACTCCTTGAAAGAAAGCAGAGCGCGGCGTCTTTCCCAGCTTGTGGCATTCAACTGACTGTACTGTAATGCCTGCATAATTGAATTACACCAACACTTTTCAATACAATGTCAATATTGTGCTGAGAGAAATGACAGTAATCACAAACATGGTCAACACATTTGCATTTTGACAACTCAAAAGCAAATTCTACATTTTCTTTTATCTTTTTACTTAACCTTTTGCTCAATTTGACTTTGAATGAGCTCTACCCATCACACGGAAGAGAAAAAAGTAAATCTAGCAACATTTATTTCACTTATACATGAAAGAATCAAACTACAGTTATGTTTTTGAGGAGCAAATAACATATATTATATTTTACATTGCTCTTAAAAGAATTTGGATTTAGCATATTCTACATCCCCTTTAATACATGCTGTGTACATGTGAGCCACTCATTAGCCGAGTGAGCGTAGATTGCATAGTAAAAATCTGCCCACTGTTACCAGCTGCACAACCACCAGCAGAGAATTCAGCTCCAGCTTCTCCACAATCACCTACACCTCCTCCAGCGAAGGACTCATCAGCAGCAGCACCACAACACTCTTCACCGCGGCCAGCGCAAGAGTCATTAAAGTTATTTCACACAGGGTCCTCATCAAAGGCCTTGGGCCCATCTGTGACAGGACCGGCAGCATCCCTGTCATTGCCCCTTCCCTCAGAGCAGCCCTGGGTCCCCTCTGAAACATCTACTCCCACTACAGATTCCTCACTCTCCTTCCCATCTCCACTCTCACCCAGGGGCTTTCCCAGCCTTCTTGCTTATCTGCTCAAATCAGGCATTAAGATTGCTCCACTCCTGCCTACTGCCCCATCTACACCCCCCCCCGCCTTAAACCTGTTCCCAAACTCTCCCCAGCTCTCGCTACATCAACAAAAGCCGCCCCACCGTTCCCCCCTCGCCTTTCACCTGGTATCTCCCATAGATAGGATGCACTGGGTCTCAGCGTTGCCGGGACATAGTCATAATATTAATCAAACCAACACGGGGCCCTGTGTACAATCAGCCCCCTCTAGTGCTATTCACAACACTCAGGTGGGAAAACAAAATGTGAGTCAGGCTGCCAAATCTGAGGAATTTGATTCATGTTCCCTGAAAAGATAACGCCCTGTCCCACTGAATCTAGTCTGAAACTTGCTGTGCTTAATGTCAGATCCTTATGTAACAAATTATTCTTAATTAATAAGTATATTTCATCTTATAATCTTTATTTTTTTATGTTTTTAACTGAAACGTGGCTTAACAAAAACACAGTAAATGTAGTTCTAATCATATCTGCTCCACCCAACTTTAAGTTTGAATCTGAAACACGAGAAAATAAAAAGGGTAGAGGTATCTGTGCAGTTTTTTTTACCCACAGGTTGTTCTTTGGGGTGTTTTCATCATTTGAGTATGTATCCTTTAAAATGGATCCAAACAGTCTCCATCAATTCTCTTCATTGTTTTATACAAGCCTCCCCAGCACTGCCATAGTTTAATTGATGATTTTACTGCGATGCTTTCAGTCGTATGCACAGACTTTGATGGTTTGGTCATTACAGGTGGTTTCAATGTTCATGTTGATAGTATTTGTGACAGAAACACTGTCCTTGAAACCTTCAGTCTTACATGTGAGAGGCCACACCCACAGCAGAGGGCACACTCTAGATCTCATAATTACCAAGGGGGTTAATATTTCAAATGTCAGTGTTGTTGATGCTGCTCTGTCTGATCATTTCTGTGTCTTCTTTGACCTGTCCTGACCGGTCCTGCAGTTGTTCAGAGGAGACACATAAATGATGCACAGGCGCACTGTTTATGGAAATGATAAAGTTTTAAAAATGTTTCATGTTCTAATGTAAACTATTAGTTGAACTCTGTTACATCTAGTGTTTTGAATGTTCTGGACACCATTGCCCCTTTAACATTGTTAGAAATAAGCAGAACCCGCCATGGATAAATGATGATTCGGTCAGGGCACAGAAAAGGGAGTGCCACCGGGCCGAACGGAAATAGCACAAGTCAAAGCTCCAGGTTCAAAAATATATTTACAGAGAGAAGTTGTACATGTACAAACTCAATTTATGTAGAACTAGGGAAGGATGTTTTTCTAAAATAATTGGAAGTTGCAGTAACATCTGTTTACTGTGGCAAACAGGACACACGATCCTGTTTGCCACAGTAAACAGATCAACAAACCCTCCAGCTCAGCTGCCTAATTTCCACATCCAAATGTAATGAGTTTGCATTATTCTTTAATGACAAAGTTCAGGGCATTAAAAATGCTATAAATTCCACAATGCAAAAATAACCCTAAAACCACCTAAACATTTAGAGCTAACTTACTTTGCACCTGTAACTGGCAAAACTGTCCAGGAGATCATCACCAGTCTGAGTTCATCTACATGCTGCCTCGATGTGTTACCCACCAGATTTTCTAAAGTCTGTGCTTCAATCTGGAACATTCCCAATGTCTTTGAAAACTGCGGTCATAAAGCCTCTCCTAAAGAAGAGCCGTCTTGATGCCGCAGTACTGAGTAATTACCGGCCCATCTCTAATCTGCCATTTTGGGCAAAAGTCCTTGAAAAGGTTCTTTATCAACAGCTCACGGATTTCTTCTTAATAAACAACTCCTTTTATGTTTTTCAGTCAGGTTTTAGACCTCATCACAGCACTGAGACTGCTCTTGTCAAGGTGACAAATGACATCTGCCTGAAAACTGATGCGGGCAAAGCTTCGTCTTAATTCTGTTAGATCTGAGCGCTGCTTTTGACACTGTCGATCATGGGATCCTCTTACAGAGACTAGAGGACTGGGTGGGCATCACTGGCACTGCCCTAAATTGGTTACGGTCCTCTCTGGAAGTCAGGAATTACTTTGTTGAAATTGGTAACTGTGTCTCAGACCACATACCCCTGACCTGTGGAGTGCCCCAAGGGTCAATTCTGTTTAACCTCTATGTGCTTCCCTTAGGTCAGTTGATAAGCAGCGAAATTGTGTCCTTATACAATTATACAGACGACACTCAAATCTTTGTTTCACTGACAACAGGTGAATATAGACCAGTGGATTCACTCTGTCACTGCATCCAACAGATCAGTTTGTGGATGCAAAACAACTTTCTCAGCTGAACTCAGACAAGACTGAAATAATCATCTTTGGCCACAGAAACAAAGAGAAAGTGTTAGCAGTCACCTCCAGAGTCTCGCTCTAAAACCTACAAACCAAATTAGAAATATGGGGGTAATAATCGACTCAGACTTGAATTTTAACAGCCACATCAAATCAATTACATCAACAGCTATTTACCATCTAAAAAACATTACCAAAATCAAAATATAGTGTAGCTGCTCGGGTCCTGACTAGAACCATGAAGTACCAACACATTAGTCCTGTTCTCAGGTCTTTGCACTGGCTCCTGTGGCTCAGAGAATAGACTTTAAAGCAGCTCTGCTTGTGTACAAGCAGCAAAGTACATCTTGGACATGTTAGTGCCATATGAACTATCTCGGACTCTGAGGACCTCAGGGACCGGCCTCCTGCTGGTGCCAGAGTCAGGACTAAACATGGGGAATCTGCATTTCCGTTTTATGCAGCTAAAATCTGGAACAGTCTTCATGAAGATGTGAGACAGGCTTCTACTCTAAGTCTAAGCTAAAAACAGTTTTGTTTAGCTGTGCATAATATGCACAGCTAAACAAAACTGTTTTTAGCTTCGAGTGAAACGATTTTCTTTGCACTCTTCTCTTTTATGTCTTAAAAGGTTTTGTGATTTCTGTCATGTCTTTGGGATTTTACTTTAACTATTTGACAGCTAGACTGGAAATAGCTCCTTAAAAGGTCTTACTCTAGAGAAATTCTTTGCAATTATAAAAGTATTATTTAGACACAATTACAATTGAACATAAATAATTCCACTCGACACAATAGGTGTCCAAGCGCAGCCGCATAGCGGGTGCCTGGGGAGGGTTAGAACACACTCACACTACAAAGTCCAGGAAGAGCCTGGCGCACCTACCCACTGATCAAGAGCGAGTTTTAACACTAAAAGCTTTGGTCAAGTTTTGTCTGGTAGTTTCCCTAAATCTATGGAGGGGGAGGACGAGACTGTGTCCGTCGTTAAAGATACAAAAGCGCCACACATAAGGTGGAGGCCTCCACTTTCAGCACGGACGTGTGCAGAGGCAGATAGCGCATTGACATCTCGGGACGGTCAAACGTGGGAAAGAATCAATCTAAGAGCGATGTGCCAGTCCAGGAGACACTTGTCACGCTGATAATGTCAAATAAATATGGGAAAGAGTGTCTGGAGTGTGTTCCAACAGATTTGGTTTTCCATCTGGCGGATCACTAAGCACGGACAAAATATATGATTCATATAAGTATTGGATTAATAGAAATTAAGGTTTTGTGATTTCTGTCATATCTGAGTGATTTTAATGCATTTTTCTCTCCTGTTGTGTGAAGCACTTTGAATTGCCTTGTGTATGAATTGTGCTCTACAAATAAACTTGCCTTGCCCGGTGGAAGTATGTGTTTTGGAGTGCAGAGGTGAGATAATTACTCAGACCACATTGCGGTGGTAAGATACAGCTGAGCTGCCCTGGGGCGAACTGACAGGAGTGTGACTGTCAATCTGCAGCTGTAATACCCAACCCAAGTCACATTACAGGGCAAGGGATGTTGGTGAAAATGTTTTTTTGTTTTGATATGACCTATATATCTTAATATTCAAACAATATGGCCATTAGAAATATAATCAAAAATAATAAAGTGTTCAATAAAATAGAACACAGTAAAACAAAAATAGACAAACAACATTGCAGGAAATGAAACAAAAAATTAAGAAACAAAACAACAAAAATACATACAAACAATTAAATAAATAAATACATATTATTTTCAAGGTCCGATATTATACAGAAATGTACATTTTTAACCATGTCCTAACATTGTTCCTTCATCAAAACATACTTGGAGTTGCATTTAGATTCATTTAAGCTTTTTTGATCAATCCTGTAAGTCCTCTCCCTCTGAGCCTCAAAAAATACTGGAATGGTCCAGTTTTGTGACATCATATGTCGAACTCCAATAAATGTAGTTGATGATGTTAATTGTTGACTGAGTTTCAGGAGCTGGACCACGCCTAAACCTCCTACTGCTCCAGCAACCACGCCTCCACTCTTAAACCACACCTAATTACACAAGAAGCCCTATTTATACAGGTCTATCCCAGCATCTCTTGTTTTCTCTGCTCTCTGCTCTCCCACCCCATGTCTCTATCATCTTCACCTTAACACATCATCATCTGAATCGGCTGGGCTGATAATCCGAGACAGAGCCCCCATTCTGAGTCTCTACCTAGCCAACTCTCCTCGATCCATCATTGATTCATCATCGACCCATCATCGACCCATCATCGACCCATCATCGATCCATCATCGATCCATCATCGATCCATCATCACTATTATCAATAAACATGTTTTCATATTCCATTGTTGTGTCGTGGTCCTTGCTAGTGAACTATTGTGCAGTTTTAACTTCATAAATCATGGCCAGACTCGTTTTGAGCATTTCAGCCGTCAAATCCTCAATTCAGCCGGGAAATGCCTGTCTCATATGATTTAATGTGCGATTTTTGTAGACAAATTATTTCTTAATTTTAAAACTAAATGCCTAAGATCAACTCAAGAGCAGGTTTCAAGGCCAATGAGAATGCAAATGATGCCCTTTGTATGTCCTTTAAGTTTTTGTCCCTGGGCGTGAAATGGGGATGAGAGAGAAGGGAGGACATGCAGTACACTGTCGGAGTCGGGACACTGCTCACAACACTACAACATTAAGCATGGCAAGTGTACTGCCGCCTTAACCACTTGACCACCAGGCATCACTTGAATTATTTGTTTTATTATAGACTATACCTGTTGCCTGTACTCTAATTTAAGATACATTTTCCAATATCTCCCACCACTATCTCATGCGCAAAAGATATATGTGTGTTTCGATCCCATGCACGGCGTACCACTCACACATAAGCTCCGTTTCTGTTCTCTCAGTTGGAAGCCACTGGAAACTGTACATTTAATATCCTTCAGAGCCTCTCATGGTGCACAATTACACTCTTCCACAGTCTTTACCCAGTGACGGCTTTCATAATGAGCCCTGCAGGTATAGAGCCGGTATGATGTCTCTGTTGCTATGGCGATATGTTGACATGGCTTACACAGTCTAGCTGTTGAGGTGAATCCTGACCCGGAGGTTGCTGCTTCATTAGCGCGCAGACTGAGAGGCTTGTTGTGCTTTTTCAAATGTCATACCCTGCTTTTGAACATGCCTCACATCAAGACATGAAGGTGAGAGATAAAGGCATTTCACGTAGAGGTTTAACAGATAACGGAGTTAGCCTGTGACACAGAGACTGGCAGTTTTTATCAATCAATCAAACTTTAATTTCGGACATAATCGGGTCCATATAGAACAATTATAAACAACAAAGAACATACAAAAGACAATCAACACCATATAATAACATACTGTCAGTAGTACACTTCCTCCAGACGTGTATCTGACTGCTGTGCCAAGGCAGTATTCAAATATTAACAATTTGGTTTTGCGAGTCCTCAAGGCACAACATAAACTTCAAAGCCTTCAAAGTCTTACATCTGTCTTTCAGATAGACTGTCCATATACAAATTGAAGCGTGTCTTAAGAGTGACATCTTACCCTGTCTCACTCAATTTACCACAAGAAGCGGTTCAGATCCCCTCTACCAGCTGACAGTTTGCCCCTGGGCAGTTGTGGCTACAGAAGTCACTCCCCTCTCTGATGCGCCCTAATAGATATGCTTTTGAGTGAAGGGTCAAAGGCTATATTTGTCAGGAAAGACATCTCTGAACAGGAGGAGGGAGGAAAAGGGGAGCAGAGAATGAGCGGAGGAGAAATTGAGGATTGGAGGAGAGGAGACACAGGCCCAAGGCGTCTACAGTTTGTCTGAACTCAACCTGATCTGACAGTGTGGCTTTTACACACTGGCTTATTCACTCCTAAAAACCTCTGTTTGCTTTTGTTTTAGCGTCAATTAATATTTAGGTGGTTTTTTTTGACAATCCTACCCTCATTTTAGTTTCCGTGGCTGGAGCTTTGCCCATAAACGCTTGCCTGAGCAAACCTGGAACAATGCATTTCCCCTGCATACATTTCGCTCTGTGTCTGCTTCAGGACACCTCTAAACCGACTCAGTCCGTCTGAACATCCATAACCCTGACAGGCAGACGCTCTGATGGATGGCACCGCGCCACAGGCCAGACTGCTGCTATCATTTAGATACATAGTGAGCAGTGAGTGTGTTTTTAAAATGCAGCCTGGCTTGAAACAAGGATGATGCCGTGTTATACAACAATGCCCAATTTGACAGGTTGAACATGCACAATAAACACAATAAGTCTTACCTGGAAATGTACCTGGCATTTTGGCAGAGCCTCGACACATGTGAATGTTCCCTGCATTTTTAATATGGCAATTTTCCTGGTAAATTCCCAGGACCAATGCAGGGAAGGCGTATGTGTGAATAAAGCCAGAAAATTGCCTGCACCATTGTTTTGGTTACGAACTTAGAATTATGTGTGAATTACTGCTACAACTTTTGGGTTTCTACCAGCGTTGCACACTGACATTTTCGACCCATTCTTCTTGGTTAAACAGTTCAAGCTCAGTCAAATTTGATGGAGAGCGTTTGTGAACAGCAGTTTTCTCGATTGGATTTAGGTCTGGACTTTGACTGAATACTCACAACCAAACCATTCCATTGTAGCTCTGGCTTTATGTTTAGGTCGTGGTCTTGCTGAAGGTGAACCTCAGTCTCAAGTCTTTTGCAGACGCCAACAGGTTTTCTTCCATGATTGCCCTGTATTTGGCGCCGTACATCTTCCTTGTCCCTGCTGAAGAAAAGCAGCCCCACAGCATGATGCTGCCACCACTGTGATCGACAGTGGGGATGGTGTCTTCAGAGTCATGTGCCCTGCTCGTTTTTCATTCATATTTTCTTTCGCAGTCATTGGACAAAACACAGCACCCATGTTTATGTTAACACGAGCCCATACTCCTCCCCCTCCGTCTGAATGTCAAAAATCATGTCGACGCTATAATTATGTATTGTGTGGGGCTCTGCTTGAACACAGTGAGGACAGCACGGGCCCTGTCTGTCACTCAGCTTTCTCTCCATCGTGATAAGCTGCTTTTAGCTTCAAAAATAATAGCCTCCTAGGAAACATTTTTTAATAAGATAATATTTGTGTGCCATCTTTGTGCCAACTTCAAAGTGACATCATTCAAAGTTAGAGAACAAAGAAAGTTTTGGAAATGTTGTGTACTTGATTTAGTTTAGATTAGTCTTTATTTGCAGGGATAATGCACACAGAGACATTAAGCTCATAAAAAACAAAGATGTTCTGCACCAGATTGTTGATTGTTGCTTAGTAGTATGAATGTGTCAGTCCAGCTGTTGATGGTAACTCAAAAGTCTGTATATATTGAAGTATCCTGTGATGATTAGTGGTTTGTTTTGGTTATTTCTCCAAATAAAACATTTCAAATGTACTTAGACAGCACGGATGAGTGTTGAATTATTTTTACACAGCTACATCCACTTTTCCCACTCGGATGTGATACTTCCAGTGCCCGGTGCTGAGTGTGGCTGGCTTTAACCATGTTTTGGGCAGATTACTGACTAAATCAAAGACAAGAGCCTAAGGCCGTGTCAGGTGTGTGAGCAGAGAAATGAAGGTTGTTTAGTGAGACACCTGAGTTTTCTTGTAGTGCTTTAAGATGTGTTTTCAGTCACAGTTTGTGCATGCTCAAAGCAAAATTGAGTTATGAAGGCTTATTGCTCTGTTCCAAAGCAGATTGATGTGTGTTAAAGCTTTGTCTGCGCCACCTGGAATTTGTTTTTTTATTTTTGGACACATTTCCTTATTTACTTAAAGCAACTTAGACTACATATTTCAGTACAAACATTAGTATATTTTTCACTAAAAACTTGTTTTCCCCAACTTTGACCATTTTGGTGAGGTCTAGAATTGAACTTCCTGGTTGGACATGAGCAGCATGTGACATAAATAGAGGTCCATAACTGCTTCCTGCAACCATATTGTAAACAAAGGCCAAAATCCATATAGATTACACAATAGTTATGATTTGACAAATAATAATACCTGATCATACATTTAACCTTTTTGTTGAAGTATTGTTTAAGTTGTGTGAAAAATATGTCAGTTGCATTTCCAATTGTCCCAGCATTTTTTATGTCATGTTGCTTCTTAATGATATAAACAAAGTTATTTTCACAAACTGCAACTTCACTGATGTAAAACGATGATAAATATTTACCACAGACACTATTTACCACAACACTATTCACACCAAACAATGTCATAATTAGAAAAGTATGAGAACCACAGAGAGTTTAACATCTAACACATGTGGGTAAAATAGTAGCGTTGACATAACTGCAATGACCCAGAGATCGCCCGGGTTTGTAAAGGGCTTAAGAGAACTATGTGTCGCCTCACTTTTCTTGTTTGAATGTGGCGTGTGCAAGTGGGTCAGTTGGTGTTTGTCGGAGAGCCCATTGGCACGACATGGCAGCCACGTCTCTCAATCAACCCCTGGGCTGTTGCGGCTATATACGCTTACACCAGCAAGTATGCGGAGTGAATGTATAATGGTCTACTGAAGCGCTGACTTTATCTTTCCTTTCCATTTCCCTTCATTATGTCCTCTGCCGTCCGCTCATGCCCTCCTCTCCTCTCTCTCCACAGGCGCCGGGCCACCTGCCGACCAGACGGTGGTCATCGAAGAGTTCCGCTACCTGTCGCAGAAGCTCTTTGTGTCCGTGTCCGTGTTCGCCGGTTTGGGAATTCTGCTGGGAATCGTGTGTCTAACCTTCAACATCTACAACAGCAATGTCAGGTAGAGCTGCCGTCCCTCACGACTGTCGTTACCCCAGCACAAACCAATGTGTCCAACAATTAGTGTCAAATAATAGTCAAGTAGTGTAAGAGAAATCAAGTACGTCGGAGCTAAATGTTTTCATCTTACCAGGACTGCTTTGGAATCTGATAGTAAATGTCAATAAAATACACGCATCCATTTAAAAGTCCTATTTTTTTTGCTTTTTAAATACTTAATATAATATATTGGCATGTATTGTTAAAATTATCAAGCACTGTGACTTTTCTGGTGGATGGTGCACCACTTCCTTGTGCCTGGAATGTTACGCACCATTCACTGTGAACAAATCCAGGCAAAGCAAACTATTTCCATGGAAACAAGCTAGTGGCGTACCCCCTTCGAAAAATCACACAGTACACCAATTTTGTATTTGTTGCATATTGTATAGTCGCTAATGAGGAGAAAAAAAAGTAACGGGTAACTTTAAACTGATTTAAGCAAATGTTCTAAAATGATGAGCACATTTTGAACACTTTATTCCGATCTTCTAGAAAATCTTCCTTCCACAATAATTACTGACAAGACAATAGAAAGTGTGTATTTGCGGGCGGTGTTATGTTTTGGATTAGCTTTCACCGCTAAAGAGGATTTTCCGTTTCCGGTGCCAGAGTGTGTGTTGTCGTCCTCCAGGAGAAAGCCACACTCCACTCTTAAGCTTTTGCGCCCCTGCTCTGAGCCAGCGGGACATTTTAATATGAGAGAGAGAGGTGTAATCCAGACCCGATCCAAGTCTATGAGGGAGCCGAGCGCTTCTTGTGTTAGCTACGCCTGACAGACAGCTAATACTGAGGCAAGCAGCCGGGAGACGTTTGAATGACAGAAATATCCATCTGTGCTCCACTCCAGGGCTGTGTAGGAGGAGAGATTTTCCCTTTCTAAACCGCATCTCCAGTGCAGATGTTGCTGAGAGCATGATGGTGGCAGTCTGTAAAATGTGTTAAGCGTTGAGTTAAAGCCTGATTTCTCTGGTTCTCAAACGGCAGTAGAGGGATGAAGTTGAATTTTATCGTGGTCTGAACGTGTCTCTAGCTCTCACAAACCTTCTTCCCCCGTATTCAGGTTTTACTACTTTCCGACTGTGAAGAGTTTACTTATATACACCAACTAGGGCTTTCAAAACAATAAAAAAATCAGACATCAAATGATACTAAAACTTATATTGAAACTAAAGGCTTATTTATGTGATACAATATTAATTACCCCCCCAAAAAATCACATAAACCAAACAAAATTTGACCTTTCCTGAAGAGTTTCAGAATGACCTTGAGCTTTATCAGAACTAGTATATGAGCATAAGGTGATATAAAGAAAGCTCTATTAGTTTGTGTTGAAAATGAGTCTACTGTCTTGTAAAATAGCTTTTTAAAATTACCATTTGGTACTGAAATCAGTCTCGAGTATTGCCTATTCCTTAGTATCGAAATCTTTGAAATGTTAGTATTGTGACAACATTAACAACACAGTAACATTAACTCTGTGACAGTCTGACTTTTTGTCTGAGTGACAGGGGTGACCCTAGGCAACATCAACAAATCTCCATGCATTAAAATGATTAATTAGACAATGCATGCGAATGCAGCAGTCAGTTTAACCTTACAGCAAAGTATTTTACTCCAAGAACAAATGTTTCCTTCTCGTAAGAACATTTTAAACCACGTGTCCATCTTGTTTTTTTTCTAGTTCTTAATAGTAAACACATGTGTCAAAATTTTGCTCATTGCAAACTGTAATCAGGATCTAAAACAGCTTAGTAATAGAAATGGGACCATTGACTTCCCGTTAAAAAAAATCCAGCCCCGCCTTCTCATTGTGGCAAGCAGTGGATTTTTTTCTTCCATTATTTCTTTTACAAATAAAATATAAAGCGACCAAAGGAAAGTGCGAGGAGGATCCGGATCAGGTTTACTCCAGCAGCAGAACAAGGACATTGTAAAATTGGCTAAATTGGTGTGGTCAGGGCAGTGATTGATCAATAAAATCTAATATATCCAAATAAGCCCATTTCCCCCTCACTTCTGCTTCTGAAGCTTGGCTGGAAGTTATGGTGTCTTTTAGTGTCCTCTACAGGCAGCTGAGCAATACTGCGCGGGAAGCTTGGTTCTTCTTCTCCCCTTTTCAGTCTGCGGGCGTGTTCCGAGGCCCGTTTATGCTTCGCTCTCTAACATGAGCTTTTAGATCCAGAGCAGACAGCAGCTTCTTTTAGAGGTCTGCACATGAGCTCTGAGGACCACACAGCCTCAAACCCATGGATCTGTGCTCAAACCACACTGAATAAACCTGTGGGAATCAAGGATATTTGCAGTTTTTTTTTAGATACTGTGTTTGTAGCTAAGGTTCTGTTCATGTTTCTAATAATTAGATGTTAGTTTGAAATACAGACAGTATTACATAGAGAATATAGAGAGCTAGTTTGTGGACTGAATTGATTGGTGAAGTGAGACTATTTACTCCAGTTTTTACAGGTATTGGGAGTTTGGCTCAGTACGATAGGCATTTGCCCTTCACGCGGGAGATGGGAGATGTTTTTTGTTTCATTTTTGCGTGCAAATGTTATCCACTAGATATTGATGAACACCCCAAGTCTGCTTGCCCATTCAAAAATGTCACCGCATGCTACTGCCTTATATACTGCTAGGTAAAACCATACCAAAGTAAACCAAGTAAAACCCAATCTAAAGTATACCCTAAAATCAAACACCTAATAAAAGAAACATGCAAAAGCCCAATTAAAACTAATGCTATTCCCCCCATATCTCAGTAGTTTTGAGCTGGCTCCAGGCCTTTTCGTCAGTGTCTTTCACCTTAAAAGCACAAACATACACATTCATATCGAACAATAAATACATTTAAATATTCTGTCAATATTAAATATTAAATATGTTTAAATAAATACATACATACATACATAAAATGTAATTAAATTAAATAACATTCAATTAAAATTGAAATTGAAATTGAAATTGAAATTGAAATTGAAATTGAAATTGAAATTAAAATTAAAATTAAAATTAAAATTAAAATTAAAATTAAAATTAAAATTAAAATTAAAATTAAAATTAAAATTGAAATAAGAATAAAAATAAATGAATAAAATAGAAATAAATAAAATAAATATCAGTCAATCAAAATACTGTAAAACTCTAAGGGCGGTAATGATAAGCAAACACTGTTAGAACAAGGGTAAAAGCTTATAAAAGTTGAAATATAGGACGTCCCCTTTAAGTTGGATGTATTGGTATCAAAGCCTTGAACTCCGAGTGTTGTTTTGGAGTTCAGAGTTAGATGTTAGCCTTGGGAGGATGAATGTCTTGTAGGTTTTATACAGCAAACTGAAGTGCAGTGCAACCCCGTTTCCCCTGGTGGCCTGGCCTACAAACTGCCGCAAGCGAGGCACGACTTCTGAGTGCTGAAATCACGGAACTGTTAAATTAAAAACAAGAAAAGGATTTAATCTACAACAAGGCTTCCCAAACCCGGGTACAAGGACGCCTGGAGGTACATTATTTGCTGTACAATCTGAGCTTTTTATTGACGAAGCATTAAAACGTAGAAAAGTGTGTTTTAGCATGTCTGACAATCATGGCCAAAGTAGATGAGTTGACACTTATCTATATTGGCAAAAACGTCCTTATGTGTTAGCAGTTATAGCTACAACGTTTTAGCGCTAATAATAAACTACTAGACACCCCTGAACGTCTCTTAGCACCAAGCAGAGTGTTCAGTGTTAGATGTTATGAGCTTTAGCAAATAGCTTGGATGCTTGTTCTTTCCTCGCTTCCGCTGCTCCTGTGATTTGCTCCAATTGGCTCAAATTCAGTCTGAAGTGCCATGAAATGGTCTCTATTGGAAACTATTTTGGAGTAACAGGACTTGATAGCTGTCCTCTTCAGCACTTCTATACTGTGTGTCATGGTGGCAGAGTGGCTAGCACTCTAGCCTCACAGCAAGAAGGGTTCGCCATTCTGTGTGGAGTTTGCATGTTTCTCCCTGGGTCTGGGTGAGTTTTCTCCAGAAACTTCAATTTTCCCCATCAACCCAAAACATGCAGCAGTTAAAATCCTCCAGCTGCGATAGTCCTGACCGAGCCTAGTCCTGACCGAGCACTGCACTACAGTGACCACTGCCCCTGAGGAGATGCCCCAGAGCCATTGAAGAATGGGTCAAATGCAGAGCACTAATTTCCCGACTGGGATAATACACAATACATGGTTTTTGAATAATATCAAAGCCTCACTTGAAAACTTTTAGTGTAGATAATTCATCTTAATGGCATGAATTTGAACAGCCACGTAATAAACATGTCTTGAATCTAAGGTTAACTAGCCTTTAGTGACCAAATTGGAAGTGAGATAATAGCTCTTAACGGGCAAATTGTTATAAACAAACCAAAATGTATGTAATTAGTTTGCTGGCCCATTAAAATAAACAGGATATGATGTTTACCCTATTTCAGTAACAGTCTGAGGGCGCAATAATCTGTTGGGGCTTGAAAAAAGTCGTCTTTTTGGATGACATTTTGTTTTAGTCTACAAAAATATCACATTGACCAAAATATCAACTAAAAAAATCTGTGCTGCTCACCACAGTGACTCATTTAATAGCTTTGTTTTAAGAGCAGCTGAGCTGAACAGGTCTTTGCCTAGCGTCATTGACTCCACACTGAACGCCAGTGTAAATAGCAAGATGGATGGTGTCTTTACTAAATGAAATGTAGCAGAGAAGGAGATTGTCAGGGTGCTCAAGTGTCCGTCACAGGCTGAAGACTGCAGACAAGTGACTGAGGAGCAGACAATCACGTTGTAAAGTCTTGACTGAAAAAATATTGAATGTCAGGGCTCAAATTGTGCCCCTCTACGCAGCTAGCCAACTTTGAAGTTAACAACCTTTTCACTTGTTCAACACTACTTTTCTGCTTGCACTAAGGTGGAGTCTTTGCACATTCTGCTGGAGCTGAGTATTTCTTACATCAGATGAGTCGATGGACACATATTAGCAAATTATATGCTATAACATTTTTCCCTCAAAAAAAAAACATAGCTGAAGTTGTATTTAGCTTCATTCACACTTTTTTCATCAAGTTCTCTCTTTTGAGCATTCAAAAAACACTTTGAAACAAATGTCTCCCAGTCTCCTGCGCTGTTTTTACGTCCATAAAAAAAGGCTCTGAACATTTCTGCTCTCAAACCACAGTGTTCATTACAGCTGTGTGCTTATATTAGCATGTTGGAACAGGTTTTTCATTGCTAATTTCCTCTGTTGCCAGTAGATGCTGTTCCAACACCAGATCCTAGTATAGGGAGCACTTCTAGAGGAACATGACATCTGTAATCTGATTATCTCATTATTTCAAGTTCTAAACATGAAATGCCAAAGCAAAGGTCCACAAGAGCATGTTTAAAGGTCAACACAATACAAATAATGCAAAAAAAAGTGTATCCTTTTACTTGTATTGCAAACAAACACGTTTTAAGTTACATGAAATACCAATTTAAAAAAGCCTTCAGAGCTGGAAATATCTGCCCACCAAAAAGAACATAAATCCCAGTTACATGTGTGAATAAGGTAGAGACATGATTATTATTTTACCATAATTTTAAAGAACCCCTATAGAACAACATTGAAGAAAAAGATGTAAAAAAAAAGTAAAACTGTGATTCTTTAATTACAAAAGTTTTCTAAATGCATTGTCTTCTGTTTGTGTTTTGTGTCTCGTGCAGGTACATCCAGAACTCGCAGCCGTACCTGAACAACATGACGGCCGTGGGCTGCATGATGGCGCTGGCCGCAGTCTTCCCTCTGGGCATCGATGGACTCCACGTGCACCGCAGGCAGTTCCCCGTGGTGTGCCAGGTATGCCATCGCCAAACTGTTTCAACCGGGACAGACGCAGACAAACGAGCGAGGAGAGATTAATAATCCGACATATGAACGGTGCAAGAGGAGGAGATGGAAAGGCTGTGGAGGCTGAGGGTTCTGCTGATGTGATGGAGATGGGGCGGAGCAGGGGTTTTGCTGAAATTATAACGAGTAATTGTAGAAAAAAGGTTCAGTTGTAGTCATCTGGACACAAGAAATTTCGACTCAAAAGTCTGACATTTCAAAAGTACTACAAAAAAGGGCAAGTCTGATGTTTGCTGTAAGTGTGCACATAAATAGTAAATTATTAAAGCACATTGTGCATTATGTAAGATGGCCTTTCCACATTTCTCTGAAAATACCAGCAGAAATATCTTTGAAGCCCTTTGGAATTTACTCTAACTTAAGATACATCTGCTTGCTAATATCCACAAATCATTTTTATTTTAATCATATCAAGGTTTGTGTTACTACCGTTGGTTTCGTGGATTCTAGTGGGACAAAACAGAAACATGCAAATATATATAAAAGAATAACACCGTTTTTATTATGTTTGATCCCTCCGCACTGAGAATGAACTAAACATAACATTGACAGAGTGTTGTATGAGCTGTATATAAAATGTAGTACCATCTCTCCCCTGACTCCCTTGGGTCCTATGCAGTAGTAAAACATGTAGTGTTCGTGTTTGAGAGGTCGTGATGTACAGTCCACAGGGGAGGAGAGTCGCTACAGCACAAACACATGTAGCACTGTAGGGGGAAGGGCAGGGGCACGAACGACACACAACTCCCCCTGTTCAGAGGGAAGGAAATCAGAAACACTTTCAGTTTACAAACACATTTTTGACATTCTATTCTGCTTAATAATGACAATTCTCTCACTGATGTTGTTTAATCATACTGACAAACTCATCTCTGCCTCAATATATTAACCTAGAGATAATTCATGCTGCTGGATCTATTATTTCAGCTACAGCATTAGCACTTTATTGCCACATGTAACAAACTGTGCCTCGTGAATGGTGATTATGTCACTGGCCCATTGGTCGGTTCATGAGTGAGGGCCACAGAACGCTCTGCACGGTTCAAAAAGCCTAATGTGAGTGCGCCCTTAGTCAAACCCTTAGTCAAACGGGGGCAATAAAGGCTAATCTAATCCAAACCTCATTGCAAGTGATTTATTGTCCTCAATGTGGACAGCAGGGGGTGCTGAAAGTAGTGCTGGATAACACGATGATAACAATGGTATGTCTCATCTTTGACAATTTGCTATTATCGTCATGTATGATTCCCTATTTTTCTATTTAATGCAGTTACTTTCCCACTCCCCTTATATATCAGCTCTAAGGCTCCAAGTGAGTGACAGATGGATTTAGTGTGAACTTTCAGATGAAGCAGAATGCGTCATTTAAACTATGTTATACTGTAAATAATACGAATCATGTCCAATATAAAAGTTATAATAGTTTTTAATGGATTCTCAGTGATTAAAAGTTTTACATTTCAACGTTGGATACACCACATTCTTTGAACCAGTTTTTGTTATTAGTATTTGGGATTTTGTTCACTTTCTCATACTCCTCAGCAAAAGTAAGAACCAATTATTGAACCACTTTACCTGAGCTGACTTCTGCTTCCACCATTTTGTGGAAGGCAATCTCACGCTCCATCCTCCCCAAACTAATGAACAAGAGCCAGGATATATGAGCGGAAATACCCTTAGAACAGGCTTGACCCGAGTAATGCCACATACTAATTTATTGCTGTTTCAACAACTTTATTGCCATTGAACAAATAAGAATGTGCTTGATAGTAGTTTGCAAAGAACAAATCGGAAATATATACTAAATAGCATGTTTTTTTCTTTCTCTACCTGCCAAAGTTTGTCCATCATTGCCCTCAATGAGTTTATTTCATGTACAGTATATTATTTGAACATATTTCACACCTGTGCCTTCTGAGTCCTAGTTTAACCGCAGTGGCTTTCAATACATGTTTTTATGGGCACAAAGTAAATGAATATCAGGTAAAATGGACAGGGCCCTTATGATACTACTAATAATAATAATAATAACTTTTATTTATATAGCGCTTTTCAGTGACCCAAAGACGCTGAACATAATAAAAAAGGGGGGGGTATTTACAGACAGGGGGGACAACACGTACAGAACACATTAATATACAGATAAAATGAACAAGACAGAAGAAGTAGAGAGAAAAAGATGGGGATGTAACAGGGGGTAGAAGTGTAGGCAATGGGGTAGAGGAGGCTAGGGGTAGGGGAGGTCATAGGCTTGGGTGAAGAGGTATGTTTTTAGGCGGGATTTGAATGTTGTGAGTGAGGGAGAGTGGCGGACAGGTTGGGGGAGGGAGTTCCAGAGTCGGGGTGCTGTTCGGGAGAATGCTCTGTCGCCAAAAGTTTTGAGTCGGGATGTTGGTGCAGTCAGGGTGAGAGAGGAGGAGGATCGGAGAGCTCGGGTGGGGCGGTGGGGGATGAGGAGGTCAGACAGGTAGGGGGGGGCAAGGTGGTGAAGAGCTTTGAAGGTGAGGAGGAGTATTTTAAAGTTTATGCGCTGCTTGATGGGGAGCCAGTGGAGAGAGCGGAGAACGGGAGTGATGTGATCACGGGACCGGGTGTGGGTGAGGAGGCGGGCAGCGGAGTTTTGGACCATTTGGAGTCTATGGAGGGAATGGGAGGAGATGCCAGTGAGGAGGGAGTTGCAGTAGTCGAGGCGGGAGGAGATGAAGGCATGGATGAGGGATTCAGCAGCGGGGAGGGTGAGGCAGTGTCGGATTTTGGCGATGCGGCGGAGGTGGAAGTATGAGGTCTTGACAATGTGGCTGACATGGGGAGTGAAGGAGAGGGTGGGGTCCATGATGACACCGAGATTGCGTACCAGGGTAGAGGGGGTGATGGTCGAGGTGTCGATGCTGAGTGAAAAGGGACCAGTTTTATTGAGAGTGGATTTGGTGCCAATGAGGAGGAGCTCTGTTTTGTCACTGTTCAGTTTGAGGAAGTTGAGAGTGAGCCATGATTTTATTGTAGAGATGCAGGTTTCAATGTGGCTGAGGGGAGGGTTTTGGGTGGATTTGGTGGTGAGGTATATCTGGGTGTCGTCAGCGTAGCAGTGAAAGTCCAGGTTGAGTTGGCGGAGGATGTGACCAAGGGGGAAGATGTAGCAGATGAAGAGGAGGGGGCCGAGGACTGAGCCCTGGGGGACCCCTGCGTTACTGGGGAGAGGGTGGATGAGTGACCGGAGAGGGAAATTAACTCTTGCCTGTTGGTGAGGTAGGATGTGAGCCAGTCAAGTGCAGAGCCCTCAACACCCAGTTGGCTACTATATCATAAGGGCAAAATACACAAACATAGGAACTTGCTTTGGTGATACGGAGCAGCATAAAACAATTTTCCACCTTATTTCCAGAGTTGTACTGCGATTGGTTTTACCGGAATGAAAACCTTCCATTTCCTCAGTCCCCAATCACCAAAATGATTTATTCCCAGTTATTATTTTATTGCCGTGTTAATTATGTGCAGGGTTTTTAATCAACTGTCAAAGCACTGATTAGGAACACGTCTCCTCTCCGAATTGAGCCTTGATTTAGCGGCTGCTGCTAATTTGTCCGAGGCTCGTCCAAGTTGGAGCGAGATAGTGTTTGGACTTGAAGGTGACCCCACAGGCGTTCCACAGACTGAGAGAGAGAGGGGAACGAGCTGTTCTTCACTTCAGTTTATAACTCAGAATTACTTTTCCATGTTTCTCTGGCAGTTCCGGCTGTGGCTGCTGGGCCTGGGCTTCAGTCTGGCCTACGGGAGCATGTTCACTAAGATCTGGTGGGTCCACACCGTCTTCACCAAGAAGGAGGAGAAGAAGGACCGCAGGAAGGTAAAATGCAGACCTTTACACATACTGTATGTCCTATGCAAAATCAACTTTATAGAGCTTTGAGTCATCTTGTATTGTCCTGCAACTGAGACTACAGTGCTCAGAAAATTCCTGTTTTCACCTACCCCATATCCCCGCCCACATCCATGTCCTCTCGGTAGTTACAATCATTTGAAAAATGTTGCCTCCGAGTGCCAGATATAGGGTTCCAAAATGTCACATAGCCACTTTCCACAAATAAAAACATGTAAATGACAATCTCCTGCTTGTTACAGTGAAATGTCACGATGAAGAATCTTTTTGAACAGGAAGTCAGTGGACCTGTTTCTATTACAGAGCTGTTATAAATCACTGCAGTTGTACTGCACTGTACTGTACTGCAGTTTACAATGAAGAAATTGTAAAATGTGATCATCCTTTTTAATAGTCCAATACTACATACCTAAAAGAGCATAATCAATCTACTTTAATAATGGATTTTAGTTGTGAAGCATCAATACAACCAAGAAGGCCTCTTTCCTTTTTCCCCCTCCCATCTTTCACAGTCATCACGTTTACTCGCACAGAATACACCGCCAACTGTCTGATTGGAGTCCGATTTCTCCTTGTCTCAGGATACATGCAGCTCAAAAAGCTAATATTCTTTAGAGACTTCAGAGCAGGGCTGTGTAAGTAATCAATCCATTTTAATTGTGAACGGTCAGCTTGGGTCTTCAATATGTTGATGCTGAAAGCTTTTATTGTGGATGAGTCATTTTAACTGCACGTTAGATGAAGCGTATGTGCTGAGGTTTCCGATGGCGATGGGCAGCTCGTACAGAAAAGGTGGTTCTTGGTCAAACAGACTTTTTCTGAGGGGGACGTTGCAGTCGCCTCTCGCTGCTCCTCTCGTTCTATTGTGTTCTAAAGATGTTAATGGAACTGTCTGAGTGGAGGAGATGACAAGCCATGAATTGATTTGTAAATGAGACACAGATGAGCGTATTGGACCATGTTTCCCCAGGTGAGTAGGACAGTATGTAGTATTGCAGTATTGGACAGTAGTGGGTTTTGCTGCTCTTATGCACATTTGGTGTCTGTTGTGTTTGAAGTTGAAGTTGCTGAGGTTGCATTTGTTACAGATTTGTGTGTGTGTGTGACTTGAATGTGAGATTGGAATCGAGGACAACACCGATATATTTATATTCTGTCACCACCTGAAGCCGTTCGCCAGACACAAGGACGTCCGGATCAACGATGGAGCTGCTCTGGGACTTGGTGAAGAACGGTTTTGGATGTCTTCAACTGTAAAGATGAATTTTGAAACCAGTCAGTGATATGAACCTTGGCCTGTGTGAGTTTTTGATGTTTCTGTGAATGTAGAGCACAGTGTCATCTGCATACATCTGCACTGATACAACCTGCTCTTCATCTCTGAGTGCGCTGAGAGAGGGAGGCAGGGACTAAAAGGAGAGCATCGCGTGTAGACGGGAGCGGGACTCCTTCATACAGGTTTTTGACTGATACACGTGATCTGCGTTAACATGCAACAAAATAAGCAGTGGATCAAGAACAAGAAAGTACAAGCCAATGAAGACATACAAAATAATGATGTACTCATTGATACATTCAGCCACACATCATAAAAAACTTCTCTTCTTTTTTAAAATGTTTCCTGGCAATGTATTTGTTGTATGTATTATTTGCGTTACCTCAGAAAAGTAAATCGATTGTCCAATGGATTTAAAAGAGCATTAGCAATAGCGATAGCATTTACCCACAGCTACCGTTAGCAACTGTACGAAATTGGGCAGGTAGATGATTTGATTCGTCTTCATCATATCTGTTTTGGGCACAATCTTCCTACCACTCTTTCCCCATGGAGGTCTGTAAGTGGACGTTCCCTGGATGCTGACTCTAGTATATTGGTCATTTTTTTCCACGCAAAGTCTGCTGCCTAAGCCTCCTTATCTATCCATTCATATAAATACATTATCTTACTCTTTTATTTGCAAAGAAACTGTTTTAAATTCAATGTGCTTTGTCTTCTGTATCCCTCAGCTCAGGAGCAGTTTTATCATCTGGATGGACTTTGCCTCGTGACCCCACTAAACAGATTAACACAAGGCCAAATCTGGTCAATTACATTTTCAGACAAGCAACTTTGTCCTTTTCAAATGGACCAATTATGAAGAAGCATGGCTCCCTCGTGCAGCTCCACCATCCACTAAACACCACGCATCTCTCATTGTTTGCTTCTAGAACAGTCCCTAATAAGCACATTTGCTATGTTTCAAGGTCGTGTAAATGAAGTCAAATGGTTAAAATTCCCTGTTGGAGCACTGACTCTGCGGCTACTGGCTGTGCCCTGAGCAAGACTTAGCATCTATTTGTCATTGTGCTCGTTTCCGATTGGTCCCAGCAGAAGTGGACGGTTCCCTGGTTTCCGTGACGGCAGTGAAGCGTGCCACGGTGAAAAGGACGTGATGGTTAGGACGTTTCAGAATAGATTGTCCTATTGTGAGGCTATAGGAGGAGCAAGGTTTAGTCGGGTATTGAATATGGAAGATGGATGAGCAGGCATGGTTGGATGAAGTCCATGGAGTTGGATTATAATAAAGAGGGACCTACAATCTTTGACCTTGTGTTCATTTTGTCGACTAATGTATTTCATCATAAGTTTTGTCACAGATAGTTTCATTACCTAATAGTTTATAATAGTAATCGTATTTCTTTTTGATAATAGAAGCCCAAAGCAGACCATATAAAAACCCTTTTTTTAAACTAACAGTATTAAAAATGTACATTCATCAACAAAACATTGACAATATAAAGAATGCGTCACCAGCCCCATCATCTAGCTGCTCTACACCTGGACAAGCACCACTGTGAGAGTCATTTGACTTCAGTACATTTAACCATGATCAGGCCGGCTCTGCGGGCGGAGAAGCAGGCAGTGATGCAGGTAGATCCCCTCTGTTGTCCTGGTGTGCAGAATACCTCATTGGCAGACTAAACAGCTGCTGTGACCCCCCCTCCATCCTGAGGGTTAGAGTGGACGTGGTAGAGGAGGACAAGTACTGTACTTTGGGGTGTATTTGGAAGATAAACTGGACTGGAGAAAGAATAAGAACGCTGAGGCGCCTGAGGTCCTTTGACATCTGCAGGACAAAGCTCAGGATGTTCTACAAGTCTATGGTGTCCAGTGCCATCATGTGCACTGTGGTACGTATGAGGGACACTAAGAGACTCAGTAAAGAGTTTCTTAGTGTCCCTGGACAAATATTTATACTATATTTTTATATTTGAAATGTAAATGTATTATTTTTTAACTGGGGGTTTAGCTGATAAAAAAGATGGATTTATTGTGATACTGATATTCTGTTTTAGTTTGTTCTTTTGATATGATATTGATCTTCTGCTGGCCGGCTGCATGTCTGTAACAAAAATAATTTCCTTTTGGGAGTGAGTAAAAGTCATTCTGAATGTGAATGCTTACAGATAAACAGCTTTGCAGATTTAAAATGGTCAGTGCCAAGTCACATTTCAAAATGTGTCTCATTTTACCCACACTTTGACAACTGTACCGCTTTCTTTCCAGCTTCTATGTTAAAATCCTTGACTTTGGCCAACTAACTAAAATCAGCCTATTTAGATTCCTTCAGAAACATATTTTGTCCTCTAAGACACCCATACTAGCTGCCAATACTTTGGAGATCCAAGAAAAAGTCAAGTATTTTAGCTTAAAGAAAATACAATCTTTGCTAATCCCGGAAATGAGTATCCATACGAGGAGAGCTCTTTTCATGTGGGATTATTCCATCAAGCTCTGCCTGTGACTCATGTAAATCCGCAGGCTTCACACATCTCCTCAAAGCCCCAAGTGTGTGCCGGGTCCCTGTGTGCGACGCTGCTGTAAAACACACAGTTTAGCTCCATCATACGGGCACATTAACACATTAACACTACACATTTCCGTCCAAAGACAATGTTTCAAAAGTGAAGTTTGAAGCCTGGCATAAAGCGTGTGTTTGTTGTGGCTGATTTAAGTGCAGTGTCGATGTCCTGATGCTACTTTGGGTGAGACAGACACATTCCACCAGATCAGACCAGACATGAAATCGTGTCCAAAAGAACAAGAAGATGAGATAATTTATTGTAAACTAATTGATAAATATGTTGTTCATACACTGTTTTTGTTCAGCATTTTCATCATCGCTTATTACTCTGAAGTATTTGGAGCTAAAGCCAGGGTTACACCAAATTATGATTATAGCACTAATCTAATGTAAAGATTTTTGGAGGAAGCTGGGTGTCATTTGTCATGTTCTCCTTTTGAACCCACAGTATCTTGAGGTACCAGATCCTATCACTGCAGACTAGTACTAGTTGATTTGTTTTGATCCACTACGTTCAATGAATGTTAAAAACTACAGGATTTGGAGAGTAGATAACTTGTTAGTAATGCAGTTTCTAGCATGTTTGAAATTCCAATGGTCAATGTAAAAGAGGTGTCACTTATCTATGTTTGCCAAAAGTGTGGTTGTACATATGATAGCCGTTTTTATTAGCAATTATAGCTACAAAGTATTGCTTGAAACTACTTAATGTCCCTCAATGTCCCTCAGCCCCCGATGGCATATATTCTGTTCTTTGAGCTGCTGTAGACTGGGATAAGACTGGTCTGACAAAGACAAGCTGAGTTTGGTTTAGCGCACACTTTGGATTATGGAAGTATCTTTCCAATTTCTCCATCCATTTTTGTGGCGTCGGAGAGAGCCTAGTCCCTCCATGGCCTAGCGCCAAAGTACATCTCGGACATGTTGGTGCCTTATAAAACATCTCGGACTCTGAGGACCTCAGGGGCCGGCCTCCTGCTGGTGCCAGAGTCAGGACTAAACATGGACCGGCCTCCTGCTGGTGCCAGAGTCAGGACTAAACATGGACCGGCCTCCTGCTGGTGCCAGAGTCAGGACTAAACATGGACCGGCCTCCTGCTGGTGCCAGAGTCAGGACTAAACATGGACCGGCCTCCTGCTGGTGCCAGAGTCAGGACTAAACATGAACCGGCCTCCTGCTGGTGCCAGAGTCAGGACTAAACATGGACCGACCTCCTGCTGGTGCCAGAGTCAGGACTAAACATGGACCGGCCTCCTGCTGGTGCCAGAGTCAGGACTAAACATGAACCGGCCTCCTGCTGGTGCCAGAGTCAGGACTAAACATGGACCGACCTCCTGCTGGTGCCAGAGTCAGGACTAAACATGGACCGGCCTCCTGCTGGTGCCAGAGTCAGGACTAAACATGGACCGGCCTCCTGCTGGTGCCAGAGTCAGGACTAAACATGGACCGGCCTCCTGCTGGTGCCAGAGTCAGGACTAAACATGGACCGGCCTCCTGCTGGTGCCAGAGTCAGGACTAAACATGGACCGGCCTCCTGCTGGTGCCAGAGTCAGGACTAAACATGGACCGGCCTCCTGCTGGTGCCAGAGTCAGGACTAAACATGGACCGGCCTCCTGCTGGTGCCAGAGTCAGGACTAAACATGGACCGGCCTCCTGCTGGTGCCAGAGTCAGGACTAAATATGGATCGGCCTCCTGCTGGTGCCAGAGTCAGGACTAAACATGGACTGGCCTCCTGCTGGTGCCAGAGTCAGGACTAAACATGGACCGGCCTCCTGCTGGTGCCAGAGTCAGGACTAAATATGGACCGGCCTCCTGCTGGTGCCAGAGTCAGGACAAAACATGGACCGGCCTCCTGCTGGTGCCAGAGTCAGGACAAAACATGGGGAATCTGTATTTCAGTTTTATGCAGCCAAAATCTGGAACAGTCTTCCTGAAGATGTGAGACAGGCTTCTACTCTGGCAATGTTCAAATCTAAGCTTAAAACAGTTATTTTTAGCTGTGCATATGACTGAAATTATTGTCTTTACACTCTTCTCTTTTATGTCTTAAAATGATTTGTGATTTCTGTTACGTCTTTGTGATTTGAACGCATTTTTCCTGCTGTGTGAAGCACTTTGAATTGCCTTGTGTACAAACTGTGCTTAACACATAAACTTGCCTTGCCCAGTCTCTACGTGGACATCTCTGCTGGGCCCTTACAGTTCCTCCTGCCGGTGGTTCACAGGGAGACGGCTCCATAATGCTCCTCGGAACAGCGGGGAAGCGCCCAGGCACCGAGCGCACGCCACTGAGCTTCTATCCCTGTGTTTACGATCAATCTCTGTCAAACATGTGACTCAACAGTAAACACAATCCTCCCGATTCCCCTTTAATTTCGTAACTTTTACAAACTCAAAAAACGCTGCTAGCAAGAAACAGCTGACTGGTACAACAGCAGCGACCACAGCAAGCTGATATTTACTCAGACAAACTAGTCATAGTAGTTGTTCAATTGCAGAAATATTCTAGCATATTATGACGTTTGTCTGTGTCTGTAATGGTTTAAGGGGAAGAAGAAGAAAACAGACGTTCTTTTTGTCGACAGCCGCTGTTTGTTTACTACTTTACGGACTAGCGACTGAGGCTGGAGGTGAGTCACGTGTGCGATGGAAGGTTCTCCAACAGCCAGCAACTGAATCACATTGACCAAGCCTGTTTTTGAGGCTGGAAAATCCCTTAGTTGTTGCTGTTCATATTTCGTCCAGGTGACATGCGAAGATAATGCAATATCATTTTATAGAACGTCCCGCTGCTCCTTATACAAACATCTAACATTTATCTGTGTGTGGATGTCCGTGTGTACTCTCCTCGCCCGGCACTGTCATGGCCCAGTGCCCACACTTTGATTGAATTGGCCCCAGTTAGTGATGGATCAGTGTTTTGTGCTTTGGCCGCTCTGTTTGTGGCTCCATAAATCCTCCTGCAGGGAATCAAAGGCGGCACGATTTACTGAGTTTGGACGACGGTTTTCCTTCTGGCACTGGAGCTCTACAACAGAAAAATTTGAAAAATAAGACAGAATGTAATAGTCGCCTGCAATAAAAATTAACATGTAATAGAAATATATTGGAATAAAACATTTTTTTACTTTCTGATGACATAGCATTTTAAAAGGCAAAGACATGTTTCTGAAGGAAATTCTCCTTGGAGTTTGCATATTCTGCCTGTACCTGGGTGGGTTTTTTCTGGCTTCTCTGGACTCTCCACCATTAAAGAACATTCACAGTAAATTGATGCTTCAGCCAGTTACCAAACCAGAACTAAACCAAAACTACAGAAACGATTAATGAACTAGATTTGAATGATATGTATGTACTGTGTTAAAAAGCTTTAAATCACACCATTTCTCTGTCTTTCTTTCATCTCTCTGTGCAGCACCTTGAACCATGGAAGCTGTACGCGACCGTAGGTGTCCTTCTGGGCATCGATGTCTTGTCCCTCATGATCTGGCAGATAGTGGACCCCCTGCACATAACAGTGGAGGTAAGACAACTAGACCTGCCATGTCACTACCACTTTGAATTGTACGGCTTTCTTTACCATGTCATATTAACACGTTTGTGATGTCGCTAACTCATAGATAATAAGCAAAATACGCCATGCTAATGCACTGTGACTTTTTCCTCTATAGAAATTCACCAGAGAGGACCCTAAAGGAGACCTGGATGTCCTGATCCAACCTCTGCTCGAGCACTGCAGTTCAGAGAAGATGAACACGTGGCTGGGTGAGAGCGATTGAGCGTGTGATTTGGTTCCTCGTGATTCTAGAACAGAGCGATGTTGGTGCCGTGGGTTAGATTTTTACCCACCAACCAGAGGGTCCGTGGTTCAGACTCACTGCAGAAAAACTTGCCACATCACCTTCCAACTAATCGTGGCAACCCTGAATATAAAGACAACAACCACAAAAAAAAGATGTCCACCTCATTCTTGTCACTTTGGATGTGTTATTGCTTTGCCTGGAATGTTCCATAGTATGTCATTAAGCCTTTCTACCCATGGAGACCAGCAGGGGACGCCACCAGGTCAGGTCACATGTCAGGTCTGTGTAGAGGCGAGCCCACTCACAGTAAGAAAGGGTGTTTTTTAATTGTATTTTCTTGGCAATACAAACACCTAGAATTGAATAAAAGCAAGATGGATGGAAAAAGTACTCAGTTTTGTTATTTTTTTTAAAAAGGACAGATAGAGGGGATGAAAAATATTGCACAAAAAAGTCTACATACTTTCTAGGTAATTTTATTAATACGGTTTTGTTTGCGCAAAACCTTTAGGCAAATGTCACCATGAACAGAAACACTGAAGTATAGTTCTTTCACAGTTTGACATTAAAATGGTGGAAAGTAACTAAAATGTAAAACAATCCAGGTCAAAGCAACAACATCTCCATGGAAACAAGCAGGTTGTTGTATCCCCCCTCATCTACAAAGTCACATAGGACACCTTTAAAGCTCCTGTGTGTTAAATCCACCTTCATAACGTTCTTGCCCCTCCTCAGGTGTGGTCTACGGGTACAAGGGCCTGCTCCTGCTGCTGGGGATCTTCTTAGCCTACGAGACCAAGTCCGTCTCCACAGAGAAGATCAACGACCACCGCGCCGTGGGCATGGCCATCTACAACGTGGCAGTGAGTAATGGGAGACAGACCTATGTAGGGTCTCAAACTACAGGTATTCAGTTTATGATTAAGGGAGATTTCTTAGCAGAAACGAGACAAGACGGGGCACCAGGGTAAAACCCAAAGAGCTAAGATACGGTCCTTAATCGCGCTCGTTAAAAAGGTCTGAAGGGTGTTTCACGATTCAGGGACTTACACATAGTCTAATCAAACAAACAAGTCAATAACTCTTTAGTGTAGTTTATTTATCCAAAGGGCAATCAAACACACCGGAGCAGAAATGCGCACAGGTAAATCACAGGTGATGTTGTATCAGATTTAACAGCAAATTTCATGCAGATAATGTTAAACCAGGGTTTTGCCTTTGATAACCAAACGTGTCTATGCTAATCTATATCAAAAAGAGGGAAAGTGAGAAGCTAAAGGGAGGAGGAACAGCTGAGCTCTACCCAAATCACGCCACACAAGAACCGCACACTGAACTCGGCTTACGGTTTGTAGAGACTCGGTCCGACTGGTCCTTGTCCGCGGACGAGGTCCGTAGCGAGGCGTCGCGTGGAGCGGTGTGACGGCGAAGGTTCGTGAAGCGGGCGGCGGCCGTGGAGCGGTGTGCTGCGACGTCCTTGAAGCGGCGGCGGCAACGGAGGCGATGTCCGGGAGTTCCTTAGCGGTAGAACGCTTTAGCGGCGTGTTAGCTCCTCACGCGGCCTTTACTCAGATGAGAACGTAGCGCTGATCCACGTAAACGGCGTAGATTACTTCAAAAAGGGAGAGAAACGAAGTAGCAAAGAAAGTCTCTGTCCGGTTTAGCGCTTAAGCTTAGCTCCAGGTAGTTCCAGGTGGTTTCAGGTGGTTTCAGAGTCCAGGGCTGGCATGGCCTTGTCGACCACGTGTCGGACGGATTTTGTTGAGACAAAGGAAAAGTGAAAGGCCCGTCCGTGGAGACGGCTTCCAAGAGAAAAGACAAAGGGGATGAGAAGAAGAGAACAAGAGAGCGTTTCTAGCTTGGAGCGTCCTTTTGATACCTGGCATGGTACCATGATACCAGGGCATGCTGGGAGCGAAAGGGGCGGGCGCTACTGCGCAGATTTCCCGTTTAACATTTCCTGGCCGAGAAAATAAAGCTAGAGTAACATAAATAATGGCAAAACATTTAAACCCTGTTTTAACATTTACACGTTAAACATTTTTGGGCAGTTTGTACACATTATTTCTTGAGGTAGATACATTTTACATCTTCTTTCACCTGTGACGGGCACTTGAGTTAAAGCATTGGGAATATAAACCTTAAACAGTGGAAAAATACGTAACACAAGGTGAAACATGCGGTGTATGGAGTTGGTTCAGACGAACATTCATGGCATAATCACATAAAACGTGGTTTTCATTGGGGCGTCTTCCTGTAAGTCACTGGGGAGAAGATCTGTTATCACAAAAAGTCACAGCGGCTCCCCTGCGGTGAGGGAGAGAGGGAGAACGAAAACCCCCAATGTTCAAAGAGAGATTTTCTGTTATCTGGCCGTGGAATGTCCATCTCCATTCCCCTACACCTAACTATTTGATCATCATTGCAAAAATGCGATCAACATTTCTTCTTAAATGACCATGCGCAAATGGCAAAGTGTGCAATTAAGGAAACAATATTGCAAACCACAGCAAAAGAATCGGCCTTCAAATGGTTCATTCTTCGACACTAACATAGTACACAAGTTTGTTTTTCTAAGCTACTTTTGCTCATGTTAGTTTCAAAAATGCCCCTGTGCTCCGCCCCTCACCACAGCTCTCATTAGTGCAGCTTTAGCCGCACACAAGCTTTCGAATCATGCAAATTAAACAGCAGCCTGCTCTGGCCTATTCAAATAAATGAGTATTTTTTAACTAGGCCCCTGAGAATTTTGCTTAACAAGTAAGATAACTTTTGGACCAGAAGACATTGTGCTGATGAAATGAATTGCCTGTCACAATAATTCCTAATAATCAAAATGACGGATGAACAATATTATATTTGGCCAGCGTTAACATTAATTTTGTTTACAGGGATTATTATTTTTAGTGTCAAAGTGATCTTCAACATATTTGTTTATCACATTATTTTATATGGCACTTTTTTCCCTTATTTTTAGAGTTTTTGCCCGTAGGCTTAATTAGACAAGAAAGACTGTGAAATGGGGGAGGAGAGAGAAGGGAGGACATGCAGTAAAATGTCAGGGTCGGGATTCAAACTCACGACACTGCGGAATACTAGGAGCATATCGCTAATGCAGTAACTGTGCCGCCTTAGTATCAGGATTAGGTCATTGTAACTGACAAGTAACAAAACAAGTGTAGCAAATCCTTTAGAAGCCGTGCATGTCGTAAATATGTATTGTTATTCATTATTTATTGTTCCATTCATGTTATTAAAGCCCACAGCTGGTTCATTATGTGTCATCCATTTCTTTGTGTTAGCTTTTTTAATGCTGCTAAAAGGGATTTCCAAAGATATCCATCTATTGTTTCCATTGCAGGAGTTGATAGTCCCAGACGGTGGCGGCGATGTTTTCCTGTAATTAATACTGTTGATAGACACACATTCATGCATTATTTCAACACTTATATTGCAGAACTATTTCACAATGTCGACCATAATGGACATCGTTTTAAAGTGGAATGTTGAAAATAGATGGCAGTGCTTTATCAATCGCTGTACATGATGACAAAAGCTATAGTCGAGACTCACTATTATCTATTAACTAACATTACATACAGCCTTTACATACAGCACGTTTGATTTTCATTTGCAGATGTGAGAACTTTTGATCCCCCATGTTTTTTTTCCTCGCGACTGAACAACACATTTTACCTGGAGGTGTCTGCTTCTGCACTTAATTATCAGTTCACACATTGGTTGTCAGTCTTCCGTGCTAATGCTCTCTCTGTCACACACCGTACTGTTTAACGTGTCGCAGAAACTTCTACCCACCACAGCCAGCACGTTTGAATGGACCAGATTTAGCCCGAGGCGAGGGGGGACTCAAGTTGCATGACGTGAATTAAAAGGATTTGTTTTGTAATAGAGAATAACATAATAATTTATTCAAGACATTTTTTATGTTGGGAATATTTGAAAGTGTTGAATTACCCGGCAGGATTTGAATATTTTAAGCTCATATCATATGCAGATCAAGTTATGATGTTTCCTCTTCAAAAACACACCAAAACTACTTCAATGTATCCGCTACAGTTTGAGCTAAAAACAAAGGACATTTTGCAGAGTATTGTACCTTTAACTACTGTATGTAGTAGTAGTGGTTGCTGGTCATTGACAGTAGTTGTAGTACTTTGTAGTGGGAGTAGTTGGTAGTTGTAGTAGTTGGTAGTAGTAATAAGATAAAATAAGATAATCCTTTATTGTCCACACAAGGGGAAATTTCATTGTTGCAACGCAGTTAGATACAGAGGAAAAGAACAGATAGTTTGTAGTGTGAGTAGTTGGTAGTATTTTCAGTAATAATTGTATGTATTTGTTATAGCAGCTGTTTAAATGCACTGTTGACTCGAGGATATGAAGAAAACACTCGTAAATAAACTGTTACGCTGCTAAGTTGCTAGCATTAGCCGCTTTCCTCAGCTTGAGTCACCATCACAGGCAAAAAGTTGAATAATCCAGTCCGTTTGTATTGGATTTTACCAATATTTATTACATAGATCTATTTTTATGTTTCACAGACTTTTTTTTCACTCAAACGCCAGAGTCACGTGACCCGCGGCGTGGAGAAAGTAGCGAGCTCAGTGTTCGAATCGCGCTGTGATTTAGTACTCCATAAAGTCTGCTTAATAGTGCAGGACTATATAGTGAATGACGGGTCAGGGGACGAGTCTGGACATACGTACGCAGCCCATCCGGTTGTTGCTGACAGCTCGTCTGTTCCATGTACCGTCCTGCTGCTGTGAAGACATCCGAGACGGGACGCCGCCTTCGCCCTAAAGGAGATATAGATATGACCTGGCATGTGTGTACTCCTCCATCAAACCAATCACACGCTCTCATTTCCCACGTGTCAAGGTTGCAAAAGAAATCATGTGACTTTTTTTACTTTTAACAGGCCTTATATAATATTGACTTATATTTGAACCAGCAAAACAAGCGATTCATGTTTTATTGAATGGATAAACTGGAGAGTGTTTGCAAGTTTTAAAAATAAAATGTGTACTTATCTTTCAATTTAAGTAGTAGACTTTAAACAAGTTATTTAATACTCAAGCAATAATTGTATAAAGTGCTCTTTGAAGCAGCAGTGTTTTTAAAATTCACCAAATTTGACTGATTATAGGTAGAATTTAAGACACATCAAAAAACAATCCGATAAACAAATCTTTGCCTGATCCCGACTCACTTCTGATTGGTCGACGGCATGGAGCGATAGCACGGTTTGTTATGGAACTTAACAAAAGACGCAAGATAGGCTTTCTCACAATAACGAACCACTAGACGGCTGCATTATTTGGACTTGAGGGCAGTAAATTCATCTTGTCAGCTCATCTATTCAATCCACAACACTGCTGTCCTCCTCAGACGCTTGAGAAGACATGTAGAAACGGCTTCTAATGGAAGTGTAGACCAGAACTGACGTCGGACGCTTAACTTTTATGTTTAGTTCTTTTCCTAGCTCTCCTCACTACATAAAGATACATAAACAGAAACAATTTCGAGCATTTTAAAGTGCAATGTGCAGTAAATATCACTTATCTTACCCCTGTGATCTCAGCTGAATGTAACTTTTATTTTTGTTAGCTTATTTCAGAGCATTTCAATCCAGCGCCTCCCCTTTGCCGACCGATATACTGCTCAGCCCTTATCTCTCCTAATCGTTTTAATGCTTATTTTGCACTCTTTGCAATCAGCGTTAGTGTCACGTTCAGAATTGCCATCTTGGTTAATGCATATTCTGTCCAGAACAGACTGACTGGAGCCCGGCCCTTGAGTGCAGAAGCCAAACACACGACACGGCCTCTGCTCTGGATAAACTGTGGTCCCTGGTGCCACGGCGCGTCCGCTAAAGCTGATTAATGTGTCTGACTTTATCTGTGTCCGCAAGTCATGTGACACACAAAGAAACAGAGACTGTAACATATAAAACTGTAGCATCATGCCCGCTCTCATCCAAGGGCACAGTCAGTATAAGCTTTGGGCAAGGTTTGAACCAACTACCGTCTCATTGGAGGGCAAAGGATGACCAACTGCACCACCACTACATCGCTGTTTACATTTTCACACCCATTTCCTAAACCCCTTTTTCCCTGGTGCATCTGCCGTCTCAACACTGATGAATGTGTCTGTTCCGATTTGTACCCGCAATTCCTTAGCGAGTGCCCTGCTCTCCGTTTGTCCCGGGGAGCCTCCTGTTCAAATGAATAGGAGTGTTTCGGGCCTGTTGCTTGCTCTGCCTGTGAGTGATGGCGCTGGGGAGAGGACATGGCCGCTCGCTCCTTCTTCACCCCTCCAGAGGGATTTTTCCGCGGCGGCGTGAGATCGATATGTATGGATTTTCAGCGAGACTCATGTTTCTTCTGCTCAGTGCGGCGGCTGTGTGAGATCCTTTATATTCCGCTATCGCAGCCATCATCCATCTTCTACCTCTGTCATTTTTCTGGCCTGCTACTTTGAGGCAATTTGTTTGCAATTCACTTTTAGTACAAGGGAAAGTTTGAGTTTTTTTTCTTTTTTTCCTTAGTACGTTTTAATAGAGCTGCCAAGCAGTTCTGCCAAACGCATTGCATCTGAAATTTGATTTGAATGGCTACAACTCGCAAAATAAATTAAATTAAAAAGAAAGCAGAAACATACAAAAATGAGCCCTGCAAATGAAAATTAAGGCAGCGCGGTTAGCGGTTAGCGCTATTGCCTCCCAAGAATGGATGGGTTCGATTCCCATGCCAGACCAACATCACACTCTGGGTGGAGTCTGCATGTTCTCCCCGTGTTACCGTAGGTTCTCTCCGACTCCGGCTTCCTCCCACCGTCCAAAAACATGTATGTTTTAGGCAAAATTGGCAACTCTAAATTGGCCCTAGTGGATGAATGTGAGAGTGAATGGTTGTCTGTGTCTATGTCTGTTGGCCCTGCGACGAGTTGCCCACTGTCCAGAGTGTACCCCACCTAAGGCCCAAAGTCACTGGGATAGGCTCCAGTCACCCGCGAGCCCTAATGGGAAAAAGCGGTAGAAAATGAATTAATAATTAATGAATCTCCAGCACAGGGCCTTACGACCCGCAATTTGGGAACCCTGGTTTAGACTTCTACAAACATGAGATAGAATCTGCAGTTAAGATATGATGTTCTGGTGTAGGGTTTATGTTATTTCATTAATTTAGAAATATGTTTCACACAGACACATTGAAAAGACAATTAGAAAAAAGAAGTTTTAGCCAATAGAATAATATGGCAAGTTTGTGGACCCAATCCCAAAAAAAAGTCTGAACATTTGTGGATCTTCTGTTTGTCGGTTTCTTCCAAACATGTAAGAATGGTTCATAGATTAAAGTGTTCCCATGCCCTTCGTCTGAACCATACAGAACATGTATGTCCCCTGTGCGAGTCCACTTACAGCCTTGTGCTTTGTGTGTCTGCAGGTCCTGTGTATGATCACGGCTCCGGTCACCATGATCCTGTCATCTCAGCAGGATGCCTCCTTCGCCTTCGCCTCCCTCGCCATCGTCTTCTCGGTCTACATCACTCTGGTGGTGCTCTTTGTGCCCAAGGTATGACCACACAATCTGGCAAGAACAGTTACCACCAATCTGAACTGAATTGTCTATTGTGTTTTATGTTTATGGCGCAAAATGTTCACAACTGAGGCAATAACTCCGTTTTACATGCTGATTATTATTATTATTTTTACATTCAGGTAGACAAATTAAGAAGTACTCATTTATTTATTTTATTTATTTTATTTATTTTATTTATTTTATTTATTTTGTTTATTTTATTTATTCATCAAGACATATTGGTGAATAATATGCTAAAATGATATTCTCCCTACATTTGGTTTGTTGCCTTTAGCCTGAAGATACCGTTAAAGTTGAATTATTTCTGATGCAGGCGTTTGGTGACATCTAGTGGCGATGCTGCTAACTACACTTTGACTTTCCTGTCTGCTCATTAGCATACTGTACGTGTGTGTTGTGGTGGTTATGTAACTGTCACTGATGCAGAGGAACCAGAGGAGCCACATTCGGATTTTCTGGCAGTAATCTGAGCGGGCAGATCCACATGAATAAAATATGATCCCTGTTCGTCGAAGAGAGAAATGTAAACAAATGTCCGCCCTTGTCACCACAGGAGTAGAGGAAAAAACGACTCAAATTAAACCAAGCTACAGTATTAAATAAAATACCAGAGAATTAGTCACGTTTTATGCTCTATCAACTTTAATGAGCGGTAAACTTTGTCACAACAGTGTATTTTGAATGGTTTGAGTAACTCTGTATTGGGCTTTAGTCCTCAGAAAATTCCTGTTTTCACCTACCCCCTATCTCCGCCCACATCCTTGTTCTCAGAGTGATACATTTAGAGTTCGAAAATTATAATAATAACAATAATTAGAATGTATGTGGTTTTCAATGGACAAAATGTAAATTGATGACATTCAGTTCAATTCTAAACACATGGGGGAAAAAAGCATAATTTGTCTCTTTTAATGTTTTTGAATTTGACTAAATCCAAGCTTGTGTGTGTGTGTGTGTGTGTGTCTGTGTGTGTGTGTGTGTGTATGTGTGTGTGTGTATGTGTGTCTGTGTGTGTGTGTGTGTGTGTGTGTGTGTGTGTATGTGTGTGTGTGTCTGTGTCTTTGTGTGTGTGTGTGTGTCTGTGTCTGTGTCTGTGTCTGTGTCTGTGTCTGTGCGTGTGCGTGTGCATGTGTGTGCGTGTGTGTTCCTACAGATGCGTCGCCTGATCACCAGAGGAGAGTGGCAGTCTGACGCCCAGGAGACCATGAAGACCGGCTCCTCAACCAACAACAACGACGAGGAGAAGTCCAGGCAGCTGGAGAGGGAGAACAAGGAGCTGCAGAAGATCATCCAGGAGGTCTCACAACATTTCATACAATTTACACCAGACTCACAATTAGGGTTCTAAAATGTCTGCTATTTAAAAAGTTGGAAAATGAAATATCGGGAATTCATAGGGATTCATTGGAATATGTGGGATTCAACTAGGAATTAACACTTCTTAATTAGGGGGATGTACAGATGCAAAAAAACACAGTATTAGTGGTTTCACAATCAAAGCCGAGAGCAACAGCATCAAGATGTGACTATCTTGCCTGACCTGCCATTCCCAACACGTTTTGACTACTTTACAAAACCTGAGGGTCTGGGATCCAACCCAGTCGCGCCAATTTCCAAAGGGAGTGATTGACAGGCGGATTAACCAATCAGACAAACGCATTGTCCATTCGTGTCTAAACAAACATGGCGGATTACGAGGAAAGGATAAAAAGAGTCAACAAGCGACGCACTAAACTCTGTAAATCTGAGGTAAATGAAGTTATAAATTTTGTTCTGAACGTTCCGAAAATATTTGAGAGATGTCTTCCGCATTTGAGAGACACGTGACACAAAGTCTTCCGCATTTGAGAGACAAGTGACACAAATTAGCGGCGGTGGTTGGACCGGTAAATGCTGGAAAGTTTTTTTTGACGCCCCCCAATGGCCCGATTCCAGACCGAGACGCATTCGAACAGAATATGGGCGGGGCTGGCGGGTCAGGCAAGTGACTATCCAGGCTTGATGAGGAAAATGTGTCAGGCATCTAGGTCAACAAGTGTGGTATTTAAAAGGAGATAGACGCATGAGGAATACTGTTTTGTAGTTTCACATTTCAGTGTAATCCCATTTTGTCCAGGTGTAGTCCACAGTAGAGACAGCTTCAGAGTTATCACAGAATCAGAATTAGGACTTTTGACTTCCTTCCAACAGTCATTTCCATCAGCCAGAAATGTTTTGAGAAACTAGATGTTATACTGCTCTGAGCTGGATTAGCCCCACCGGAGGGGAGGAGTTATCACCTGAAACGGCCCTGCCCTCTCCAGGTATAATGCGCCGATGCTAATGTTGCTAATGTCTAAGCAGCTCAACATAAATCTACAAAAGCAGAAATTCTCTCTCAAACTTTCCCTTTTTCATAACTTACAAACGTAAAAAAGTCAACATTACTTAAATGGATCCACATTTAGTCTTGTTTGAGCACATTTCCACGTCAATGACTTGAGTCGCTACTGTAGCCGACATGAACTGTAATGTTCAGCTCATTGTCTGTCCGACTGGAAACTGGAACACACAAACGCAGAGAAAACAGCACTCCGAGTTCCAAGGACAGCAACACAGCATAAAATATAGCCTTTTTTCTTCCATGTTGCTACAGTAACACAGACAGAATATTTTATACATACATTAGTCGTCAAAAATCTGTGTTCACACAAAACGTACTCATTTGACCTGGCGTCGCACATAAAGGTGAGTAATGACGCCCCCAGAACAGTGAATCATGTATTTATGAGTGAAACAGGGCACACATCCATCTCATGACCCTGAGCAAAGTGTCATCAGTGGTTAGTGATGTTACCATGGCAACCGAAGTGAAGAAATCCTTCTGACATTGTGGCATGTGTAGCTGTCCCCTCTCCATGGGAGTAGGGGCCTGTAGCTCTGTGCTTTACCGGATACTTTCATATGAAACAGTCCAATGTAACGGCTTCAAATTGTGTGCAGCAGAACGTTCCTCCTCACCCTCCATGTTCAGTGGTGGTGTCTGTAGAAGTGTGCGTGTAGTGCTGCATGTAACAGTGCTGTGCGATCACACTGGAGCAGATTAGAAGTGGCATTCAACTGCACCAGGTCAGGAGCAGCCGGGGATGCATTGGACGTGTCGTTTTAGATTAGCAGAGATGACCACAGAGAGGTGTTGTTCAGCTTTGGGCCTCTGCATTAGTGAATGTCAAAACTACCAGAGTATTTTTATTTGTTCTACTGAGAGCAAATTATTAGTGAGGAGCCTCTGATTGTTTCTCAGCCCCCGTTCCCACCATTTTGGCTCTTTGACCTGCTGTAGAAGAGTGGTCTGACTGAGTTTGGGCCTTTAACGCAGTACAGGTTTTCTCTTTAGATAGAAAAAGAACATTTAATCTGGTCAACTGGACAAGTGCAGACCTTTCACCCCTCATTCAGTTGCCTGACCTGCCAGCCCCGCCCACATTCTGTTCGAATGCGTAAGGGTCTGGAATCGGAGTCAGAGCCAATGAAATCGTAGGTAATCCATTTACCTATCCAATCCCAGTCGGAGGTTTTAACACTGAGATACGGAAGTAGCGCTTTCCACCCCCGTTCCAAAACATTCAAGATGGCGGACCCGGCTCGAGACCCAGCTTGTGACCCGGCTCGTGACCCGGCTCATGACCGAGTGTTTACTTCCGCTCTCGCTTCGGTTTGAACAATCAGGAAAGTCCGCTCTACTCGCCGTGATGAACGTGCGTTAGATGCGGTTATGCGAAGGGCGTCATCGCGATTCAGGAGACATTTTCTGCGTTCGGGGACGGATAACGCGGAACACGTCTTGTTGACACGGGCTACGTAACATCCGCCTAAGCGTGTCGTGTTTTTTGCGTCACTTCTGGGTTTATGTGATTGGTTCTGTCTCTGCTCTCTAGACTCCGCCCTAGAAATTGAAACGCAGCGGTCGAGCCCCAAAACCCACACACAGTTTCGATAAGTAGTTTGCCAAAATGTGTTGGGAATGGCTGGTCAGGCAACTCATTCAGATACTTCAGTTCCTGGTGAGGCAGTGACTTCCTCTTTAGATGCAACTTGAACAACTGTGTGGGTGCCAAATACAAAAGCACAAACTCCTTTTTTGTCCTAGCTAATCTAAATGTTCCAACCGTCTTTCTCGTTGGTTCTCGTTGCAGAAAGAGGAGCGCGTGTCCGAGCTGAGGAACCAGCTGTCCGAGCGCCAGGCCCTGCGCTCCCGGCGACGAGCCTCCACCATCACCACCAACCAGAACCACAGCAGCACCCCGCCGCAGCCAATCAGCGACACCCGCTCGCTGGCCCCGCCCCCCGGATATCCCGCCCCGACACTGGACCCCGCCATCAGCACGTCCCCGCCCACTTTCCCCAACTCCAACCTGTACCAGGCTGACAGCAAGCTCAACCGCAACAACTGCCACACCAGCCGGCTGCAGATGCTCTACAAGTGAAGGGCGGGGCAAAACCATGTGACCAAAAACAGGAAGTGAAAATGAGCGGGGGAGGGAAGTTGGAGGAAGTGACACGGATAGGGCAGCCGCGCCATGACGGATGAGATCAAGTGTTACCTTACGTACTTGTACTGTAGACCGAGTCAGTTCAACAGGAAGTCTGAAACTGTGGGTTGTGACGCAATTGTTCGAAAAATATACAAATTCATCAATCAAACTAACCTTTAATCAGATACAGTTCTCAATCCAGTTCTTTAAAGTCACTAGTTTCTCCAGTTTTGAACATTCTTTGGAGTTTAATCAATATTGACCGGTTCAAGAGAAAAAATGGGTTGAGTTTTTTGTGTTGCAACTCATTGAGCTACAGCTAACCACTGAAACCAGCTACATCAAATCAAAAGCTACTTTACTTACAAATAAATGCTGAAGCCAAGAACATATTAAAGTATGTCAAATGTTTATCTCATGATACATATGACATTTTTCTCGTCTCCTCATTAATAACATGCTTAGCGGTCACTAGCTTATAGCACACATCAGCACATCCCAGTTTTACATGCTAATTATGATCTAAGATAAAACACCGAAAGGTTTACACACTCAACTAAGACTTTTAATGTCGCTTTGACCACATTTAAATGTGCTCGATGGGTTGGTACCAGCCCGAACCCACTTAAAGGCGCAATGGACGATTTTTCGGCGATTTGAGAACGCAGGTGGAAGTGCACATGCGCACTCCCCCGTGCGGACTGATACAACACACTCGTGTGTTTGTTTATTAGCGCGATGGAGCGCATCGCATCGCTCGTCTACCGTAGATTTCAGTCCACTTCTGCGTCAGCTCGAACAGTCCTTCTCCGTCTTCATTTTGGCCCGTACACTGAAGGAACTATATTATGATAGATCAATGCGCTTAGACACGCGGAAATGTGGGACGAACTGCACGCGGCTGCAGGTGAGCGGTAGGTGCGTTTTATGATTGATACGTGGCAGGACTAATCGGCAGTCCACGCCACGAGGAAATAAGACTCAAATTTATGCCAAAAAATCGTCCATTCAACCTTTAATTATTCATAACTTGTGATTTTTGCAGGCTAATGCTAACAACTATAGGAAAAAACACTAAGGACAGGCTCACATTGTGTCTAGTGGTCATTACTACGATCATTTTGAATCTATATTGAGCTTGTTGTAGAGCAGCAGTGGTGTAGTGGGTTAAGCATTTGCCTATCTACCAAAGGGTTGCTGTCTCCCTTCCCGCCCAAGCCCATTCTGTCATCGTGTCTTTGGTGATGTTTAACCCACTCCAGTCGCAACAGTTATGACTGGAAGGACGTCAATAAAAAGAATACGGACATGATTCCATAAACTGTGAATCTTTCTTATCCTGGACCCAAAGCGCCGTTTCAGACTTCCTGGTTGGCTCGCCGGTTTCTCGTGTGGAAGTGAAGCATTTACCTGACTATAACTGTAGCCTCAAACTCTTGCAGACCAGGGCCGCCTCTGTGATGATGTCTTGACAAAGTGAGTGGTCGTGTCCAATAGACTTATCTTTGTCATGTTAGCTCCTGTGTGTTTCTATGGTGGTTTTTCTATCCTCTATCAGTCTCTGTTTAAGGAGACCCTAAAGGCACTGGAAGGACTAAAGGAGTGCCTGGACTATAAGAATACTCTGCGTTTTTGAATTAAGAGAAAATTTGAAGAGCGACGTGTGTCATTTGATTTGGGCTTTGTGGGATTGAGCAGAGATTTGCACGCTTGTTCACACTGCAAGAAGGAAAGTCTAGTTTAGATACACGAGTGGAATTCAGAATGTGTTGCCTAGTTTGGCTGTTAATTGGCTGAAATGTCGCACAATACGGCTTTAAGTGGAGAATATTTACAGTTTCATAGCATTTGAATGTATTTGTTTTGTAACTTCATTCAGAATGACTTGATATTGGAGTAGATTTTTGTTTCCTTTTTCCTCGCAAGCAGCCATGTTTATTTTGATACAGTCCCTGATTGGCCAATCCACTTGTCAATCACGGCCATCTGAACTCTGGGAGATTATGCGCAACCAGACTGATATCGATCCGTGTACAAATACAGAGAGATGTCGTTCTGAATTTTCCAGGCAAGTAGAATTGACTCTAGTTCATCGAAATAACTCAAATCAATATTCTGAATTCAATTAAAAAATTAAGGTATTTTTGCTGCTATGAATTGAGCAGCTCATTGTCTTTGGCCTCATTTCAACTGCAGAGGTGATGAAATTGTGCCCTCTGCTGGCAAACATGTCCTTTTTTTCGTTTACAAATCCAATGACTACAATTTGTTTGACTATTGTTGTTTTTTTCATAGATGTCCATTATTTTAAGTTGTAAAAGATCAAATGCCAAGGTGAAGGTGTCCAAAAGTAGACAGAGTAATTCATCATTATTTATAATATGAGAGGAAAGAACAATTTCAAGAGGTCAGTATTTCTTCTAGTTTAAAGTTCAGGAAACTCCTCATTGTTGCCAATTTTCCAACTTTTGAAAATGTCAATATTGTTGTCATTATCATGTTTCACAACAAGGTACAAATGATGCATCAGTAAAACCACAAAAGTGAACTTCCCTCTCAGTGTTGTTTAGAATCTGATGTCATGGCGAACAGATGGAGGGCAGGCTACGTATTCATTCATTGTCTTTTCCATTACAACTTATGTGTAATTGAATTGAATGATAATTGAAATCACAATTTTGATGAAATACACAGCCCTACAAGGTCATAAACATACTTATAAAACTGCTCAAATAATTTCTCCTTACTTAAATCCCCACCTTTGACACTCACAAAATAGACTCAAATATACTGTATTTATGTCATTGTAAAACGTACATCCTTACTGTAAGCGGGCTTGCCAATGTCAGTGGCGAGCTACAAACACATTTAAAATGTGAAAGAGCTGCAACAGTCTAATAACTCTAATAACTAAATGTTCAGTTTGTACCTTACATCTCAAAAATAAAAAAATAAACCAAACAACAATTTAAAAAAACGATAAACAGGAACACACAGGCGTAGGGATCACACACAGTCAAACTAAATACCTTAAACATGATATTTCTGAGTCCATGTCTTACAGAAATGTGCTAATTGAAGTGTCCTTTATCTCCCCCTGTTGTTAGCAAGCCACCTAGTTAAGCCTTGCACACAACGAAAAACTACTTTCAGCTTTCATTTTATTGTTAAAGCTAATTTGAGCAAACAAAGACTTCATGAACATAAATGAGGCAAGAAAAGGGGCATTTTTGTTTTTTCTTAATGAACTCAGTGCCTTGTTTCAATATTACAGCGATATTAACCACAAACCTCAACAAAACATCCATTACTAGAGTCATAAACTTCGGCCTGCCCTCCATCTCAACTATAACCTGCCTCTTATATTCTTATGGATATATGACATAAAACGGATTCTATGTCAACCCAGTTTTACAACGTTTCATCTCTGTTTCCATGGCGACCAAGTTCCTCCTCTCTGCTGCTGTGTCGTGCTCATCCTTGGCTCTGGACTTCACTGTGGGACTTTAGCCGGTGTGGAGTTAGCCGTCCTCTCTGTGGTAGCACGTGATTGGCTAATCCTCGTCGCTCTGAGCCGTGATTGGACAAAACAAGCGTGAGAACTTTGTGCATCATGTCAAACCTGTAAATATGTGTATGTGTGTCCAAATATGGCGTAGAGTTTGTAAACGGTAACTATGAAACATGACTTGTACATATCCGGGCGTTTGAGTGTGTATTTCATGTGGAACTGTATTAAATTATATTTCTATATGCGGACATATCCCAGACTGAAGATATGAAATGCAACAGTTATGAATAAACCTGGTTGTTATGATTTCAGATGGCTTTGAGGTTTTGTCTGTGGATGACAGCGCCATCTGCTGGTTAAAGTGCATCATTAATTTGGAATTGAACTGGGGGAAGTGTCGAGGGTCAGAAAATAATAAGAAAAAAAAATGGTTTGGACCACAAACTTTCTGGTTATAAGACCCTCATAAACAACACGATACGTAAAATAAATAACAAATCCTCTATTCTATTCTTTTTGTTTTGTTGTTTTATGTTTTTAAAATATAGCGGGCAAAGTTTAGTTTAATCAAAATTCCTAAATACATTAATTCATGTTAGAAAATGGAGCTGGAAGTTAAATATTGACTATTTGTTCTCAAAATCAAGTTGAATAATAGTTCTTACTGTCACCACCCGAGGGCGGTGTGAGTTTGGTATTTTTACTAGACTCGTTTAAACACAAATGCAGTTGTTTCCAGCAGTCGCAGCGTCCTGAGGGTCTTTACTGGTGAATGTGGGATTAATTACAGAACATACCATAGCTACAGTATAGAACCCCACCCAGACACAGAGAGAACATGCAAACGCCACACAGTTAGATATCTGTGGTTAGATCCTGTTCTGAAGTGATTTGAAGCGTTGCGATTGTGAAACTGAAAGTACAAGAGCACACGGCCCATGTAAACACAACGCATTTACAGCATTTACAGCATTATAGTTCTTTAGAAACATAATCAGGGCGTTAGACGTTAGACCACACTCCTGTGACTGCAGACAGACGTCCAGGGGCGTTTTTTCAATTTAATACATGATAATACCTTGTTAACGACGTAAAATGAACTAAAACAGAAAGCAGACTTTGAACAAAATCACATTCGAATTAAATAATTAGTTAGCGTTAGCATATTGATTATTTGAAGTGTATTATTTACAAATTGGCTATATTTCATTGGTGTCAGGATCAAAACATAAAGGTCTACTACTCCAATGTAAATGGATGTGATGGATTTGTCTTGTTTATTTGCTTTTACATGTTTTATGCTCTGTGTGGCCCTGAACATAAAGACTGTGGGAAGATTAGGCAACACTTGCACACATGATGACTTGAGGCTTGTGACTTGCTTGTGACTGGCACATAGTTTACTCCCACCTCTGCAAACCACAGATCTTCTGGGTGTGAGGCAAGATGACTGACTATGTCACAAATATGTGTACGTCCATAAAAGGATTTCCACAGCCTTTGGTATCAAACAGTTTGCTAAATGTCCTGAAAATGAAACGTGTATCTGAAAGTGCCCTGCATCCTCATTTTGTCCACAGAGCAGGGAAGTCCCCGGGCCCCATGAGCACACCCCCGCCCCGCCCACGCAATGGTATCACCGGCTGAGGGACTGCACCTTTACTTTCAATAAGGCCTATTTTTAGATCAGGGACAGGCCACAAACTGTTGACAACTTTTGCATTCAGTCTAACAAAAAGGAAGCTTTGAATTTCCATTGAAGAAAATGGGAAGTAGTGTCTAACCAAATAAAAGTCCCAATCAAACATCCCACACCAGCTTCTGAGGTGGCGCAGGCTGCGGCCCACAGAGAGGACTGTGGGAGATTAGACTTTGAATAGATTTGTGTCTATATTTAGAGTTTCAGTGTGACTGGTCTGTAAAAGTAACTCTGATGGCCAAAGGTCTCATTACAGCTTCAGAGGTCAGTGGTGGAAAGTAACAAAGTACTGTACTTAAGTACAGTTTTACTTTACAGTGTGTGGCATTCGGGTGGTACTATAAATGTTTTAAACTAATTTACATTAAATAAAAATAAAGAAAATAAAACCAACAACGCCACCGGGCTTACACCCGGAAAACTAACTAAAAGGACACAGATTCGTTCTTGATTATACAGAGGCAGATTCCAGTTTCACATGTAATTTATTTAACAGGCTATTAATTTAATAAATACTTTGCCAACACAGGCTTAGGTAACAACACAGTTCGTATCAGTTCTTTATGCGTGGATGTATAGTCTTTTAAGAGTCCAGTGGATCTGGACAACACAAGGCACAGACATCCATATCAACAGAGGGCAGGGCAAGGCAACGGCTCCGGCGCAGACCGCCGCTCCAGAGAGTTTAGGTTACATCGCGTTACATCACGTTACATCACGTTACATCACGTTACATCACGTTAGCTGCCCGGGACAACGCATTGTGGGGCCATGACAGCGAGACCACAACAATCCCGAGTCAGCAGAGATCACATCGGAGCGTTAACAAAGCGGTACCAGGTGACGGGCCACGGCACTGGAGAGCGGAGGAACGTGGAGCAACACCCAGACCCAGGAAGTGCGTAGGTCAGAGGATGAATGACAAAACTGAACAACATTTTATTGGCCAACGGCCCTAATGATTAGTCTTACTCTTACAGGGGCAGATATCTGTACTACATGTTTGAACTTGACTGAACAGTCAAAGTACTCAACGTGTATTTAGGTTATTTTTAGTGCATTCATGGTGACATCCGATCTGAAGGTTTTGAGTTCACGTCCCGACTTTTAGCAAACAAAAATAAATCAAAATGACTAGAAAATTTGAGACAATAATTTATTCACAACTGATGACCCAGTTCAATACGGTACATTTGACTCAAAATCTGTGCGAAATAGTACTTTTTTACTCTAAAAGTAGGCTATATTGAAACAGGTACTTCAATACTCTTTTATATGGTACTTACTTTTGTAAGTACCATATAAAAGTATGGTATTATTTGTGAGTATTTTTTTACTCCTGTATCTGTACTTAAGTAACAAGAGTGAATACTTCTTCCACCACTGTCACAGGTGTAGTACATCGTTTTAATAAATAAAATCATATCAAATCAACAGCTTTTAAATAGGAACATTTGCATTAAATAGAAATAAATAAATACAAAAATATACACATAAATAAATATCTAAATAAATACAATTGTAAACGTCTCGTTTGTCCCTGAGCTCCTGTCTGTAGTGAGTGCAGCAGGTAACGGCAGAACTTGGACCTTTTCCTCAGTCCAGGCCTGGTCTGAGCATGGTCCTGGGTCCATCTCTAGTCCAAGGTACCAGCCTGGACTTCGACCATAGACTTTATAAGAGTCTGAGCGTGAGCCTCAGGCTGAGCTCACAGAGCAAAGACCCCAAAGAAGGTCTCCCCGTGGCCGTCCTCGAGCTGGGACAGCAGCTGTGGGTCTTTGGTCAGGCTGGTGCGGAGGCGGTCTCCGGTCTTCAGGTTGAACATGGCTCCCACATAGACCCCGGAGAACCAGTGGCCCCGCTGCGGGTGCCTCTCGCAGGCCGTCCGGACCGCGTGCAGGATGGGCCTGTACTCGGTCTCCTGCTCCTCCCCTGAGCTCATCGAGTCGGTCCAGCGCTCCACCACGTGACTGAGGTGCACCAGGCTGTACTCCTGCTGCTCCTCAGGGTCACTGTTGCAGTTCACCCGGTACGACGCCTGGCTGTACACGAAGTAGGGCCCGCTGTGAGGGACCACGATCTCATTTTTCACCAGCGTCAGACCACCAGCAGCGTACGACTGGTCCGTGTCCAGCTGCCACTGCACTGTTTTAGACGTCTCCTGGTATTTACCTGCACAACAGCACAAGGACGCTCAGTTTGAATGTCGTCTTTGCTTGAGCATTTGTAACATATCTAACATTGTTTTCCTGCACTGGGCTAACAAAGGGCTTAAGTATAAGTACGGCGCAGTAGACATGAAGTAGTCATTGTAATCATTCAGTGGGAGTCATCTGGACATGTTTTATGCTCCAGTGTCGTGAGCTTTTTGGGCCGGTATGCTTTATTAGACTGGACAGCTTAGCATGACATGGGGATGAGAGAAGGGAGGACATGCAGCAAATTTTGCAGTTTTCAGATCTGAAGTCACACTGACACTGCGGCCGCACAAAAGCACAGAAGTCTTGTCAGTGCTGTAAATTTCTGGTTACTTCTAAAATGCCTAAAAGTATTAGCTGTGAATGTATGGTACAGTAGTCTGTTTGTACTTCTATTCCTGTTGGTGATAAAAGACTGTAGAGTGCACATTTACCATCGAGATGAATGGCTGCTCTGACATCGGTTTGCCTCAGAGAGTGTCTCAGCTCTGGAAAAAAAAAACAAGAAGCCAAGATGATTTATTTGTTTAAATGACTGAATGATACCGGACATTATCAAACATCAAAACCACATTCATTTTTTTGCGTCTACGTTGTTTTTATACAATGTAATACTGTTTGAAAGCTTGACAAACCCTCAAACAACTGTGATAAAACATCTAAATCAAGTTCAAATGTGTTGTAGCAACTGTTTTTATTCAAATATTGCAGCATGTACATCTTCTTATAGATTCTATGGTATCCAGGTAAATGCAGAGTATGAGAACACTGACTATCATGTATATATTTGTATTCTCTTACCTTCAAAATGTCCGTCTTGCTGTTGTTGACTCTAAATGGACAAGACAAAAATATACTTTAATTAACTTGCATTACTTTGGCATAATCATTCATATTTCAAATGATCGATGGCAGTTTCTCACCTGATTCCCTGGCTTCATGAGCAGAACAGTCGCTGCACATCCCAGAAGTAACAAAGTGCAAACCATCAGAGCCAGATTGGTCTTGGTGCACGGAATGAACTTCTCTTCTCTTATCTCCCTCTCCTCCATCTGGACCTTGTACTCCTTCATATCTGTAGACATCCTTTCTTGTCTGTCGCGTTTGTTTTTTGACTGGATAAGATTGAAAGGAGCAAGCAAGCCCTTAAATATCTGAATCAATGCTGAGGGAAAGTCCATGGTGATGTCACAAAAGAGGAAGAGGAAACTGCAAACGTTACTCCACACGCGCTCAGAAAGAGACTGTGGATGGAAGTTCGAACCGATTCTGTGGGAATTTTGTGGTGAATTTAAAAAACGAAATCTTATTTGTTGAAGTTCCATATTTAGTGGGTTAGGGTGAGGTTGAACATTAATTTTGGAGGTGATTGAAACTAGTAATGAGTAATGAAAATAAATAAATCACTTTTCCCTTTTCAAAAAGGGAGTGTCTGCAGTGCAGCGGCGCGCGGCCGAAACTGCCATGTTATTTTTGTGCCGGCCTCGCGCCGCTGCTCCTGAAACTGCGCCACTATTTGACCGCGTTTTAGTGCCGTTTTAGACCGCGCCGGGTTAAGGTTAGGGTTAAGGTTAGGGTTAAGGTTAGGGTTAGAGTTAAGGTTAAGGTTAGGGTTAGGGTTAAGATTAAGGTTAGGGTTAAGGTTAAGGTTAGGGTTAGGGTTAGGGTTAGGGTTAGGGTTAAGGTTATGGTTAAGGTTAGGGTTAAGGTTAGGGTTAGGGTTAGGGTTAGGGTTAGGGTTAGGGTTAAGGTTATGGTTAAGGTTAGGGTTAAGGTTAGGGTTAGGGTTAGGGTTAGGGTTAAGGTTAGGGTTAGGGTTAGGGTTAAGGTTAAGGTTAGGGTTAGGGTTAGGGTTAGGGTTAAGGTTAAGGTTAGGGTTAGGGTTAGGGTTAGGGTTAGGGTTAAGGTTAAGGTTAAGGTTAAGGTTAAGGTTAAGGTTAAGGTTAAGATTAGGGTTAAGGTTAGGGTTAAGATTAGGGTTAAGGCTAAGGTTAAGGTTAAGGTTAAGGTTAGGGTTAGGGTTAGGGTTAGCCATGAGGCTATAACTGGCTATAAGGGAAATACCGCGGTCCCTGAAACTGCGCAGCCATTTGACCGCGCCGCGGCTCTCCAGCCACGGCCTTTCAAAAAATCACTTCATTCCAGCACCAACATTTAGATCTAACTGTTGTTTGTATGACCTTTTTAACTTTTTAGCCTTTAATCAAGGCAGGATGTAGTTTTCTCATCAAAAGCAATTCCATAGACAAGCAATATTTCAAGTTAGACAGGTGTCCAAAAACTGTCCAAATATAATTTATTAATTAATATAATAATAATGATTAAATTATCCAGAATATAGCATATTTAATGGTACTGAAAAAGTTTTTTTTCTGTCCTCAAGTCACAATCCCACACAAACACAAACAAAAATATGTTTTTTTTTTATTTTTCTCGATAAGTATTGAACCAGTTACCATCCAGTTGGGCAAATGCTCCTGTTCTAGTAGCTTCACTGTGTATGCTGTGAATTATAACAGTCTTTTGTCCTCAGAGCTGGTGTTGTTCCCAAAGCCCTTCTCATCTTCATATCACACAGTGTCATTTGGATTGTCTTTAAGTAAGTGGCTGTTTTACTCTTTGCTGATCACTACAATGTCACTGATTTTTGACAAACATTGCGTCAACAGGGGCTTCTGTATTTGGGTCACTTGGATTGGAAAGACATGATGAGTGTAATAACAAACCACAGAAGCATCATTCATGCTCAATATTTCACAATCCTATGGTCATATATATGTGCAATCCATATTAACCTGAGCTGATGATGTTTCACTTCCTGCTGTAGACAAATGATGACGATTGTTGTATTCCACTGCCCAAAAATGCGCTTTAATCTTATCATACACATGCGTCATGCACTTTAGAATGGCATTCATGAGCCATTGATAGTCTAAATATAGATTAATTTGTATGTTGTTTCTACCACTTTGTTAACAACAGGATTGGACTATAATGAATAACACTCCTTTCATTCTCTGTCTGAGCTCAGTGACCTGTGGTCAAGAGAGTTTCACATCTAGGGCAGTATTTTGCCCCTGGACTTAGTATTAATAGGAGCCTTTTCCAGGGGGCTGTTCCAGGTCCATCTTTTGCTACCTTGCTGACATTAGCTCTGGGTTGGCACTAGATCACATACGGAATTGGGACAAAAGTGCTCCAATATGGCAGTGACCGAAACGGAAGTTACTGACTCCAACATGGCGGCGACTGAGACCGGTCCCGCTGATACAGCTCAGGCAATCATTTTCTCTCTTGGGTCCAAATCCGAAGTGTAACCCAAACCCAAACCCAAACCCAGTGTCTGAAGCGTATTGAGGGCCGCCACATAATTATTGTCTTTTAAGATAGTGATTTGGGCCGCCACGAGGGCCGCCATATTGGATTCTGTAACTTCTGTCCCGATAACTTCCCGATTCCGTATTATGGGAGTGGGATGTGCCAGTCCATATATGGTGATAGTGTTTGAACCAATGACTGAGAACTTCAAAAGCACCTCCTGTGTGGGAGATGTTTGTCATGGCCTCATATTCAGGCAATAAAACGGTTTGAGTTCCTGTTTTATAATGAGTTCCCAAAATTTTAAAATAGCCTAAATAAAATAACTATACTGAAAGGCAGCCTCTGAGAGTTATTACATTATTTAATTCACCTTTATTTGTTTTGCGCAACCCCCAGGGTTCCCAGACAAAACCCAGACAAAACCCAGACTAAACCCAGACTAAACCCAGACTAAACCCAGACTATACCCAGACTAAACCCAGACTATACCCAGACTAAACCCAGACTAAACCCAGACTAAACCCAGACTAAACCCAGACTAAACCCAGACTATACCCAGACTAAACCCAGACTAAACCCAGACTATACCCAGACTATACCCAGACTAAACCCAGACTAAACCCAGACTATACCCAGACTAAACCCAGACTAAACCCAGACTATACCCAGACTATACCCAGACTAAACCAAGAGGCGCTGAGCACAGAATATGGTGCAGTCTGGCCTTTCACAGAATGCACCACACCCTCAATTCTCTTCACTTCACCTCATATTGGCATGATCACACCTCTTGTTCTGACCTGGGCTGTCAGTAATTGCGCTGACCATTAACAAGAGATTGCGGACCATTTTTGACACCAACATCCCACTAGATTTCAGAACTATGATTTGTATCAATAAAAACAATACAATGAATAATGGAGCTAAGCACAAATTCAGCCTGGAAGATTTAACTCCACCCCATCTACGTCCACTGCTCCACCAGAGCTCACCTGCGCCTCAATCAACACGCCCGAGTGACTCCCCCCCGTGGGACGGCGCACCTCCTCTACACCCAATCAGTGCACAGTCTGCCCCATTCAAACCCTCATGCAGCTGACTCAGCCACTTGCAGACCGTACTGAGACCCACCACGTCGCCTTCTCCTCCTCTGCCTCCCTCACATCATCCTCATCACATTCTCTGCCCTCTTCATCATATCTACCACCACCAGTCTCCAGACCCTGAGCAGAGACATCTCATATAGATCTATCATGGCACACCCATAATCACAATGTCTTCTGCAGAGGTCTGCGCGCCGAAGAAAGCCATGTAATAAAGCTGACTCTTCAGGGTGGAATGCTCATCATGAAATAGGAATTCAAGCCAACACTGGTGCATTGTTGATAATAAGATAATATAAGATAAGATAAGCCTTTATTTGTCCCACAATGGGGGAATTCCAGTGTTGCAACACAAAGTAGGTACAGAAGGAAACAACAAAGAACAGATAAAATTTGACTTTTCACATTTACAGTATTTCAATTAGGTTTTGACCATTCTCTTCCACCACACTGCAACAGTGTATCATCAAAACAGATATTTGCTTCGCTATATTGCATAATCTAAAGGTTCAAAAAAATGTACAGATAACTGATGATTCAAACTTGGGTGATTAAACCCATGATCTGTGCAAAGCAATGCATGAGGCAGCAAAAAAAAGAATTTCCTTCATTTAGTGGAGTTTCACTTTGAGTTTTGACACGTTGAAGGGAGAGTAAAAGCAAACACAATGAGGAACGTCCATTATCAGTGCATAGGCCGCATGCCAGTATCATTTGATTTACTTTTCCAGCTGATATAACAATGATTCATCAGGCTGAGCAAAATAATATGTCTGTTTGCCCTAACCCGACCGACCCGGTCTAAAACTAGCAGACTGAAACACAAATATCAGCATTTTGTAGAAAAAAAATCCCGCCAAATTCTTTCATTTTTCAAATATTTCGCCGACCGTTCGATCCTAAACCGCCATGTAGAATAATTTTATAGTGTTGGTAAGCCTATCTTTCACCCCAACTGACAAATAACACACTGCGCAACGCATATGGATCTTCATTTTCTGTCCTCCATATGCTTCTGTTTTACACTGATCATGCAGGAGGGAATCTACATTGTCTTTTACCTGTTGATTAGGCTCTGTCAGCGCCACTGGCCTGGCCACCGCTCATATCGTTCTGCTTCATGGTGTGGCTTCATTAAAATTTGACTTGCGCTATGCATTCTGGGAGGGAAACACGGCCAGCAGCGTCATCAGAACAAACATGTCCCCCGCATGTTCCCCCCGCTTGCATTCACTACCAAAATAAAGGATGACGGCAAACAAAAGGTCGATTGAAATATCTTAAAATTGTGAGATTTAGTTTCCTGATCGGGTTGATCGAGACGTTTTTCCGTCATTGACTGTTGAAGCCTGACCCCTGGCGGTCACTCAGAGTCGAAAAATTGCAAAATTTTGATCTTTTTTTTTTTTTGCCTTCACAGTAAAAAAAAAAAAAAAGAATTTACCTACCTACCGACCGACCCACTTGAAAAATGTTGGGTCGGGTTACAGCAAACATACAATTTATTTGGGGTAGCCTCATCTTTTTTCAGTTTTTTCTCTATTTATTATCTTTTAAATACACAGCAACGAAACTCACATAACACAAACTAACCTATATGAAGAAAGAAAAAAAGATTTTTATTTTTTTTACATATATATATACACGTGTGTATATGTGGGTGTGTGTGTGTGTGTGTGTATATATATATATATATATATATATATATATATATATATATAATATATATATATACACGTGTGTATATATATTATATATATATATACACACACACACACACACACTCATTCTCTCTTAAAATAAGTATGATAAGTCAGATTGTATTAGTTTTTAAGGTTATTGACATAGTTTGCTTGTCTTTTTTATTTTTTATTTATTTTATGTGCGCTTGTAAGCTTTATTGGATAGGACAGTGTAGCTTGAAATGGGGAAGATGAATAGGGAGGACTTCCGGCAAATTGTCAGAGCTGAAAACAAATCTCAAAACAAAACTGAGGCCGGCCAAATGGCTGGCACATGTGCTGCTGCTTAGACCACTCGGCTTGTCTATGACCGCGGAAAACAGTATACGGTTCCATTTGCTAAGTCTTTATAAAGTATTGTAAAAGTATTTATAATATTTCGCCTATTGCCTTCTCTTCAACAAACAATCATATGTGACATGTTTCTCTTCAGGGTTTCAAAACTAAGAGTGTGTATTTTCAAAAGCAGAACTCGGGACAGCCTGCTAAAACCACACGGTATCTTTCTGTGATGGACGGAGAATTCACACCTTTCAAAAAAAAAAGATTCTGTTCTCGCTCATTTCACTCCTGGAGCAGATGTGCTGTAAAAGGGGAAATGCTGATGCGTTTGACCCCAGGTTTGCCCCCATGTTTGCCCCCTCCCACTGCTCAGGAAACTGTGCCCACCTCCTCCTTCCCTTGTTTATTCATTTGCATTCACACCTTTAGTTTTACTATGTCATCGTTTTTCACACATTTGCCTTTTCAAAGCTGGGGAAAGTGTTCTCTGCATCAGTCAATCGCTACTGTTGATTTGAAAAGAATGCAGGAAGATCAGAGGAAACCACTGAGAAAGTGTTAACTTCCTTTTGCAATTTAACCCATAACCATGTAGAATCTGTGAAATACTTACAGGAATGATTTATTCTGCCTTCTCTTTTTGTCTGGTAGATGGGGGAAACTAGGGTCCTCCAAACACAAATATTGCTCAAATGTTTTCATTTAAATTATCTTATGCCTTTCAATGCATTCAAAGCACTTGTTAGAGTCAACCCAAAATGCTAGTGCTTTTTATTGACATTTTAGCTAGAGATTCTGTTATGGTTTGTTTTGTGTAGTTTTCATTCCTGTATAACTAAATTAAATACAAAATTAAAAAAGGGTGTGTCCAGGTCACCCCTGTATGATAATGAAATGCAGGAGGCAAACCCTGTGTTCTGGGACCGTCCTGTTGCTCTGGGTTATTGTTTTGTCTTCAATAAAGTGCTACAGATTTCAGAACTATATATTTGGACTCCTGCCATGGACACAATCAATGGCTGTCTCTAGAGCATAATCCTGGCAGCACAGAAAAGGCCCATGAATGACACAAAATGTACCGACGATCAAGGACTGGCCTGAAATTGTTATGGAAAAAAGTACATTCAAACTCCATTTGATAATGGAAAAAATCGTAAGACTTTGGACTAATTGGGACAGATATGCCCGACTGAACATGATGATCTGATGTGTGATCGTATGTTCCCTCATAGTCATATTTTTTATATTGTTCAATTTACATCATGTGTACCGCCTGGTCCTTGGATCAATACATCACAGAGACACTTTATACACTGCGTACTAATACTACAGCTGCAGTCGTTTGGCAAAATAAAATATGGAGCTTTGATTACTGTGGTGTGTTCTCACTGAGTCAACAATAGTGAATTATTCAATACAAAGCAAATAGATACTTGAGTACAAACGAGTTACCTCACTATTCCTATGAAGGCTGTTTGTCAAAGATTGAGAAAGGTCATTTATTTCTGTTCTGTTCAAAATTCCACTTAAACATTGAATGTAGCAACAGGCTTGACCAGGTCAGAATCCATCACACTCAGTGCATCATTTTCACTGTCAACGTTTTCGTCAAAATGTCACTATAGTTGCGGCTAGAGATGAAATCCTTGAATAAGCTACTTACAATATAATTCTTAGTCCATGGCCTCTGATTTGAAAGATAATTTCTTCCTTAGTGTTATTCAAACATCTTGATCTGTTACAGGTGTCCAAACTAAGGCCCTCAGGCTTCCAGGTGAATTGCTCCACATTATTCTACCATTATCACCTTTATAACTAACATTTTGGTGTGAGACTGTCTTGATAATAAGGTTCTGAGTCTGAATTAAGGAGTAAAGGCGACTGGTGTATCACAATAATTCACTTTCCCCCCCCAAGACTAGTCGTAGTATTAGTTTACTGATCACCACTCCCGGCTGGCACAGTTCACAGGGAGGAGGCATGACTTCAGAAGGGCCACATGTGGTATGGGTGGATCCCTCATTATCATCACAGGGCCTGGACACAGCACACGGCTCAAGACCGGGACCATGGAGGAGGACACGCTGCACACTCTGCAGAAGAAGCAGGAACAGTTTTAAACATGTGTTTAAACCATAAGTTTTAACTTTGAGCAAATACATGTATATTTCTAGTATTTGTTTGATTAGATAAGAAAAGTGTTCCAAAAGTTCCAAATTCAAATTGGGGCACTACTCCCTGTCCTGTTCCCCTCGCCTCAAAAAAATAATAGTTTTTTATCACTTAAGTATTATTTAAGAACAACAAACATTGCGTACAAACTCATCTAATGTTACAATTATTTTATTTGACGAATAAAAAATACAGAGGAACCTTTATTTTGCTGAATTAATGTTTAGAGTCAAAAAAGTAATTTTGTGTGTGTCTAAATTAAGCATAAACTCTGACTTGAAGAGTGTCCCTAGTGTGATGTCAATTTCTGTCATTTTCCACAGATGTTTCAGTGTTTTCTCCACAAATACCTACTCGATTGGTGTAAAAGTATAATTTATATGTAAGAAGTCAATATTAGAAAATCGTAAAATCCTGCCATACTCAGTTTAAATTAAACTGATGGGGTTTATGTATATATCTGAAGTGTACTATGTAACTTTTCTAAACGAGGATTTGCCACCTGCTTGTCTCTGTGGAGATGTCATTACTTTGCCTAGTATGTCACAGGCATTATGGCATTAAATGTACGTATCTCCATGGAGACGAGCAGTTGGCACCACCAGGCCAGACGAGCTCGCTCACAGGAAGAATGTTTAAGTTTAAAATACTCCACTTTTAAACCTTTAATGTGAATCAATCCAATATGTATAAAAATCAAGAGCTCATAAAAACACAGAGCTGAGGAAGTAGATTTATTCATCTTCTTACTAAACATTTTCCATCGTTCCAATAAAAGTACGTGCGAAGCTAAATGACTAATGTCCCTGTGTCACTGAGAACTTCCTCCTCCTTAATCCACCCTGTGCACCTTATTTTACCAATGCTATTACAACATCAACTGGTTATTATTGTCAAAATGTATTTAGACCGTTTTGGAATTGAATTAGATTATTGGGCTGTGATTGTTTGAATGTTTTTGGAGCAAATACAGTACACGAGAGTATTTTTAAACCACACTACTGCATAGTCCTATATGTGACACGACTGCAACTACATACTTCAAACAAACATACTACCGTATAGATAAGATACATTTGAATGACTTTGATGATTTTGAATTAACAACGTTCTAAATTTTACCCGGGAAAGTCGACTGAGAATAAACAATATTTGTCTAATAATAAAGTATTTCTCCTGGTCCTAGACACAGGTGCAAGAGGAGATGTAGAGGCTGAGGAGGCTGATGGTTCTATGGAGATGGACATTTTTATTTTTTTCTGTCAGATTCAAACTCGACGACAATTCAAGCGCTCCACCCGATTTTTGTAGTTGAGCAAAATCTGTTTTACTCCATTCATATGATTCCAGAAGTCCGCCTGAGCCCGCCATTCCACTTAATCCTCCTTCCGGTTGTATTAGTGAACACAGAGCTGCTGACCTCCAGAGAAAAGAAGTTCTACACACACTAAAAAGCCGTTTTCGGGCACATATGCTCTGAACATAGAACATTTTACACAAATCAGTCTACTTTATAGCATGTTCTAGCAGCGAGACTTTTCCCTCGTTCTTCATTTCTAAGAATAGAGTTCCTGTTGGACCGGAAGTGCAATTACAACAGAAGTGCCAGTGGAAAATAGAAGAAAAAGTGGGCGGGGCAGAATAAGGTGAATACAAATCTTTCGTAAAAGCAGCTCTTAAGCCAGGTGTCCACTGCACATTTCTGATCGTGGGGAAATCTAGAGTCATGGCAAACCACCAGAAAAGTTACACAGTGCACCTGTAGATTTCACCTATTTCCTGTGTCACTGAGTGTGAGAAGCCTGTAATCATCTGAACCAGTCAGCAGTTGCTCTGGCTATAAATTCCATGTCCAATGTAAATGTGGGCATTGTATCTTTTATGGACACTTCGTCTCTTGTGTGTTACAATAATCTCTTGTGACGGGGCTCAATGGGGAGCTTTGATTTGAAATAAGAGGCTCAGCTACCTCATGCCACGAGTGAAACCACATGAAAAATGCAAGTGTGGGCTGGTTTCTGTCTGAATGGAACCATGATAACAAGGGAAATACCCTCACCAAACCTGACATTTACACATTTATTATGACGGAGAGACAATGAAGCAATAACATTATAGTAAATCCACTGTGCAAATACTCAAGTTTTAATTGAGTTGGAGATTCAGTTCTTTCTAATGGTCAATGATCAACTTTGGTCTACAGCCAATGTATGTGTTGGCACGGATTAAAGGTCTGTTTTGTTTATGTCCAGGATACACAGCTGGATTTGTGTGCAAAAAACATTATGTTTGAAACTTCATTGATGCCTCATTTTAAATTTAGTTATTTACCTTTATTTAACCAGGAAAGTCCCACTGAGATGGAACTTCTCTTTTTCAGGGGAGTCCTGGTCTCAAAGAGCCTATTGTACTCAGAGGAAACCTGAGCAGACATGGGGAGAACATGCAAACACCACACCGCACCACGTGGGAATTGATCCCAGCGCTAACCGCTGCGTTACTGAGCAAATCATGTTGAAACATGCACATTTATCTTATATACCTGTAAAATGAGTACACAAAACATCTCTGCTTGTGGAACCAGGAATAATAAACAATTACCATAGGATTATCCATGTGTTGTACATGCTTCACTATAGTGACAGCACATATTACTCTAATACAATATTAGACAAAGACAAAAACTGCAGTGAATAGAAATGCAGGACGAATAGTCTCCACGTGCAGCTTTTCTTCTTCCTCAATAAGCAGAGTAACAGGTAGGGCATCAGGTTTACTACATCCTACTTCTGAAACAGACACGTATGATTCAGTATCCGACAACTTTATTAATCCCATCAGGGGCAGTAAAAGAGCACATAGACCGTAGACACAACACACCACAAGAACATACAACACACAATAGAGCGATTGTGAACAAAGCTCTGAGGTCAGTAAAAGTACCCAATAAAACGATTGTAGTCTGTAGGGAAGTAGGGACAAAAGACTTCAGATACGCATTTGTCTTAGAAGGAACAGGAAAGAAAGAAAACTGGCTCCGTGAGCTGAGAATCACATTGGGGTTTGTAAGGCCTGTGCATTATAGAAATAAGCTTCTCTCTGCTGCACTCCTGTTATTATTATGAACTGATTTAACACTAGAATCAAGACTGCTTTTGTCTCTGACAGAGCGGTTGTTAAACCAGCAAATAAAGGAAAAACACATAAAGCCACCTCCATTAAGGACTGATAAAAACAACACAGAAAGGAAGGAAAAGGAGTTGAACTTCCTGGACTTCCCTGGTGCAGTCTCTGCTGATCACGTCTCACAGCAGATGCAGTGTTCACGTCAAAGTGAAGGCGGTCGTCAATAAACGTGCCCAAATATTTGTAAAAAGCAACTATTTAAACATTTTCCTTGTGGATTATACTTTCGGCTGCAGTGACTTTGATGAGCTTCTTGGGTTTAGCAGCATTTAAATCCAAGACGTTGCTTTAACACCTCTGCTCAGGGCCGATGAGACGTGACAGTGTCAGCAGAAAGTTTGAGCACAAACTAATTCATTTCCGGCTTGGAAATTGGACTGCAGTGGACCAATCTGTTCACCTAAATGTTCAGGGACAATATTCATTTAGCCTTTTAGGCAGACTGATTTTATGAACAGGAATGACAATGGAGGGTTTCCATAACAAGGGAACTTGATTTAGGTCAAAAGACAATTGA